>NC_079288.1:85593470-85896846 GCF_023638135.1 Falco biarmicus | reverse complement strand
CCCAGCCCCCTTCTCTCCAGGCTGACCCCCCCAGCCCCCCCCAGGCTGGTGCCCCAGCCCCTGCCCCAGCCCCTGCCCGGCTCTGGACACGCTCCAGCCCCTCAGTGTCTGTCTGGCCGTGAGGGGCCCAACGCTGAGCCCAGGCCCCGCGGGGCGGCCCCACCAGTGCCCAGGGCAGGGGGACGGGCGCTGCCCCGGCCCTGCCGGCCACACCGTTTCGGACACCGGCCGGGACGCTGCTGGCCTCCTGGGCCACCTGGGCACGCTGGGGGCTCATGCCCAGCCGCTGCCGCCCAGCCCCCCCGGGCCCTGTCCCGCCGGGCAGTTCCCAGCCCCCTGCCCCCAGCCCGCAGCTGCCGGGGGCTGGTGTGACCCAGAGGCAGGGCCCGGCACTCAGCCCTGGGGACCCCCACACAGTTGTCTCCCAGCTCAGGCGGCTGGTAACCTGAGAACAACTGGTCTGACTATTGAAGACTGAGGCAAAGAAGGCATGAAGTACCTCAGCCTTCTCCTCACCCTTGGTCACTCTGCTTCGTCCTGCATCCAATAGAGGATGAAGATTCTCCTTAGCCCTCCCTTTGTTTCCAATGTTTTCACAGAAATATTTTTTATTGTCTTTTATAGCGGTAGCGAGATTAAGTTCTAGTTGTGCTTTGGTCCTTCTAATTTTCTCCCTGCAGAACCTCAGGGCACCCTGGCAGTCCCCCTGAGTGTCCTGCCCATCTTTCCAAAGGCCATAAACTCTCCTTTTTTCCTTAGTTCCAGCCAAAGCTCTCTGCTCAGCCAGGCTGGTCTCTCCCCCTGTCTTGTCTTTCAGCACATGGGGACGGCTGCTCCTGCACTTTTAACATTTCCTTCTTGAAGAATGTCCAGCCTCAGATCTACAATGTCCAGTTAGATGTATGCTACATGGATGCCCAGCATAATTCTATTTACTGAATAAGGTCCCTGTTTCCATGCTATCAATTTTAAGTCCATCGCCTCCCAGTCTAATACTGGTGGCCACTCAGTAAATCATACATCAATTTCCAGCTAAGCTAGATCATCTTATTGTGGAAAAGTACTAATATAATTATTTCAGCAATGGAAGAACCTGCTGTTTGCCCTAACTATCCACATCACTGACATTTCTGGCCTTGTTTCTTTTCCCCCACCCCAGCTACTGGATCTCTTTGTGGTAGTTTAGATGGAAGAATAGAAAACTGTGTAGTAATCTCTCTTATCCACAGCATGCCAAAGAAGAGTAACTGCATCAACTTGCAAGTGCCTGAGATAGAGTGGGTTTTCCAGATCCCTTGGGAGCTTGACAGTAGATATAAAATCTTTCTTCTGTTACCAAGCTCCTAGCTCTGGTGCATGCCTTTAGTAGCCACATGTTCAACATGGAGATGAGATATTTATTCACTGCTTTCCCTTCCTTAGAAGCTCAGGTTGACTATAAGGTGACTTTCCTTAATTTTCTATTGACACCTTGGACAGGAAAGCTACTTTGTGCCCTTACTACTTATTCATAGTCTCCTGGCATGATTAAACAGTCCTCAGAGAAGAAAAGAGAATCCCAAATCCTTCCATCAAGGAGTCTGGCTAACTTCCCATCCTATTCAATCTCCTCCATTTATAATGTCAAGTATTTGGGCCAGGGGCTTTGATACTCTATTTTTGCTATGTCTGTAACAACTGGGATGAAGCAGACCAAATACAAGCCCTCTTCTCCACTCTTAGTATGATTCTAAATACTCATAGACCTTTGATACAGCCTTTCCTTCTAACATCTGCTGGTGCATCCTTAGAATCATACTGGAATTAGATCTTGTATTGCCAACCCCCCCACAGGATGCAGTATTACTTTGTTATGAATCAAATAAAAATATTTTTGTGACCCTTACTTCAGGAACACAATCAATGCTCTTGCACTCTCTATTTGTTTGATAAAACCAAACCAACCAACCAACCAAAAAGATTTCATGTGAAAGACTTGTTCTAAGTCATGAAAGAAGACACAGTAAATAGGTGGCTATTTTAGGACCTCTGAGAATAGTGGTGGTTTTAAGGGTATATCCATTCTGTTGGTTCCTCAAAGAACACCACCTCTCACTGAAAAGCAAAGACAATGTTTCTGGGATTTAGCCCCAAGAAAGTGGAAAAGTGCAGGAGAATGAACCAGATGTGGAATCCTAGAAGACAATGTGCATCTTGTGCTGGTCTCGTACACTCTGTTCTCAGCTTATGGAAGCAAAATGAGACCTCATTAAAAGGTCAGCTTGGAAAGAGAGGAAACAGGCCAGTTCTCAGGAGACATTTTTGTCAAATTTCCAAGAATCCAAATGCAGTTTGGTCTGAGAAAGGGCCCTGTTCAATATAATAAACTTCTAGAAAAGAACAGGCGGGTGAGAACTGTGTCACTATGTGTTTTTCTTGACTCTGAGAGTCACATCAC
Organism: Falco biarmicus; assembly: GCF_023638135.1. Lineage (NCBI taxonomy): Eukaryota > Metazoa > Chordata > Aves > Falconiformes > Falconidae > Falco > Falco biarmicus. Next base: position 85,894,409 of record NC_079288.1, on the reverse strand, counting down.
AGTTTCTCTGCCACTCTGCAGAATTCACTCCCTCAGCACCTCAGTGCACCTCTCCCAGCTATTTCTGTTCATCACCCAAACCTCCACCTTCTCCTAATTGGATTATTCTGCTTTTGTTCCATTCAGATATTATTGCTCCATTAGGAGAGCTACCACTCTCCAGTCTTTCAAAGACATATGGTCTTTGCACTGAGGAGTTCATAGTTCATACTGTGCTTTCATGGATGATATCTAAGCAGGAGACAGAAGAGAGCTGACTCCAGCCCTGGTTCCTCTCCAATGTCTCCTGGATTTGCTGAGCAGCAGCAGTGTTATCCCTTTGGAGGGAACATTCAGCAGGCAAACAACCATCTCCTCTTCTGCCACTTCTAGAAAGGCTGATAACTGGGAGGAGGGAGGAGCTGAGAAGTTCCACCAGTTAGAGATGCGGTCTTAATCCCTGTCTGTAGTGGACTAGAAGCAAAAGAAAGTTACTAGCACTTTCCTACCATCTTGCACTTCATGTACAACTGGCAAAGGAGTATCTTTAAAGACCATGATCTGCAATGTCAGTGTAAGCCTTCTGGCACCAAAGAAAGTAGTTGCAGAGAACTGTAAGTAAATATATGTTGTCTTCAGCATCTTCTAAAGACATTAATAAGCATAGATATCCAGCTTGATATATATATGTGCAACAGTATTGGAATCTGTGACATGATACCATTTATAATCATTGGGGATCACCAATCGATCCCTGCGGTTTTCTGAAACATTTCATTGGGTTGGCTCTGTTGAAGTAAAGGGGAATTTGACTGATCACATCAGCAGGTGTCCAAATTCATATAGGAGGGCTCTGTAGGCTCTGCTCTGAACTGCTCTAGCCCAAATACAAATGAACCCCAGCTGGATCTGGACACTGAACTCACATTTAAAAGGAAATACCTGAGACAAGAGTTTAGACTATTCACTCTAGTTGCTAAGGAGAATCTATCATTTAATGAAACTAATCCAAGTTTCACTGCCATGAGTGTAAATCAGGAGGAATACTACAGTAGTAAATGGATAGGTTTAAAATCTGAGTCAAATCAAAGAAAAAATTAGGGACTGCAGACTTCTACCATCAAGTTAAAGCACATTAGCAATTGACATATGTAAGCAAAGATCAAGTCTTTCAAAGTGCTAGGTACCTAGAAATGCAAATAGAAGAGTCTTTCAAAAGTCCCCAAGCTCCTTAATGATGCAGCACTACTCAAGGCATAAGTATTTGTTAAATGCCAGAAAAATGCATAGAGCTGGACAACATAAATGTTCCCATGTTCCTGAAAGTGTTTGTCGTCTCTCATCCTAACTGCTTTACAGTAAGCTGTGCATGCAGTGGAAAATGAGAGAAGAATATCACAGTCTGAGGCTAGTACAGAGGCCATGAACTCAGAGGAATTTTTTTGTGGGAGTAAGAGAGAGATGATATATATATAATCTTGATTGAGAAAGGTGTTGAAATAAGGAATGAGGCAGGTCAATGAGAAAACTAAGAAGGAACAATCTGTTGAGACCTCAGGAAATGACACCAGCTGAGCCAGGGAGAGGGCTTCATGACATAGGTCCTTTCAACCACCAGCATCTTTGATCAGAAACCTGGGTAGGTTTTAAAATGCCAGTTTCCTAATAGCAAGTTCAGATTACCAAGCAGAATCAGAGTTCATGGAAAGACAAAGCTCCCTTTAAAGGTTAAAGGAAGGAAGCAACAAGGCTTATTCTTTTTATGCCCTGTAAAAAATTATTCTGCTGATGTTGAAAAGCAGGAGTGCAATTTTAACTCTTTTTTCTTGCTTGCAAGGAAGAGACATTCAGCAGGATTCTGAAAGGTCAAGGCCTGGCAGAATGCATCTACAGAACACAATAATGTCTTGTGCTTGCCCAGCGCTTATCACCCACAAAACTGCCAGTATATACAAGGGGTTCCCCACAGTGCTCTGGAGAGGCAAGCAGAGCCGTGGGAGAGGACTGCCTTTCTGGCAGATCATAGTCTGCAACTGGGGCTGCATTGTGTCAGTCTGCAATGAGATACCAATGTTAATGCTCATATTCAGCACAGGAAAGACATAGACCTGTTGGATTGAGTCCAGAGGAGGCCACAAAAATGATCAGAAGGATGGAACACCTCTGCTATGAGGAAAGGCTGAGAGAGTGAGGTTTTCAGCCTGGAGAAGAGAAGGCTCTGGGGAGACCTTACTGTGGCCTTTCAGTACTTAAAGGGGGTTTGTAAGAAAGATGAGAACAAACTTTTAGCAGGGCTTTTGTGATAGCACAAGGGGGAATGGTAAACTAAAAGAAGGTAGATTCAGACTAGATATAAGGAAGAAATTTTTTATGATGGGAGTGGTGAAACACTGGACCAAGTTACCCGGAGACGTGGTAGATGCCCCATCCCTGGAAATGTCAAGGTCAGGTTGGACTGGGCTCTGAGCAACATGATCTAGTTGCAGATGTCCCTGCTTGTGGCAGGGGGTTGGACTAGATGGCTTTAAAGGTGCCTTCCAACCCGAACTATTCTATGAGTCTATATTTTAGGAAACCACTCAAAAGCACTGAAACTTTGTCACATATTGCCTTGCAAACTGTTCTTGGAACTGATTTTGGCTGAGGTGGGGAAGGCAGGTGAGGCAGAGTCTTTGCCAGGGTAAACTGAGCAAAGCTCTCTCTACAGCAGCTGGCACCAGGTGGGCATCAGGTGCAGACCCTTTTTAAAAACCTCCTCGCTCTAATGTTGCTTTGAAGCTTTTCCTAGAAAGTGAGACAGGTTAACACTCTAAGTGCTCCTTCACTGAAGAATACCACCATAGAGAGGCATCTTACTGGTGTTCAGAGCATAGTCGCTCCTGCTAACACAGACAAGGCTGCTCATTGAGTTACTTTGTCAAGTTTTTGGAGTCCAAGTTTATAGCACACATGTAATTTGTGGGCCTACTACCCACACTGAGAAACAGGCGTGGCTAAGCAGGTATCTGAGTAGATTTCCCTTGCTTACACTGGTTTTCTGGGTTTTGTTGGACATCCTTCAGCCTTGCTGGTCTGCAGAAGTTGATGTTAGTCTCACTGCCCCATTGCACCTTTCTTTCCAAGCACCTGCACCTTACACAACCCAGAATTACTGAAGAGATCCTTAAAATATCCTTGCACAACAGAGATATGCTAATATAATGAGTTTGCATCTGGGAAGCTGAAGTACGCTAAGGTCACCAGCCCAGTAGGAGGTGTAGACAAAATTCTTGGATACTCTAGAGCTGTAAGTGTAAAGCTCTAGCAGTAATTGATGACTGAGAGACTTCATATCCCTGTGGCATCCAGCTGGCTTTATCTGGCTCTGATCTCCAGTATCTTGGGGATCTTGCACAGCTTGGGAAAAACTGGGACCTAGCTCTTTAGAGTGTCATCTGTTCCACAGAAGTAGAATAGTGTCTGTCTCAGTCAAAACTGGCCTATGCTGAAAAAATAGCTTGGTTATTAGCATCGTTGCCCTGGATTCCAGTTTTGTCTATGTGGGTCATCAGCTCCACCAGTGAATAAATTCAACATACTGGGCATTTTCCAGGTTCTTCACATTCAAGTGCAAGAGTACAGGGAGTGCACAGCTCAGAACACCGGATGGCATATTATGCCTAAGTATGACTATCACTAAGGATATAGCTCACTCCCAGGTTGTTCTTTGACAAAATGTATTTTACCCCAGAAGCCAAAAGCATAAAAACCCCACTCCAAACCCAAGAAAATCTGCATGTTGTGTTCTTAACTAGTATAAATCAGTAACAAAAAGGTTTAGAATCTGGCCCTAAATCAGGGACTTTTGATTTTCTAAAATAGGAGACAGGAAATTACAAGCCATGAATTAGAAATATATGTGAATTATGTAATTAGTTATTTCTGTCAACAGCTGAGAATTGGCTGAGTATTATATCCAGAAAACCTCAAACCTATTACTCCAAAAGTTTTCCAAAACAAGATTGTTTTCATTGATACTATTAGAAATCCATGAGCCTGCACCAAGAAAAGCAGTTGCCTGATAAAGGGAAGAGTGCTGCTTGCGAAGCCTGCATGCACAGATTCCATACCTAACGTCACCATGTTGAGAGATGGTGACCTTACTGACACCTGGAGGAGATGAATCTCATCTTCTGAAGCCTCCAGTTTTGTTCCTTGTCTTCAAATCTGCAACTCCAATATGCAAGATCCTAATCTGTGTCATTTCTCATTTGCATGCGTGTGTGGGTTTCTGCAGCACTCGCTGTAGCCAAGAGGATTTTACTGAGGAAATGGAAAATGCTTCTTGCTGGACACACAGAGAGTGAATATTCCAGCTGGCACTGTTTTCTAAAAGTGCTACAAATTTCCATCAGATTCAGAGCAATGAACCCATCTCGGCAGCAGGGACCATATAAGTACTGAAAGTAGAATTTAAGCCTGCATTAAATCTGAGGATGTGGAAGGGCTTGTGGGGGAGGAATAGGAGCATTTCATTAAGGTAGCATCAGCCCAGAGAGTGGGAAGGGGGGTTCTCAAGGAGACTGCAGGAATGAGCATTGCTCTGAGGACTATTAGGGCTGTCTCTTAAATTGCAGTGAGTGTTAAGTTCAGTCCAAAACTTGGAAGAGCTGGCAGTCACTTTTCCACTAAGAAAGAGATTGTGCCAACTTGCTCTAAATACATTCCCTCAAGTCAGACAGTGGGAAAGCTGAGGAGTTACACTATCTAACCCAGAGAAAAAGAAACCAGAATCCAGTGTGTATTGCAGACAGACGTCAAGGCAGATGGGAGTCAAGCCAAGTTATGCTAAAGCAAAGAAAGGAGTTTGACTGATAACGGCTTTCTGATGCTTCTCAAGAGGAAAAGGGTCACTTAAGAGCAAATCAATCACTTTTCCTGGAGAGCAAATCAGCCAAACTATATGAATAAAGGTATGAAAGGCTGCTGATGAATAGATGTGGGCTTGCAATGATCTACCATTGCCAGGAAGGGGTTTCCAGTGATTGGATTCCTTGTTCCATCTTCTGCAAGCTACCTCATTAAGGATGCAGTAATAAAAAAAAAAAAAAAAAAAATTAGTATATCCTATGGCTTAACAGGGTACAGGAAGCAACATGTAACTCCATGATCCACGATCAAAATGGTCCAGTATGTGGGTAATCATTCCTCTTCCTTCTCTTTGAAGGAACCACAAAATTTGGAAGTTGGTTATGAGGTCTCTAATTATCTGATAGGTAAATACAATGCTTGCATTGCAAAGCTTGACGGTAAGGCTATGAATGTCTATAAAGCTATTTGGCTTATGCAAGGATTGCTGGATGGGATTTCTGAGGAACTCAGGCCTTAGAAGCTGAAGTGACTCATTGATACATGTTCTGGCTTTAAAGCTGACAAAAAAACGCTGTCCATTTTATAAGTTTGGTGGGCTATGCTGATTTCCACCAACTAAGGATCATACTCATCCCATTTAAGTAACTGCAGCTGTAATTGGCAATAAGTAGGAAATCTCAATAATGAATTTCAGAGGAATATTAGGAAGAGTTGCTTGAAAAAATAAGCCTGCCAGAAACATGTGACTTGGGAATGCATCTTTTCTCTTGTCCCTCTTCTCCAGACTCCAACTGTTTTAGACAAATGGGGAAGTTTTCACTCGGCAAGGGAACAGACAAGGGAGAAAACCTGGACTGGAAGTGCTAAATATAAAAATTGTATGACAACAGGAAACCATTTGGATAGTAAAACTCCCCCCCTCTGTGCAAGGAAGACCTTTGCATTTTTCTCATGAATGCCTATGACTCATTGCAAGTTTTGTACAAGATTATATAGGACAAGGCTGACAGAAGCAGTATTTCTAGGTGGTGGGAGCAAACTACCACTGAAAAAGTGTTTTTTGTAACAGCCCTTAACATTGGTATAGTCTGGCTACAGAAAGCATTTCAGGCCTCCAATTTCCCATACAGGACAACCTGAAGAACTGCTACAAAATTTTCATCAGTTATCTATAAAACAATGTGACACTGTTGTCTCAGTTAAAATGTAGATCATCTACCTTGCCTTGCCTGCACATCCTGACTGTACCTACATTTAACATAGGTACTTCTTAAATGGGGGGAAACACTGGTTCTTCTTAGATGTCTTGGGAGGACAAAACTCACCCTGGAGATGTCTGCTAACATTAAAAGGTCAACTTCACTTGACTATTTAAATCCACTTCTTGTTGCTCCTGGCAGCAGGGTCACAGAAATAGTTGGTGTATTTGATCCAACAGAAGATTCCCTGTAAAAGGAAAAAAAGAAAAAATTGAAAAGTTACAATTGGAAAAGGGTAAATCTCAAACCATATTTCTTTACTTCTCTAAGGTCATTTTGTCCTTCTCCCTCAGTATGAGACCTGATAGCCTGGAAGACTGAAAATAGGATACTCGTGTCACCATCACCTCTTCATCGTCATAGAAATCATGAGTGCAGCCTGGGAAGCATGCTTGCTCAGACACCTAACAGAGCTGTTGAAAGCTACCCAAACAAGCACAGAACACACTTGTTTGTTAAGTGCTGGAAAGAAGCCAGAGAGTGGTGAAAGACAGAAAAAAGGAGAATAGATGTTTGTAGGAAAAATAAAAATAATTGTATTCTTGCTCGGTCTGAAAGGCAGTTCCCATCTGCAGAATGAGTTGGCATTAACTTGCTGCCAAAGGGGGACATGTGCTTCTCCCTGATGTGCAACACTGGGTTTATACTGGAGAAGACCTTCCCTCTGCCTTTAGACCCGTCACCCTGCAAAGAAATGTAGCTAAGCACATCTGCAAGAGAGAACCTTGACAGCAGAGAGTTGGGAAGGCAGCATGTGTGTTCTAAGGTTATATTCCAGAATGGACATGCTCCTTTCTTGCAAACAGGAAAAAAAATGAGATAGGTGTGATTCATCTCTCATTTTGAATGGGTAGAACTTTGACATCTAGTCTAAGTGTGTCGTCCAGGATCCCTTTGTAAAAAGTGGGAAGGTGAGGGCTTTCTATGGGATGGCTCTAACATTTTTGCTCTAAGGCTGATAATTCAGAGTTAAATTGTTTTCTGGAGGTGCCTTTTTCTCCCCACTTGTTTTCAATATTTTTGAGATTAGATATGTTGGAGGTTTTTCAGGCTGAAGGCTCGGTGGAATCATTCTTATACATAGGTCTTGATTTAAACTGTGTCATTGTTAGCCAGCTTACAATGCGTGCCTCATTTAGCGTTTACTTCATCAATATCAGAGGCAGCTGGCATATCACAGTGTTTGATGGAATGGTTAGTGATCTCTTCAACTGAGGCATTGCAGTAGTTATAGGGACAAAGTCAGGCACTCAATAAGGAGTCTGCATACCTCACAGAAACAATAAATGCCATTTTATTGTACTTGGAAGAAAACTGCAATCAGTCTCTTTAGTAGCCATCTTAGACTTGTAGATGACAAGAGCTTCTTCCACATGAAACAAAAAGCAACACCAAAGTGACCAGTGAACATTGTGATGATGCTGAGTTCCTTTCCTTTCCTTTCCTTTCCTTTCCTTTCCTTTCCTTTCCTTTCCTTTCCTTTCCTTTCCTTTCCTTTCCTTTCCTTTCCTTTCCTTTCCTTTCCTTTCCTTTCCTTTCCTTTCCTTTCTTTTTGTTTTACATAATGGAACACAAAAATCAATGGATTTAATTCATCTGCTGTGTCTTTGAATGTGGTGTGATGTCAGAGTTTGAACTTAATTTTTAGGATACAAAAGGTTTTCTAAATAGGGATTTTTTCAGTGTTTCTTAAATACTGCCAGGTCCTGTGTCTCCGTTCCCCATGCCACCTCTCTTCTGCTGGATTAGATCCCACAGGAATGAAAAAAAGAAAAGGTCGGAGATGAATGAAAGTTGGTAATATTGAAAGAACAAAAAAAGAAGTTACACTTTTTAAGGAAAACAACTAAACCTCACCTCTGAGATAACCTAAGGTGATCCACCTGCCCTTCCCCATTTAACCCCCTCCCCACACCTTTGCCTGGCCATAGTTATCTCTGTTGCCTCCCACAGCTAAAAACACACTCTATACTCAAACACTGCTGCTATTTTTGCTCCCTGTGCCACAGCCAGAGCACCCTGCCCATACAGAGGGCGGGTTCAAGAGGGGCAATGTGGGCAGGTTCCCTTATGAATTGATTAGGCAGGATCACTAGGATCACTTCAATCACATTTCCTGCTCCCTGGAGAGCTGGTTCAAGAGGAGGAAACTCTTTTGACTGTCCTTTTCCAGTGAGGGCATGAGAACTGCTGCTACGTGTAGGTTGGCCAGGGGAAAATGTCAAATGCTCATGTCACACTCTCCATATTTCGTGTTGTCCTCCAGACTCACCCTCCATTTGATTGTTCATTTTCTTCATAGGTTTTGGCAGCCTTGCAGGCTACACATTTTCTTGTATGTCCACTGATTCTGATGCTTGGGGTTTGAAATACTTCTAGGACTCTCCTGTCACCAATCCTCCTTCTAGAGTAAGTTTTTTTCTCCTCTGTGTAGTTTGATGTCTAATCTTCTACAGTTCCTCCAGATGTTCAGATAGAAGCTGCTGTGCCTGGCAGATATGCACATAGGTAGGGCCAAGCTCTGTGATTTTAGACTTTGTGTCTCAGGAATTAGTGAAAAACTTTCTCTCACCAAGCACCTATGCTTATGTAGATTGTCAGGAGACGCAATCTTCTGTTAGACCAGTGAAAACAAGATAAAATAGACTGTCAAAACCTCTAAGACATAATTAATTAGGTATAATATTAGTGTAGAATTAGCAGTACCAAAACCAAACATTCCCACACATGCACGAAAGCAAGTGGAAAGATAACAAGAACCTTAGAAATGTCTGTTTAGTACTATTGCATACATGTGTCTTAAAAATTCTTGAATCATAATTTAATGGAAAATTTCTATGACAAGGTGGATATTAGTCTCCCCATTTAAAATGGTTCTAATTAGTGCACTTGAGATTTCTGCTTTTGTAGTCACAGGGTTCAACTGTTTCTCCCTTCCATCCCACTGTAAATTTAGAACCTTGTGTTAATCTTGTAATGCAAAGAAATAGTACTATGTACACAGTCAGTAAAATAACCTTGGAAATATAGCTAAGCTGCTTAAATGAATTAAAAGAAGAAAAATTGCCACCAATTTTCAGTTTCTGATAAGGTGAAAGATCATTTCAGGAGAAAAATAGGGACTGTCATATAGTGCTGGAAAGTAAGGTCTAGAAGCCAGTTTCAAAATTGACTGGAGTTCCAAGCCTTAATATACTCCCCCCCAAACCTGCTATTTCATAAACATTAATAAAAAACAAAGCTAAACTAGTTATGTGAGATAATTTGCCTTGCACCTGCCTTAGGCCAAAAGTGGGCAAGTTGCCATATGCCATCAATCAGCTGAAAAACAATAAATTCAGTTGGTTAAGCTCCCTATCACTAAAAGTAAGTCACTTTTCACAAAGTCATTTTCTTTGTGGTCCAGGACTAAAAAGCAGAGGTGATACCTGCAGAACACCTCCTGTATAAGGAACAACTAAGTTGGCTATGTTCATCTTTCAGAGGAAAAAAAATACAGAAGGGGAAATGTTGAATATTAAATCTAGAATTTAAAATCAGGGGTGAAATGGGAGGTGAATCCTAGTCTCCCTACCAGCATGTTGATAACTTGCAAAGTTGTTTGCTAAATGTGAAAATTCTGTGGATTCCAAATTCCGAGACCCCTAAAGTGAAAGCCTTTGAGGATTATTAAATACAAAGGCAAAAAATTTGTTTGAAATTCCTGAATCACCAAATGCTGGGTTAGGATTCCTGGAAGAAGAACCAACTTTACCTCATTTTTGTACATTTCTTTAAGTGTCTGCCAAAGGCCACTGTTGGGAAGAGACTTAATTAATTGTTAATGAATAGTTCAATGCAACTGTTACTCCTGAGTCTGCTCAACCTGCAGAAAGCAATGGGAGCCTATGCAGAAGCTGCCCCTGCTCACAGCTGAATACATCAGCTTAAATTTACAGGAATGAGTGTAAACCAAAAAGCCAGCTTTATAACGAGTCAACCATCAGTAGAAAGATGGTACAAATTAAATAATGTGAGAGAGCATCTTAAAACTCTGCAGCCATCACTGGAGTGAGCAGCAGTCAAAACTGGAGGTTGGAGAGATGCGAAAAGCTTGCCCTCCAGCGAGATGGCTGATTGGGCAGGCACAGCAGCTCCGCACAAATCATCCGAGGAATTTTTCTGAACGTGCCAGAGCAGTGAATGAGTGGAACTTGAGTTTCTGCTGCATACATGGAGATTCCCATTTGGTGTGAAGATTTGGAACTCAGGCTGGAACAAGATTCCCTCATCCGGGACTTGCTCCAATGGCATTATGTTACAACCTTGAACAACACATGCTACGTGTAGCTGGAGCAGCACTCAGCTTACAAACAGCATTCCTTTGCTGATCTTCTCAAACAATACTGAGAAGATCCTTGCTGTTTTTTATGGTGCATTCAGACAGCATCTGTACTCATGGTGAAGAGTTCCCTCTTGAGTCTTGCAGCTAGTGGGAGCATTAGGTGTCCCAGGTCAGGTCATGGTCACCCATGCTATTTGTAAGACAGACCAGGAATGGGGAGATAATTTAATTGCTTGGCTGGAGAAGTGGGAAGTCCTTCCAGATGTCAGCATACCCTTTGCAGCGCTTCTCTGGGTGTGTATCTGTAAAGTGGCATTATGGGTGATTTGAACTGAAGCTATTCATTGATGCTCAGTGTTGTATTGGGTCTGGCTGAGCCCCACAGCAGCCCCCATAGTACTGTGCTTTGTACTAGTAGCTAGAAAGGTGGTGATAGCACACCAATGTTTTGGGTACTGCTGAGCAGCACTCGCTCACCATCAAGGCTGTCCCTTCAACCTTCCCCCTCTGCCCACACGCACACAGATACCCACACACTCAGTATGCTGGGAGGGAGCAACATCTTGGGAGGGGACGTAGCCAGGACAGGTGACCCAAAGTGACCAGTGGGATATTCCATACCATATGACATCTGCTCAGATATAAAAGCTAAGAGAAAGGAGGAGGAAGTGGGGGCATTTGTTATTTATGATGTCTGTCTTCTGGAGCAACTGCTATGTGTACTGAAGCCCGGCTTCCCAGGAAGTGGCTGAACATCACCTGCTGACGGGAAGTGGAGAATAACACTTTTTGTGTTCCTTCACTTCTGTGTGCACGACTTTTGCTATTGCTTCATTAAACTGCCTTTCTCCCTCCCTATTCTGCTGAGGAGGGGGGTGATAGAGCACCTCGGTGGGTATCCGGCATCCAGCCAAGGTCAACCCACTACAAGTGTTTAATGTGGTAACAGTAAAACTCCCAGGAGTTAACTTTATCCTTTTCTCATTATAACAAGGAAATTGGTTTTCTAACTACTGGATCGAGACAGACACTGAATTATTTAGTGTTGTGGAACATCCTCAAGTATGCTGTGAATATTTTCTTTAGCACCACATTCCTTTCTTTGTCTGTCCTCTTACCAACCTTGACCCACAAACTTCAAGTTTTCATTTCCCGTGTGCCGCCTTTTCCAGGAAGACCTTACCAAACACTCAAAGAAGGCCTCATGCTCATTCAAACTTCATTAAGCTCAAGAAAAAAAATAATCCTTCATTTGGAATGGGAGGCTGTGTAGTAGAGACATTTGTAGTCTTTCAAACACTCAGCCAGAAAAAGCTACATCTGACCTGATCCAGTGTTGACAGTACTCTCATTTGAGGAGTCAGAGGCTGGAACAGAGATTTCCAATAAGAAAAGATTTCCAATGTGACCAGTATAGGTCTTTTCTGAAGCTGTTACTGCACAAGGGGGACCCTGGAGAGCTGCCTTGCACACGTTTTGGCAACCAGTCCCTCTACAGTGAATTTCAGAAGCACAGCACGAGATTCTTTTTCCTAATGTGTAAAAATTGTATCAAGACATCCACTGCCTGCTTGCAGATTCAGAAGCGAAGCAGATGTGAGCAAGAACAAAGGTTTGTTCTACACTCATGTCCTCTCTCTGGCTACTGGATGTGGTGCTTGCTGGGCTTTGTCAGGATCACAGTGATCAGGAGCATGCAGGTATGTACATTTCTTGGCTGCTTCCAAGAACAGTAGTTCAACCAGTAGCTCCACCAGTGACCCTAAATGTCTCCCCTGCAGGCATTATGAGCTGCTGGCCTTTTCCTAGGACCTTCTCAGAACCTAGAAGTTCTTTAGTGATATCTGAGCCACAAAGGGAGGTCGAAAGGAGACAAATCTCCTAGTTGAGACACTTAGTCCATATCTTCCTGGAAGTAGTGGTTCCTTGAGCTAATTTAATAATTCGTGATAAATGTTTTCTCCCTTGAGTCCAAACTTCTATCATCCAAGACATCCTCTAGCAATGAGTTCTCAGGTATACAGAATACTGTAGGAAAACTGCCTTTCCTACCCTAGAATCTGCTAGATCAGGCCCTGAATTTCATGAGAAAATAAGTAGTTCCCTAGTCATCTTTGTCCATGGTTCCGTAGACCTCTGTCCAGTCCCTGAACTCATCTATTTTTCTGGGATGAAAGACCCAGTCAAAGGAATTGCAGTTTGTATGTAAGCCACTCCATGTCTTTAATTGTCCTCATTATCCTGCTTGGTAGCTTTTCTATTTATAACATATCACTTTTGCACACTAAGTGTCCGGCTGGTTCATGGTATTCATAGTCTGGGAGAACCATGAATGTATACAGTGTCATAATGATCTATTTTGCTTTCTGTTTCTTTCCTAATGATTCTTAGCATTTGATTTAGCATTTTTTGATTACTGTTGAGCTCTGAGCTGAGGTTTGCATGGAACCATTGCTGTAATGTCAAGCTCTCGCTTGAATTGTAATGGTTAGATGAGAGCCCATCAGATTCGTTTTCAGGCATCCACCTTTTCATTCGTCTCCCCCTTCACATTTATCCACTTCACATTTATTCCTCACTCAGTCTTGTAAAGTGTTTTTCCAATTCCTCACAATTGTGTTTGTCCTTATTGCTCTGGAATAGCTTTATATCTGCAGCAAATTTTGTCGGTCTCTGTTAATACTTTTTCTAGGTCACTAATGAATGTGTTCAGCAGCACAGTTTCCTACAGAATCCTTTTTGTTACTTCCCTCCATTACAAAAGCCACTCATTTACTCCTACCATTCAGTTCCAATCTTTTAACCGTATCAGGACCATCCCTCCTGGCACTCTTGCATAGTTCCTCTTTTCACGTATAATAGCAGAACTATCCTGAAAAGCATCTGAAGTGGCTCCTGTTGCCCTTTGGAGTAGCTAATTAGGCTGTGTATTCTGGTGAGTAGAAAAATGGTTCTTATCCTTGCTAAACTTGCTAAAATCCTGAGGAAATTTTTTAACTAACCAATTCTCCTGTGGTTTTTGGAAGGAGTCTGTGATTTAGAGGTGGATTTTGCTACGTTCTTCTCCTGCCTTACTCTGTGCCTTGAAAGTTTCTTACTCTAACAGTACACGTATGTAGAGAAATTTTCACCAATATAGCAATGACCAGCCAGCTACACTGTCAAAGCATGTCCAGGACCAGATTCATCTTGGATCAAATGAGTCTGGATTTTATCTTCAATATTTCTAAGCTCTCCCTGTAATCTGCAGAAAAAGGAGGTTCTTTCCTCTGCCACCTATTTTGCAATAGAAGGAATATCTTAAAAGATTTCTCTATTGATTTCTGGCATAATCTTGACAGTTGGCTTAACTGACAGAGTTAAATCTCCCATAACTGTGGCTGTGATTAACCCAGCAAAAATCATACTCTGTAGGGCTTTAGTGAAATGAATCTTTCTGATAATAGTAGTTTTGCTGAATTAGTTTTGCACTTCATGAAGTGTCTTCTGCTGGCAGAACTTTTCCAGTCAAGAGGTATATTGTGTCCTGTCTTTAACACACAGAGTTGTGCTGGCAGGAGGTACAAGTAAACTAAAAGGTCATTTACAGCAAATTTAAGAATTACAAAACCAGTGAGATTTGTTGCACGAACATTGCAGAGTGCCTCAGTGGCTCAGTAGAAAAGGCCTCATACAAGCACAGCATCACTGTTCTGTGACTGAGCTAGCAGACTAGTGCAGGAAAGTTTCATGCAACCTTTCTGGTGGAAAATGAAGCTCAGTTGGAGAGAATCAGTCTGTAATGAAGGGAGGTCAGACTGCCCCTTGGACTGCTAATGTGAAAGTCAACAGCATCTCATTCTATAGCACTTGTTACAAGGAGTCTTTGAGGCACCTATATATACAAAAGCACTGAGGTATTAGCATGAGTTATGGTTCTGGTGGTTACAGTCTGCAGAAATCTGGCAGTAACTTTGCTGCTGGTTTTTTTTTGAGGTCTTGCTCTAGTTTGTTTCACATGATAGCATGATTTTTCTTTGAGAGTTTCTGTGAAAAGTTAGAAATATGCAGGAATAAAACAGATATATATGTCCTATATTTTTAAAAAATCTAGCTACTTAGACCTAAAGCAAATCCTGTGTGGTGAGATGATGGTTCTTGCAGGAGTATTCAGATTTCAGGAGCTCATGTTGCATCAGTTGGGCTGACTTCAAAGCCTTGCTCATGCTGGGAGAAACCCTCCCTTCTAGGAATCCTGTTCAAGCAGATCCCAAATCGCTGCTGTTCTGGTAAACTACAGGCTCTTTTTTTTTTTTTTTTTTTTTTCTGTGAAGGTGGTAACAGTGCCTGCATCTAACTGCAGTGGTTGAATGGTGAAGCTCCATAATGCAGGACTGTGTTTTGTGATGGACTAAAATAAAGTAGCTCAAGCTCCATACAGGCACAGGAAGGTTGACAAATAGTGTAGAACATCCTACATTTATTAACCATCTCAAATGCAAGATGATGTAATTATTTACAAATGGAAGTGGTTCAACTAGTAGGACTAGGAAAGCAGCAAAACCCAGAGGCAGTCAGGCTAGCTGGCTGGGGCAAAGGAGGGCAGCTGGGCTGAGCAGTGTAGCCAGGAGATTTCCATCCCTCAGATCTCTCCTGACTGCTCCATTGGGGCCAGGGGAGGCAGCACCAGATGCTGTCTAAATCCTTTCACTTGCATAAAGGAAAGGACTTTCTTTTGTGCCAGAGGAAATGCAGTCCCAAATCTCAGGGATGAATTGCCATAACTGCGCAAGGTTGCTGATCTTTTCACCTTACAGTGCATCTGTTGAAGACTGTCCTCCCTCTGTTAAAGGTAGCACAGAACAGCCTTATTATTGCTCTGTCCAAATCATGCGTTTGTAGTCAGCTGCTTCTGCTTTTTCTCTGCGTGGAAATTTCTGAGTGTACCAAGCAGATTGAACCCTTCACAAGAAAACTGCCAAACCCTCACGCAGTCTGTCCTTTCATGACTACATAAGTAGCACATCTGATCCATAATCTCCTCCTTCTGGTTATTCTCTGGCAGCAGTGTATAAAGTGAATATCACAATAAGCTCCAGGAGTGTTGGCAGTGTCTTCATTGTCTGGCTCCGGGCCTGATGCTCCAGCTCTTTGTCATTATGGGCAGCTGGGGTAACCACAGAGAGCACTGAATGAGAGGGAAGACTGTCATCCCAAAAGCGCTTCCCAACAGTGGAGTAACTCTGACACAGTACCTACTTGTGAGAGATGCTAGAAGAGCTGGATATTGCCGTACAATACTTGAAGGGCTGCAATTACCAAGGAAGGAATGGATTGCCATAGGCAACATATTTTTCTGAGAGTAAAAGCATTTCATAAAAGTAGTCGAACAGATGGGATGGGATGAAATGACAGGCCTAGGATGAGCAGCAATGATTTCGCAGGTATTGCATCTATATGAAACAGAGCTGAGCTTGACAATACAGATACTTTACCAACATTTGTGAAACCGTCAGTGCTCAGGAGAATAGAGCAGCTGTGTGAGGTTACAAAGAAATGTTTCATTGTGTTTTAGCTCAGAAATCAATAAATATATTGACTAATATATAGAGTATTTTTATGTAATCTAATATTTGGCATTATATTAATTGTGTATAAGACTCAAAAGAATTAGCCTTGACTCATTCTGGTGGCATGAGTCAAATGATCAAACGTGGCTGTAGGCCTTTCTAAACACACAGTCATTCCACAAATTCCATATTCACATTATAAAATAACAGTTGTAGAACTGGTGGTTGAAGGAGAAGTCTGAAGGTCTTGAATTACTCTTTAACCACACAGCCATTCATAATGCAGATATTCCAGTGTCCTGTCAATAAATTATATGCACATTTCTTAGGTAAAGAATGCAAGTTAGTACTCATAAGGACAGCTTTCATTTTTCATAGAAATAGAATACTGTCCTAAGGAGAATCAACCTGGACTGTTATAGAAATCCTCATCAATAATGCATCTACCGACACTCCCAGTTTCAAGGGAAGAACACTATGTACTTTTGGCTCAACCTAAAACTTGCTATATACGTCACAGGAATGTCAAAACTTTGGTTATAATTACAAGGGCTAATTAGGACATAGTCATTAGAGGAGGTACAGACCTCCTCAGAAAGCGACAGCATGAATTCCTTTTTCAGAATTCTTTGTGTGGGTTCAGGAGCTGTCAGGGTCATTAAACTCAGCCAGCAAATTAGCACACCCCCATGGAAATCAAGACATTAGTCTAGTTTCAATATGAGCAACTAACAACTTTAGAAATCAAAAGGATTGATCTCCCTCTTGTTGGCATTCGACTAAAGCCAATGGAGCTGTTCCACTTAATACTGCTTGGCCCAAGGCTCCCATCCACTGAGCATACGCAGCATATATTCATAGACATTATAGGTGCTGTCTTTTTAGTGCCTTATCAGTCTTCCTGAACTGTGAGGTGGCAATAGAAAGGTAGATATCTGTGGAGAATTACCAAAACGTCCTACCATAACTGTTGTATTTTAGGGGAGGGACTGTCTTTTCACTACAGATCCTAGAATGGTGTCTTGTAGTACCTCTTGTATTTGTCGAGCTTCAAGCCAAGATCCAGCACGTACTTTCAGGAAACATAAGCAGCCACAAGAGAACAATTTTGATGACCATGCTGTGTTGAAACATGAGAAAGTCCCAGTTGCAGAATAACCATGCTGCAGGTGTTACAGAGACAGGATCAAGGATGAAGCTGAAAAACGAAACATCAATAGCATAGGATCATGTTAGTATGGAATCATACATGAGGACCAAAAAATTTACAGAGAAATCTGTTCAGACAAGACAGTCCTACCATTAACTGTGTATTATTTGGAATCTAAATCTCTCTTTTTTCTTTTGATCTCTAGCAGAAGGGATAGAAAGGACAGGGCTAGAAAACTGAGTGAATACCATCTTTGGAAGAAGCAAGCAAAAAACCCATCCAACTTACACAATTTTTTCTTGGGTTTTTTTTTCTGTGTAATTCTAAAACCCAAAAAGATTTGTAATGTGACAGTGTAAACTGAAGAGGAGTGAAAGATTATATAGATATGTATATATATTATATATATATGTGTGTGTGTGTGTATACACATATTCATGATCACTGCCCCCTAAGGATGTACTGGAAAACAACGACCTTCCTCCAGACTGTTTCTCCTCTTAATAAGAAAGAAATGAAGAAAAAGGAAAAAAAGAAAAAAAACCCCAAAACCGTCACCAGCCCTAATGAATGGGTAATGCAGCCAGGACACTGAGTGTCAGAAAAAAAAGATGTCGTCATTAATTTTAGAATTTCTTGGGCACTTCACCAAAACCTAGAGGTGTTAATTGAAGAAGACAATGAAATTACTATGAATAGTGATTATGACTTCAATGTATTCATCACGGAGGTTATTTCCATTCACGTTCAGCAGCTACCATCACTTGCACTCAGACTATCAACTTGGTCCACTAGCCAAATAAGCATTCATATTTCCCACTCCCTTGCTCAAATCTGAGTGCTATTGTCTCCGGTGTAATGGATTTTTTGCAAAAAGCTGGATATAGAAGCATTCCACAGACCTGCTATTTTTATTGTCCCATTTTTCTTTGATGTCTTTTCTTTGCAAAAGATCTTTTTCACTTCCTCAGCTCACTTGTTCTCCAGTTTGTTGTCATCCTTAATTTTATTGTGCCTTTTAACAATTTTTTTCTAATTTAATAGTTTCTTGAGTAATTTTGCATCACAGATAGCACTATAGATACTGCAGTTACTTATGTGGAAAGGCCTGTTCTGACTCCCAAGGTAAATATTGTTTTTTGTACATGACAAGCTTTCATGTTCCTAGCATTACTGCTCTTTGGTGTTGCTCAAAGTAATGCTTCTACAGGATCAGTGCAAGAGGCACGTGCCATTCCTCTTTTCCTTCTCATGTCTTAGTACACGGTTTTTCAACACACTGTAGTCACAGTTTGCTCTAAATTCACCAGATAGATTTCAGAGGAAGTGAAAGAGCTGTGCATGAATCTCAGGTAAAGGTTTTAAAACATAAGGAAAGCTTGTGTGGGCTAGGATGGCCGGCAAGCTCCCTTTTGGGAACAGATTTACTAACAAGGGGGAAGAAGCTCTCTTTGCTGCATGGGATTGTCTAATGGAATTGAAAATAGGGAAGGAGAGATGCTGGTATTCTTGTCTGCTTGTTATTTGAAAGCTTTGATAGGCATAAAGTGGCATTAATAGCCACTGGGGACTCAAATCAAGATGTACCCTTGGCTGTAGCTACCTTCCGGGGGGGGGGGGGGGGGAAAGAAAGTAAAAAAAAAGAAGAGGCTTAACAGGTGTCTAAGCGTCATGGAACATGAGTTTCATGAGCAAAGTACTTTCTATAAAATTTTCTGGGATGTCCTGTGGCTTCAAAGTTTCTGCACAGTGCTAAAAGAGCCCTGGCTGGCAGCATTCATGACTTTACCTGTGCTCAGCCTGTCCAGGTGTCACAAGCAAGCACTTCAGCCTGCAGTAAGGCACCACATATTTGCAGTGGCACAGCTTTCAGGAGCTGTTTCCTCCTTGCAGTTTTGGGACATCTTCAGAGTGTGACATGTGGGTTCTACCAAATTAGGGCAAAATTCATATAAACACTATCCTTTCATAGGACCATCTTGACCACAGAAGGTTTGTACTTATTTTTTTATTCTTTCCAACACCATTAGTACCTTGTATGAGGATTTATTCCAGCATGACCCAGAATCTAGCGAAGCATTTAGATGGTCCTTCTTTAGGGTACTGGGTCTGCAAACATACCTATGTACTTGACTTGAAATGCACAAGCAAGTCTTTTTGAAGCCCATGATCCATCCCTCCCTCCATTGGTCCTTCTGCAGCAAATCCACCTCACATCTCATTTGTGCTTTTGGATTGTAGTCAGGAAATTTCTTCGCTAGCTGGGCATGACTTGGGATATTGTTATTTTTTTATTTTAGAAGAGCAGGCTGTTCCAGTTCAGGGATGTTAACTTGCAACTTTCTCTGGAAAGTGATACCAATCTTGTTGAAGACAGTGGGCATCATTATGACCAGTAAGGTCTGGTCATTCCCAATGGTTGGGTTGTTTTTTTTTTTTCAGACAGACACCCTAAAGCCACAGAAGCAAACCTCATCGGTTTAAATAAGGGATGCATATATATTCTCTCAAAGGATATTTTTTATTAGTCTTGTCAGTTATAATTGCTAGAAGTACAAAGAAGCAACTACCTGCACCTGAGTACTTCACCTACATGTAAAATTCTTGATCAAGCCAGCTTCTCTACTAGAATACACAGCCTTACATCAGTGTAGAACATTGCAGTTAACAACTGCATTTTTTTGATAAAGCTCATCTTCTTTTGATGCATAAGTTGATATGTTGCCTTTGAAAGAGGTACACAAGTTTACAGCCATGCTATTTGTCTCACACTCTCTGCCCTAAGTGAATTATCTAGCAAAAGGGCAGAAATCAGTGCAAGCACTCATGAGCCACCCTACATCCATGTCTGGACTGTCAGCTTCAGCATTCAGGTGCAGTTCTCTTAAAGAGCTGATTAATTTTAGGAACGCAGGCAAGTATGTGAAACACTAATAATGCATCAAATTTGATGGGAACAGTCAAAATGCTAACAAAACAATGAAACATCAAGAGGTCCCACGAATCCTGTTTTGCAATTAATGAGCTGTTGTTTCCATTCATTACACGTATCCTGTAGAGCTTTTTATTTCTGTGGCAAAAGCACTGCTGACATTAGAAGAGGCAGATCAACCCCCTGAAGAAAATTTCTTTCCCTCCTCCCAGCCACAGTCCTGTTGCTAAAGAATAAAGAATAAAAGGTCAAATAGCTGTAGGTGTCCAAATAACTTCCCCCAACCCTTTTATTATTGCACCATTAAAATGGGGTGGCCATTAGTGTTTATGAAACAAGTGGATCTGCATCTTTTACTGGGAAAAGCTACGCTCTTGTTCTAAAAATAAACATGAAAAAGGCCAAAGCTATTATTTAATGATGAAATTCATTCAGTCTTGTGTTATAGCCTTTCAACTGTTCTCCAGCAGAGGAAACTCTATCAGGCACCTGGAATATATTGTCCCCGGGGAATCTGAGATAAGAAAGCACATTCACAGCTTCACATTCAGCTGTGGTGTGATTTGAAGGGTGATAACATTTCTCCATCTGGCTGCGAGAATCATTCATTCATTATTCAGCTGTATCTCCAAGCCCCTGTGATCAAGGGTCCTTTTCCTCTCTGTCAGGCAGCTGTTATGTGTTCCTAATTT
The DNA here is from genome assembly GCF_023638135.1 of Falco biarmicus. Classification (NCBI taxonomy): domain Eukaryota; kingdom Metazoa; phylum Chordata; class Aves; order Falconiformes; family Falconidae; genus Falco; species Falco biarmicus. The sequence goes on along the minus strand of NC_079288.1, from coordinate 85,873,673 downwards.
CTTTACATCTTTGCCTTCACTGCTGTTATCTCTAGCTTAGACTATCCCAGTGTTCGAACACCAGGTCCTAATTTTACCTTTGTAAGAAGGGACAGGGTAAAAAACAACTATGAGCATTTAATGCATTTCTGGGAGGTATGTGGTGCTCATTTAAAGTCTGGACTTACCCTTTACTAGAATGTAAAAAAGAAAAAAAAAGGCAAAACAAGAGGGAAGCTGACATTTTTCAATGTTTTCTATAAAACCCTCTACTCTTTTTCCTGCCTTTACAATATAGTTGCAAATGATGTTTCTAATTTCAAATTGCACTCATCAGTTTCATCTCCCCAAATCTCACTTGAAGCTGCTCCTATGATTTGAGCAGAATGAAGCACTTTATTAGTGCTGAGGTAAGAGTGGAAAGAATCATGGAATTGTCACTTCAAAAGCTTTTTGAGACACTTTGAACATGTTTACAAACAGAGGCCATTTTAATATCACTCCAACATATTTTAATAGAAAAATGGATTCATCTTGATGGTAAGTGTCATTCCTGCAATCAAGCTAAATTCAGATTATTTTTTTCTTGTAGTTTCCTTCTGGGGCCACCCCCTGACATCTACAACAGTATGAAAGTCTTCATAACCCTCCAAAACCTACTCAGCTACAGAAAAGGAGTAGGACAGCTTGCAGGAGCTGCAGGTTGAGGTAATTATACACTTGACTGCTCAATCTTGGCAGGTGATGTTGCGTTGCCCTTGTAAGATAGACTGAAGTTCACTGTGTTCTGTGCATTTGGAGGTAGTGAACATCAACCTTTCAAACAAAATACTTTTCTCATCCTGCAAAGCATTAAGAAATTTATGTGTAGTGTTGCTGAGGTTTAATTTCAGAAGGAAGAACATTCAGGATTGATCATTTTCACATGTTCAATAAAAATCATGGAGTCACAGAATGGCTGGGTTTGGAAGGGACCCCTGGAGGTTATCTGGTCTAACCCTTGCTCTGCTCAAGCAAGGCCACCTAAAGGCCAGGACCATGTCCAGTTGGTTTTTTAGTATTTCTAAGGAAGGCGACTGCACAACCTTCCTGGACAACCTCTGCCAGTGCTCTGTCACCCTCACAGTAAAAAAAGTGTTTCCTTATGTTCACATGGAACCTCCTTCATTTCAGTTTGTGCCCATTGCCCTTGGATGACAGTGTGCCCCCTGCCAATGGTGGTGGACAAATCCATTGCCAAAGTTTATGGGGGGGCTGATTTAAAATCAGGTCTCAAAACATGGCTCTGAATATAGATGTGCACTGTTCAGTGTGTACCTTTTACCACTAGATTTCTTTGCTTTAGACTGTAAATTCTGGACAGTGCATACAATTTAGGCTTACAGGGGGAGAAAAATGTAAAAATTAATAATGCCGTAAGAAATTTGTGTTTACAACTGTTCCTCTGGCAGAAATTTGTTTTAATATATAAGCTGAAACTTTATTTATCACAAGCTTTGTAGAAGCAGAAGAACAATTTACATTGCTGTTTTATAATTCCATATCCTTGACAGCTTATTAGAAGACAATATTTCTTTTTAAAGGCTAGTTTTTACATTTCTGTACTGTTCGATGTATACCTGTCATTACCCATGGTACAGGATCTTTGGGTCAAACAGGGCCCTCAAACATGCATTGTTTAAGAATATGCTGGTAAGAACTGAATGCCCCATTTAGAGGATAATGAAGTATTACTGAACATATATCCTGATATATAATTACTCTCATAATGTGTATCCACTACACAATCTGAATATGCCATACAAGAACTCAACTTTAAGCCAGTTAATGCAGAGCCATTTCACTGGAGCAGCATCGACTGCATCCTAACAAATTTTTTCCCTCAGTTTGCACCAAGATTAATCATTTCTGTACTTCCAATTCCTCCCCTCCACCACACAGTTTTCACAACACCACATCAGCCCTTTTCTCAACAGTTCTGTGCCTGTAGTGACAATTGTTTCCAGAGGCACGAAGGCTTTCTCTAAGTCACTGCTTTCTGAGTGAGAAGAACCATGCTGAAGCTACAGCCCACATTTTACCCTCTAAGAAACCTCTGCTACACTCGGAGACTGCCTTAGAGAACAACGACCCAGTGAAAAATGTGATAGATATACAACAGCCAAATGGTGATAGGCAGATGTTAATGACATCGATTTCCTGTCCACACTTAAACATAATTCCACAACAAGATGGTCTATTTCATTAAAAATATACTAAAAAAAGTTCTCAAACCCCGTTATTCTAGAAAGGCTGAGAAGCATGGGTAAGAATCACATTTCCTGTTTGTTGCTATCAGTGTATTGAACTGTGCAGTTTCCCTCCAGACTTGGAGCAGAGGCTGCCAGCTAGGATGCCTGACTACACAAACTTTGGTCACAGTTCACAAACCAACCCTACTAGAGAAATCCCAAATGCCCTCAGAGAAATTTAAAAAAGTTTGAAATAAAGCTCATGCAATGACCCAAAGTTGTGAGCACCCCATGGCTGGTAATTGACCTCAAATTAACATGGTTTTGCCTCGGTCATTTGTCAGTGGCTCAATTAATTGCAGATTCCATTCTGGCTAGACAACACCAGGAAAAATTGAGTGAGAATACTGAATTGTCATGACAACTCAGAGATCATCCCTTCTTAGTGAAAGCATTTTATATTGTCAACATCTATAACATGATAGTTCACCTACAGAGACAGTATTGTCTCCTTTTGGTGATGTCTGTGTTCCTTCTTTACTCCCCAAATCTTTGCCTCCCTCTGTCCCTTGCCACTATGAACATAATTTTGGGCATCAACGATGCCACTCTACAGGGCCAGTACCCAGCAGCTGCAGTGACTGGACAGCGTGAAGAAGCATTTTGCTTCTTGTTTACACTATTATAAGAGGTAAATGGGAAAAGAAATTGGAAAAAACCCCCACATTTGCTTTTAAAGTTAAATCTTCAAGCACTAGTAAGCAATAAGCAGATTAAGTCTTCTTATATGCCTTTAATGCATGGAATCACACAAATATTAGTGGGAAGACGCTTCTGGAGGTCTCTAGTCCCAGGTGGAGTTTCTCAAGGGGCACGATCGCACACTGATAGTGGCAGGAGGTTGCTAGTGTTTAGTCTGCTGCTACGTTAGGGCTCTTAACAGCAAAACTGAATCAAGATAGCGAAGGCATTCTTTGCCAAGAAACAGACTCTAAGCTCAGTGAGATAGATGCATGCTTATATTGATAACTGCAGGAAACCTGAAGTGTAGAGCATGTTACTGTCCCTGACAATCAGATTTTTGCTCCATCTTTTTTCATTCCACAGCAGTGATACCTAGCACAAAATATACGTAGCAGCTGGTTCCCTCCTGCTTTGCAGGGATTCATATGCCAGCTCACTGACTGTTTTGGTCTCACTACAGGCAGTGTGCCATGCCATCTATACCTCACAGAGAGCTTGGCCTCTGAGCCCTTCACACCCTGAGCATGTGAAGGCAGGGACATTATCTAGGGCTGAAGTATTTTATAAGTGAGAAGCTAACAAAGCAGGGGCTCATGGTGTTCATGGCTGATTGGAGTGTGCTCATGGCCCATCACAAAGCAGGAAGGCCATGGACATTGTATAAAGTCTTCTGTGTGCTGCGATGGACTGTATTTAATTTCAGATCACCCCAAGTCAGCCAAAACAAATACATTGGAGATCTGAATTACTTCAGCACTGCTTCCAGGTAGCAATCTAGTCCCATCCTTCCATGCAGGTGGATCACAACTGTCCAAAAAGTACAGTACTTTTCTAAGGATCTCTGTGTTATGTGGTGGTTGGAGTGACCTTGAGACTGAGAAATAAATGTGAGTTTCCGAACTAATCTTTGCATATATGATCCATTACTATTTCAGTAGTCTGTAGGCCAATACGAAAGCTACCCAATTTCATCTTTGCAAGCCACCAGACTGCCATACCTTAAAGTGCTTTGCCAAGACTGCCCTGATTCTTCTGGTTTGTAATTTAAATAGGAACCTGTCTGGGACAATTGTAAACCAGTTCCTGGTTTTCAACATGAGAATCAGGAGTGCAAAGTGTGCAACACTTCCAAGAAAACATCTTAGAATATAAATTCAACCCCCAAATAAATCACATTTTCTTGTTTTACCTAGTCTTGGCCATAAAAACACTGTAATGAGTTCTATGTATTATATGTTTTTTAATCTTCTAAATCTTCTAGACACAAAAGAGATAAAGAATGCATTTCAAATCTCTTACTGTGCTATGTGACATGCGATCTTTGCATCTTCAGGCATTAATAATACAATTATCTTTGTGAATTGCCGATATCCTCACTTCCTTTTTTTCCTATCAGTCAAATCATGCTGCCCACTTACCCACCCTTTGATATACTCCTGATGTAGGAAAGTCCCTTGCAAATCAATGTGAGATTCTCCCCATATTATCTACGTTCACAGCTACTGCAGCAGTGGGAAGGATATACAAGAGTGACCTACCTCTGATTAATTTGAATTTTTGGTAACACATGCTTGAAAATAAAAGATAAATCCCACTAAGTATGATCCAATAAATTAACAGAGAGAACTAAGTTCTCCTGTAGGAAAGCTTTAACAGTTAGGAACATCATACTCTTCATGAAGTTATGTAGAATTACTTCAGATTCCCTCTATCAATTTTAAGATGTTTACTTCAAATGTATACTTATGTACTTGGGATTGTGACCTGGCCCAATGTTTTCTGCCTCCTCAAATTTCTGTTTTCTTATAGCCCTTCTAAGCAGTGGTCTGCAAGCTTATCTCCATTCTTTCTGGTCATAAACTAATTGTTGATAAAAAAACCCCAAAACTGTCTGGAAATCTACACAGCAGCTCTCATTCTTCTGTTTGTCTAATCCTGAAGGACACTCATGGTATTTTGAATAGTAAAGTGCTCATGTTTAGAAACAGTCACAATAAAAATCCTTTTGTCCCAGAAACCAGGAGTGAATGGAAACAGAATCAAGTAGGGTGGTTTTATTATTAGGGGTAAAGTTATGCCTTTGGAAAAATATTCAGAAGAGGGTTAACCTGATTTAGTATGATAAAAAGATGACATCTCCCATGGAGAAGAACCACAAGTCTCCCAGCAAAGTGTTCTTATTTTGCTTGTTCTGTGAACATCAGATACATAAAACCTAATTTTTTACATATAAAAGGATGTTACTGTAGGGGCAGAGAAACTAGGTATAGAGTAATTTTTACTCCTAGTCTTAGTCAAAGTTTGACTTGGATTAATTACTGAATTGCTGTGTATTGACCTTGAAACTTGTTAAAACGCTGAGCAAAAACTTCTTTCAAAAAAACTTTTGCGTAGTTGAGCTACATGAATCATTCCCCCTCAGTCATCACTAGCCCACAATGATACTGAGCAAGCAGTATGCTGAAAGCAAATCATCCTTGGACTTCCCCATCAGCCTGAAGAAACTGGTCCTGTTTGCTACAGCTGTGAGCAAAGAGAGAGTCTCACTGGCCACATTTTGCCTTTCAACCATGCGTTAGAGACCATTCATCTATAAACAGCACTCCTAAAGCAGCAAGAGCCACAAATAGGTTACTTTTTCTACTAGGTCTACATGCATCTGTTCAGACACACTAAAGGATAGAGAACTACTTTTGTGCATATCTAAACTCAAACATTACTGGAAAACTCATTAGAGAATATATTAATTGTCATCTAACAACTTCTGTACAAAAAGCCTAAAATACTGTGTAGAATTTTAACCAACTCATCTGAAAAAAAAAGAAAGGTTATATAAAATCCTAATTGAGAAGAGTAACCTAGAATTAAAGGAACTCCCCAATAAAAGAGGTTTTCCCTGTAAATAACCTGAATGAAAGGAAACAAAGCAGAAGTGAAGGGATGACCTTGTCAAATTGCACAACTTCTTGGAATGTCCTTTTACTCTTGAATCATAAAACCACATAAAACCAAGAAGCAAAGCAGCAGTAATTTACCAATGAGTAAGAGGAAACACATTTCTCACTGCAATGCCCTAGGCAGTAGTAAGATCCAAAGCATGCTGAATATTTACTATTACATGCACCTGCTCTTGGAATAAGTCACATTACTGGGTGACACCTCCATTTGCCTGTCTCTACTAGGCTTGAAGAAGCACTGATGAGCAGGTTGGAGTAGCAGTTAAGGTAGATGATTTTTTTTTTCAGACTACTAAATTAATCTCAGCAGTAGCTCTCTGTTTGACAGACCTAGAATAAACATTGTGTTTATTTTTATTGCATGACATTCAAATACAGTATTTGTGGCAGATACATTGGAAAGATTCCACACTGCATCTAAGTGGTTGAACTCATTTAAGTGATGCAACTAGCCTTTAGTTGGGAAAGCTAAATTCATCACTTGCAATGATAGGAGCAAAACTGAATATGGAGAGTATTCTTTTTCTTTTCAAGATGTATGAGTTACTGAAGTCATGTTAACCTGTTAGTGCTAAAAAATGTCCACCATCCCAGGTGATAATGTAGTGGACATGTCACCTGGCTTTATTGAACAAGTACAAGAATCCTTACAGGAGAAGCAAGCCAGCCTGTTTTCAAGCAAATAAATTTCTAGGACAGTTGCTTGCAGGGTGTTTCCGTTGCTTAAAGGATTTTGGCCAGGCAGGAGCATCAGCTATGAGAACTCACCTTGAAAAAGCTGTTGAAAGAAGCCATGTGAGATGGCTTGCACTGGAGCATGCCAGAGCAGTGGTACGAAGGGGTCAATGGTTGGGGCACTGGAGCACAATGTCAGGGAATGGATACTCGATGCCGTTTCAATACGGCTCAAATTCCACACACGCCCCTTATTTAGTTAACCCTGTTGGTTAACTCAATGCCTTCATAAGTGCCTAGCTAACAGAAGACATCAGACTTCAGGATTTTAGGCCATGTGATAAGACAGCAGTTTTCTCTTTAGCGTTAGCCCAAGTGGTTGAGCCAAGGAATCAGAAGGTATAGGTAGGAGAAGTGTGAAGGATTAGAAGAACAGGGTTGAGCATGCATTTGAGGATCTGATGGAATGTTTCCAGCTGCATATGTAGGTGCCACAAGGTTATCTTCAGTGCCTAAACAGCAGGTATTAGAAAGGGGGCAGGGTATTTTGAGGACTGCAGTGCAATACCTGTTGGTCAAGAAATCAAAAGGAAATACCTCAGACCTGGGCATTACTAGGATATTGGTGAAAGAGATAGATAGGCTTACGGAGAACAGAAGACGAAAATTATGATGTGATGCACCAAGCAGCATCAACTCCACATCCTCACCTATGTTTCCGTCATGACCTTTGAGCCCTGGCTCTCATCCAGCTCCTAGGCTTTTATTGCAAAGGGATCACCTGTAAACCGTGGCTTGAGTAGAAAATACACAGGTGTGAAGTTGTCCTGTTTTCTCATCCTCTGAATGTTTCATTTGCAGCTTTTGGTCTTTCACGGGGGACTTACTAGTTGGTTACACACTACTGGGAGTATTTTCATCTCTGTTTATGAGCCACAGTCTGGGCTGCAGCTTTGTCACCAGCAGCCAAATCTCTCAAACAGTGCTTTGCTATGAGCTTTCTTTCCACCCCTTCCTCTCTCTGCTCAACTTTCTTCACTGCAAACCCAGAAAAGTTGTCTGGGTTTACTACAAGTCATAATTTGGTCCAGAGTTTGCTAGAGTTTCTTCTGAAACCTCTTAGAGATCTTGAAGGCTATAGTATTATCTGTGCCCTCAGCTATGGAAGTTGTCCGCATTGAGTTTCACTCCCCATTCTACAGAAGGACGATACATGTTTACACTGGTATTTTGCCACCTCCTCCACAGACCTACGCTGTAGTCCTCCTTAAGGGTCATACACTGTTGGCTGGGCATGAAACAGCCTGCATGCACTTTAATTCCTATGGCAAGCTTAGTTTATTCTCACTAACAACAACTAGTGGCATTGAAGACAAGGCTGAATTAGGATGCCTCCTGTTCCTTCAAATGGTAGCTGTGAAGAGGGGTTCCCTTTGCGGTTAGTTTCTATTAGTTGTTTGCTACTGCTATTAAATCCACTTGTCCCATCCCAGAGGATGGGACACATCCTCTCCTATCAGACTATTAAAATCAGGCTGATTCAAGACCCAGAATTCTGCCATACCCTTTCTCATCAAAAACTGCTTTGCTTGTTACAAAGATTCTTTTTTTAATCCCCTCTGGTACTATTCACCATTAATGCATCTTCCCAGTGTGACATTCCAAATTTTGCCAGTTGGTTGAGCAAGGGGAAGGGAACTCTTTAAATACTGAAGCTGTCCTTGGACAATATACCAGTGAGTATTCATTCCCAGAGGGTCAGGAAGGGCTCAGATGCCTTTTGGTAAACCGGAGTGCCTGCACATTCCAGCTGTCGAGGCAGCCATTGCCCCCTTGAACCAGCTCTCAACTGAACATTTTAAATCATTCCCCAGAGCCCTTTTCAACAGCAGTTAACTTGTCCCAGGAAGGCTCAGTCACACCCTTTGCAAAGGAAATTATTAGCGGGCTCGTTAGTTGTTTGTTGTGTGTGTGGGAACATTTTACAAAGATAGCTTTGGGTGCTTTTCCTTTGAGAACCACTGGGAAAAGAAGAAATTTAGAAAATTCATTTGCAAAATGAGTGTTTTGGGTCCCTGAACAGCAGACATTTGGTTTTACTGCAGCATATTTTTGTTAGTTCAGATAATAGAATAAACACACTGCTCGCAACACCTCTTATCCATATGCTTGGAGGTAAGTGTAACATGAATATTGCTGTTTCCTCCCAGGGCAGCCTATCTGAACCATGACTCAGCTGTGCCTAACTCGACGGTAAGTCACGTACTTCCCCAGGCCAGCCATGTGGGGAGGCAAGTCATGATTTTGTCAAAGCCTGGGATGCTTTCTGCACCCAGCCTCATGCACCTGTGCTGTCCTCACAGGCAGCCAGCCTGCAGGTTACACCTGGCACCCAGCAGTGGCAAGACCCATCAAGAAATGCCCCAGGATTTCTTCTTCTGAATTTTCTTCTTCTACCAAATCTCACCTCAGGGTGATGCTGCCCAGATGAGACAGTGTACTAGGTCTGTGAGCCTGACAGGGTACATGCCTTGAAGTTATAAGAAGCAGAGAGAGACCAAAGTTTCCCTCCGCAAGCACACGCAAGTCACTTACTAGCCGTTTGGCCTGTACACTTCTGACCAATGTGTAGTTTGACCTAGTAGCCGCCTCAGGGCCAGTCTGTCCCAAAAGCATGGCTAGGGTTTATTTCTGTGTGGTTGCTCACATGCTCAGGTAGCCAGGTACTTGCTGGCAGGTCTTGCTGAAGGGACTATAAGCCTGTGGCTCCAATTAATTTTAAAAAGAAATAATTGTCTGAAGTTGACTTAGGTATGCTCGCAGTATATGTGCAGTTGATGTCTCTATCAGCACTGTATTGTATGATTTTGTGTAGCAGAAAGGAATAAAAAGCCAGTAGGTGCTTTGAATTTTTTTTTCCCACTAAAGTAGACAAGAGTTATAAATATCCTCCAGACAGACTCCACCACCACAGCAATGGCAACTATATGATGACAGAAGAAGATATCTCAAAAGGAGATAAGTCAAGTTGCTTCTGTGAAAACAAATTTACCTATAAGCTCAATTTCAACAGCCACTGACTTATATGACAAAGGAAAACCCGACTTCTTTCCCACTGAAAAAAATTACTTTTCTGTTGCCAGTGCTACAGCATCACAACTTGAAAGCTGTCCCCATTATTCCAACCACTGATTGATTTGCTCCTAACTCTGCTTTCATTTTGGGAGCCAATTACACACACACACAGACACAAAAAAAGTGACACTTGTAAGAGAAGCTCAAATTACTGTTTTAAAACTGTTTTTCTCTTTTCTTCTTCCTTCTGCCTAATCCAAAGGAGTCATGAGTACAGAGTTCAGGTTCACAGTAGAAAGGAGAAAAGATCAAGGTCAAACCAAAAGAACTGCAGAAAATTAATGTATCATTTTTTCTGTTGAGCAGGATGCATCACCTTTCTTTAGTTTTTTTGAACACTGACAAAGTCACTTACAGTGCAGCTCTCAGTCTTAAAAAAAAAGTCTATGGACACGTCCTTCGTGCCCCACCTCCCAGTTTTCTAACACTTACTATTCTATTAGCCTATTGCAATCACATTTGTAAAGGCATAAACTGCAGCTGAATACTTCAATGTCATGCTGCCTTTGCACATGATATATAATCTTAGCAGATGGACGTTGGCTCAGTCCAGACTCTAGGTCCAGGAGTTTGATGTTAATACGAGCAGATCAGTCACATCTACCTCATTAAGTCTACGTAAAATTTTGTATCATGTATCACAATGAACAGAATAAAATATGAAAGCTATTGGAAAAAATACCACTATTCTAAAACAACACTAAAGAACAGGAAAAACTTTTCTTTTTTTTCTTACTATAATATTAGATATTTTGTTCTGGATTGTTAACATTTCTGTGTGTCACATGCCAAAGAACTTTTATTAATGGAAATCAAACCCCACAGCAAGGAAGAAGCATTTTCTGTCTTATTTCTGACTGTTCCCAACTGAAGAATATGTCAGACACAATACAGCTTTGCAATTACATGAGCCTGTAAAAGGTGCTGGCAGATGTTTTGAGAGACTGGCATTCTGTATCAATAAAGAAATAAATCCATGGCAGTTTCCCATCAACTCAGAACAATACAAGAATGGGACAGACTAATTTTAGCATACTGATTTTCTATACCACACACCTTAGGCTTAACAATTTGTTTCCTCTTTTTTTTTTTCCCCCTGAGTTTTCCAGTAGTATATTGACCAACTTATAATCAGGTACAGTTAGGATTCATTGACAGCTTTCTCCTATGGAATTACATAAAAGACTTAGGCCTCCAGTTATAGCACTTTTTCCTCCATTGTCAAGGAGCATGAAATAAAAAACATGATCCCTTAGTGACGCTACCCTCAAGGGCATAGGGAAATCCAGGGCCATCCAGTGTAGCATCTCCATAGCTCCTTGGCAAGCCAAGATCTCCTGAAACTACTGGTGCTATAATGAGTCCTTGTCAAGAAGATTAAAATGACAGTCAGTACTGTGTCTGAAAAATGGAGGAAGTTGATAGAGAGGAAGAGCTTGCTCTCCAATGATGAATTTCTACAGCAAATAAGCTCTTTCCCCATCAAGATAATTGTTAAAGCAATTGTTGTGTTTGAGGGGAAATCACCCATCAGTGTGGTCTGTTTTCCTGGGCATAATTTTATACTTTTATAGTCATATACATCTGGGTGTATGAGATCTGCCTAAGGCTTCTTCTCCACTCTTGAGGATGTATCTCAGACCAGCCTTTGCATTTTCCCATTATTTTTATCTTGAAAAGCTCCAATTTTCCAAAGACAGTTTCTTGCATTGCTAATGCTTACGTTTTCTCTCATTTGCCCGTAAAGGGTTTGGGGGTGGCAGCAACAAAAGACTAGTTTTGGGGCCAATAAGTTTATGAGACGTTAATAATATTTTGAGGAGCAGAATATAGCTCCAGTAAGAAATACAAGTGGCTTTTACACTCCAGAGATTGTTCATGTTTTTCTGAAGGTGGACTATTGCTAGTAGTTTAATTTAGAGAAACTACTACCTGAATTCAGAGTCAACATTACACTGAAAAAAAAAAAAAAAAGGATTATGAAGAAACTACTGATTTCACTAAGCTAGAAGATGGTAACATGATGTCTTGACATAATATGAGTATGGTTGTCATAGAATCATAGAATTATTTAGTTAAGTACCTTTAAGGTCATTGAGTCCAACCATTAACCCAGCACTGCCAAGGCCACCACTGAACCATGTCCCCAAGCACCACAGCCACATGGTTTTTGAACACCCCCAGGGATGATGACACCCTCTGTCCCCGGGCAGCCTGTGCCAGCGCCTGCCAGCCCTCTCGGTGCAGAATGTTCCCTCACACCCAATCTCACCCTCCCCTGGCGCAACGTGAGGCCGTTTGCTCTCGTCCTGTCGCTGGTTCCTGGGGAGCAGAGACCGACCCCCCTGGCTACAGCCTCTTGCCAGGCCGTTGCAGAGCCACCGGGTCCCCCCCAGCCCCCTTCTCTCCAGGCTGACCCCCCCGCCCCCCCAGGCTGGTGCCCCAGCCCCTGCCCCAGCCCCTGCCCGGCTCTGGACACGCTCCAGCCCCTCAGTGTCTTAATTAGCAGAAAGCCCTACCTTTCTCACAAGCCTGGATGTAGGTCACTACAACATGGCAACGCATCTGGAAGAACTGAAGAGGAAAAAACCTCTTGAATTTATGATGTGTTTATTGGAGGGTCAGCTATTGGTTCTGATATTCCAGTCTTTTGAGCAAATACCTAGTGGTTAGAGCACTCTGACACAAGAATCAAAGAATGTGGGTCACCCCTTCCCATCATGGTAATTTTATCACTGCAATTACAGCAAAATATATGATTCAGCTAGTCTCCTCAAAAAGTTTCCCATAATTCTGTGGAAAAAAAAATTGTGATCTCATATGGGGTAATAGTCCAGAACTTAACTGTGGTTGTTTCAGATCTTTGGGCAAAACAGTAACGTATCTTGCCTGTGTATATTGAAATCTGATGAGGTTCTGTACGTCTTAGTTTTTGCTCCACATCTCTCCCTGTGTTTTAACCTGGGCACGTTCAGCATTCCACTGGGTCACATGATGTTAACGTGATTGATGATTATTTTTCCCAATATTTTTCACATTTCCTAATACTTTTCACTGCCTTTCTCACATTTGATGTGTGAACTTGGCCAGTGCTCACACCCTAAGGACAATTCTTTATTTCATCACAGCCCTGGTCTGCACCCTGTTATAAATGGGGTAGTGATTCCCAAACTCTAGCAGTGCACAAAAGAGGAAAACAAAAGCAGTCAACTCTTCTCTCAAATATAACGCATCATTTTCATGCTGACACGTTCATTTTGTATCAGAAGAAGAACTGGCCTATTTTGTTTAACAGCAATATCTATTTCTGTTCACTGCTGTGCTCAACCACATTAAGAATTCAATATACTTTCACATGGACCTGAGTAAATACACGTCTTCTGAGCAGTGAAGCTATCAGATGAATGCATTAGCAACAGCTGTAGCTGTAGCTTTTACCCAACTGGTTATTTATTTGAGCAGATCCACAGATTCCCATCATTTGAAAGTTTAGGCCAGTGAGCAACTTTATTTTTTAAACACTGTTGCTAATCACATTAAAACATTCACCTAGAACCCTTGTTTTGAATATGCTTTATTTCTGCATGCTTGCATCGGCTTTTTAATTTTTCACACCTTTCTTGTAAGGGAAGGATGATTAGCAGGACAATTTTGAGTTTACATTGACTTTTGTTTTGAGTAATGCTGGAAGAAAGAATAACCGTCTTCCTCTAAAAAAATATTGTATTATTTCTTCATAAAAAGCCTATTCTAACGTTGTTAGGAAACATGCACGAAAACATCCTCTGATTCGGCGTGTCTACAGATTTGCCGTTCCCACACTGCCACAGAACTTAATGCTATCTTGAGCCAGGGTCTGTTGCTCTTTCCTGCAATTACCCTATCCTTTTCTTTTCTCTGCCTTTGATGGACAATGTGGGATTACCTCTATAATCAGTCTACTTCCCCTACAGTCCTGTTTCAAAATTCTTCACAAAGAGCTGAATGTCTTAATTTCCTAGAGATGTCAGGGGTGAATAAGAAGGCTTTATATTAAACATTCTGCTGACCAGCCTGCTGCAGGGTTGAACTTCTAACTAAAACTGTTCTCTCACATAATCTCTTTTATAAAGCCTTGGTACTTCTTTGGGAGCACAGTCTAAGCGAGCTAACCTCTGCTCCCCTCAACATTTACCTTTTTTTTTCCTCTTTTTTTTTTTGTTTTGTTTTGTTTTGTTTTGTTTTTTGTTTTGGGTGGTCGTTGTTTTTTGGGGGGGGTTTTTTGGTTTTTTTTGTTGGTGTTGTTGGTTTTGTTTTGTTTCGGAAGAAGCAGATGAAGCTATGACTGTGGGAACCTTTGCTGTTGCAACTTCTTTGCTCATAGCTACCTGGAGGTCCTGTGTTCAGGGGATGAGGTTGCAGTGGTGGGTCCACATTGTGTTTAGGCTGTCAGCACTGCTCACACAACTTTGGGTGTGGAAGTAGGCAGTGAAAGTCATATGTTGTGAACCAGTTCCCACACTTTGGTGATGTTGGATGACCTATGTTTAAAAGTATTTATTGCTTGAGAATCCTCATGACCTACTCAAGTGACTAACCGGTGGGACAAGAAAAAATATGCATGTGGCAAAGCCATTATCAAGGTCTTCAAGACCATTTTCTCATGTTTCTTCAAATAATGCATGAAGAAGACTCTAAGCATACTCAGGCCGTTGCTTTTTCTGGGCTTCCAAACTGCATGGGAGCCAATGACTGTGTGCGTGCTGGGGTCCAGTGTGGACTTTTGCATTTTATAAAAAAGGTTTTAGAGTTTCATAAGCCTTTAGAAATATAAAGGAAAGGGGACACGGAAAATGTGTTAACTTTGTATTTGCAGGGGCTCCGCTGGAAGTTATTATTTAAAGCAACCTCACAGTTGCTCTTGCTTACTGTTTTCAGTGCGCTGTCTCCTCCTCACTGAGCGTCCAAATGTCTTTCTGTATTGGAGGTGGCATTGGAAGGCACACAAAGTCTTGAAAGATGTGTCTTCAAGTGCAGGCTAAAGTGCACATTTCTAGCAAGTCACACTGCTGTAGAAATAGGAATTAGCAGAAACACCCTCAGAGAAATGTAGCTCTTGCAGGACATGATGGGATCTGGTCTGAAGTATCAAACACCATTTGGTGTACTCTGCACTCAAGAGAGAATTCATTATCTGAGGCAAGGTAGCCAAAGGAGTTCAGTTTGTTAAGGACAAGGGTCCTTTGACTTGCCTTTATATATTTACACACAAGCTGAAGTTATCTGAGCAACATAAGCTGCTTCTGCCACTGGTAAGGCCAGGAGAATATGAGCATACTTCTACAGAGCAAAATCCCACCTAACTTAAAAAACACTCTTTGAGTTAGATTTGAGTCCCTAAAATTTACATACTAAGCAAGAGCCAAGAAGTCCTACCATTAATTTTAAGTACATGACTTATATTGCTGCCCATGAAATATGCAGTGATTAAATATAAGGAATGAAGAGACAAAGTTAAGGGTAAAGTTGGTTCAAGAGCAGATACAATAAACTTGTTCTGAATGAGTTGGCCCAGAAATTAAAAGCTTTTGTTTCCAGACTGCAAATAATTTTTCAAAAGAGGAGTTGGGACACACACCTCAACTATTTCAGCAGACCAAGAGGAAGTTTGCTGTATTTATGGAGGTGGTTATATGCCATGGCTTCATCACAGGAATCAATAACAGGGCTGAATAACCTGGGAGGTTTCTTTCAGCTTTATATCAAACCATTGTGTTTCCTGCCCTCTGTGAGTATTAGAGAAAGTGACCTTGCAATAGTGACATGAGCAACTCAATGCCTAAAGAAATGGCAGAGATAAATAAGCCTACCTGCTATGCAATATCTTGTAAACATATGCAAAAAACTCAATCAAAAAAAGCAAAACCCTTTGGGGGCATTGAATAAGCTCCTCAGCTCATGCAAAAAGAATTCATGTAGGGCAGTAATTAGCCTTTTTAGAATTATACTGTAATTGTACTTAATGAATCTTTTGCCATCTAATCAAGGAACTCATACTGACATTTTGCAATATAGGTAAAGTTTACTATACAATCCCACTTGTCTGCAAAACTTTCTATTTATAAATCTCATTGGAGGTAAAATTAATGAACAAGTCCATCTCATTTTCCCAAAATGCAAGAATATATTCTTGTTCTACCACTTTTAGTATTGACTATTTATTTGCCAGTTCAGGCATCACCCACCACTTCTTGTTGAGAAAACATTTACTTTTGACCCAAGCAGTTCCACACAGAAATGTTAGAGACGAGAAGTAAATGTATCAAAACTCTGCTGAGTAAAAGCAACAAATAATCTTTTTTAGGAATCCAGATAAGTTAATCCAATCTAAATATCTGATAAATAAACCCTTAAGATTTATTTCTCATTATCCTTAACTCAGTGGTTTAGAAGTTGATGGCATTGAAACAACACGCACCTGTCTGAAACAACATGTGACCTTTGGGCTTTTTTAAATTTCCTAACAAAGTTTAGTAATGTCCATTGTATGGTACTTGCAATCATAAATTAATGTAAAAGAAGCTGTTTCTCAGAAGCTCTGTGCAGTCTCCATCCTTGGAGACTTTCAAGGCCACACTGGATAAAGCCCAGAACAGTCTGGTCTAAATTTGGTGTTGGCCCTGCTTCGAGCAGGAGGTTTCCATCATCAGTGGCATCCTGAGGTCCCTCCTGACCTGAATTATCCTACGGATATCCTAGCGATTATTCTAGGAGAATCCCAGGGATTACCCTAGGGACCTGAATATTGCAAGAGAAGCTGTCCAAGTTGAAGCACATTTATGCTTTATGAATATGATTTATTTATGTTATGCTTTTATATTTATGATATGGTTTATATATATGATCAGATTATGAAAGGTTAAGTGCCCTATTTATTGTTACTGGAAACAAAAGTTTGGCTTGCTGGCATTTCTCTGCTCCAGTTCCACTTGCTCAACTATATAAAGGAGGGGGGGGGGGGGGGGGGGAAGGTGCAGAGAACAAAACACAAACCCTGAAAATTTAGGCATATTTCTCCCTATCAGGAGGTCTCACAAATAAGTGCTTGTGAATAGGACCCAACAGATGAAGTCAAAATCTGTTTTGGGCTCACAGCTGTTAAATACGTAACTATGCAGTTATGTGCCCGAGAGTCTCTCTCAACGTTTTATGCAGTGAACATTACATATTATTAAAAAGATCACCACTGCTGAGAGCTGAGCAAGTCATTGCCTCCTTGGATGCAGAATATAGGCACTTTTACAGAAGGACAAGAAAAAATAACTACAACGATTTGAGCAAAACCAGAAGAAACAAGTCTGAAAATAGGTAAAGCTGAAAGGTGTTCTAGCTGGTCTGATGGAACACATTGTTTTGCCAAACTATTTAGAGTTTTATTGATTCTGTGGCTTGTTAAAAAACTTGCATGCTTTTTGGCCACTGGGAAAAAAAGGTTGGGGTGTGTGTGTGTGTGTGTGTGTGTTGGTTTTGTGGTTTTCTTTTTTTTTTTTCTTTTTCTTTTGACAAACAGATTGTGGGAAAATTTGCTTCTGTGCAACAGCACATGAACAGAGCTCTGTGTAAAGAGGGCTTAATACCTTTTCTGACAGCAAAGTGACATGTGGAGTAGCTGCCAAAAGTCAGCCAAGACTGTCATCATAATTTCTTCATTATTAAATCTCATTTTTTTTCTATATGTTTTGCCCATTTCTTCCACTGCTCATGATACTCCTGCCAGTTTGGTGATACAGTCATGAATGCAACAAGAAAGACCTTTTTTTCTTTCTTAGAATTAAAGTATATCTCTGAAGCTTAATGAAAAGCTAGCATTGGATTACAATTTAATTCTGCTTTTAGGATTCAGGAATATATCAGATCATTCACTTTTTTAAAATAAAGCCTTTGAATACCTCTCATTCAACAAGCTTTCAGGTTCTTTCCTGCTTCAAGCAATAGCAGCTTCCTGAGAGCTAGCTAAAGCTTTTGAAATAGGGAAAGATTGCTTGTATTTATGAAACAGGTAAAAAAAACTTAATAAGGAACCCTGGATGACATGCTAATGTGTTTGAACATCAGAAGAAAATTTTTCATGCACAATGGAGGTTATAGAAATAAAATCATTAATAAGCAACATTAAGATTTGTCCAGGAAACATTTATTCCACCATCCTCTGTATAAGCATTAGGAAATTATTTTTAACAAAGCTTGTGACTTTCACACAGAACAAATGTGTCCTTTAATGAATGGCTATTTAATCCTAGACTATTTTGTGTACTATTGGAATGGAGGCCAGTCAAACTAAACGGAGGTCCCGCAAGGATCGGAGGAAGGATGCTGGCTGGACACACCCACCGATGTGGGGACAGTTCCCGTGACCACTGAAGGAGGAGGATTAAATCACTGTCCTTGTGAAACCCCCCACAGCCAGTCACCGCATAAACTCTCCAGAGTGAGGTACAAGCTAACAGGTGTTACTGCCTGCAGAGGTACAGAACTTATTATGCGATGCAGGGACAAAGAGAATTTGGGGAATGTATAGAAGTTGTTATGGGGTGTCTACAGGAAGGGGCAACCTCTCATCTCACTAGCCCAGTCAGGGAGGAATCTCTGTGTCCCAGCACCCACCACATTTAGTTTCCTAATGTTTTTCACCTTCACATGACTGTGAGCCCATTTAATTGATGCAAATGTGTCCGTATGTCCATGAGCAATTCTATGGAGTTCACTGTTACAGTGTGATACAGAAATAAAATATCTATACATAAAGACACATAGTTTTCTACACCTAGTCTGAACTCAGAAGCCTGACTATCTTTAGTATTTGATATTTCTGCAATAATTTCTGTGTTCAAAGCAGAGGTCCACCAGAGAGTAGCAGCTAATTAGCTTAGGAACAGTGGCTGTTCTTGTATCCTTGATCCTGGAAATCCAAGAAAAGAAGAAAAAAGAGCAACTGACTGGAAAAGTAATGCCTTGTCCACCACACAGCACCTATGTAAAAGCAACAGGGACAGAGTTCTCCTAAGCAACATTTAGTGATCATAACAGTTCCTTCTCCTCCTTGGATGCCCTAGTTCTTACACACCTTCAGGGAAGGCAGCAGCTGCATCCTTTCCAGCTCACAAAGAAAGAGGGAGCCTGTGTCGGGAGCACCAACACAAGATATGGGTTTGTTACAGGAAACTGTTGAAGCTTTACACAAGAGAAATCTGACAGAGGGCAGACAGTGATTACAGAAAATTCCAGCTTAATTCCTTGCCCAGCTGAAGGAAATTCAGATTTGGGTCTTTCGAGTACAGGTATTGGACTTCATTAAATATAAGTCATACTATTGTAATTTCTAGTTTTGGACTGAAGAAGAACTGCAGGCTTTAGTAATCTTCCCAATAATTTTGCAGGCACGGATTTCTTTTTTTATAAAGAGATAGTGGGGACACTTCATCACATGCTGTTTAACTTTTTTGTTCCACAAACTTATGGGGACAAAACTAAAAGTTAATGTCTATGTTTCGGTATCTAAAGAATGAGAAATATACTACTTCATACATCTTTCACCAGTTTTGCATAGCTGCTTCTCCGAAAGAAGAAAAATGGCCAAATTTCTCCTTCTGATATTGTCCATCTTAGAAGAAAATTCTGAATATTTTATTCTGGCAAAATAAAGCTGAAAACTGAATAGCAGAAATCCCCACATATGTGAAAAGAAATTCACAGCTCCCTACATTTTTACTGCAATAATACAGAAACTCCATATGTTTTTAAGTTTGCCTGTTCCCTTAATGAGGGCAATAAACCTGTCTATTGTTGAGATGTTCATAGAGGAACAAATCAAGTATTTCTCAACTCAGCAGAAGAAACATTGATGCCTGCTCTGCCTGGTAGAAGTTCTGCTAGGAAGCTAGGAATAGACCAAAAGTGGGAACAGGAAAGGCAGATGTGTAACCTTTCTTTGCAAGGGAAGCCAAACAGTTTAATGAAGGAATTCAAAGCTGCTCTAGGTCAATTTAATAAGAAAAACCAATTAAGCAATCCACCACAAGGCCAATACACCCTTCCTATTTTTCATCACTCTTGGTGCTGTCTAAGGGTTTGTAACTGCTGTGGAAAACCCAAAGCCAAAGTGATGCTGCTCTGGTGTGCACAGGGATGGCAACCTGTGTGCGGAGTCCTTGAGAGCGATCAGCAATACTGGCAGCCACTGCTGACTACAGAAGGAATAGCTAAGGCACCCAGACTGCTCGGCTGCAGTGGAGTCCAGGCTGGGTTACAAAATCCTGCTGAATAACAGATTAAGTTAAGCCCTGCTGAACTGTGTCGCAAAGGCAAAGCTGACTTCTAACCCTCATGGGCTTTACCCGGCTCTAGCACAGTATTTTCTATCAGTACGTGCAGCCGATCATGGAGAAAGTTTGTTAAGTGCTGCGTGACGTGCAGAGTCAGAACAGACTGCCACTTCCACAAAGGAAAAATATTTCACCAAAATGTTACATGAAAGGTGTATATATTTATTGGCTGTTGAGGTATTGTCAGAGCAACTGACAGCTAAGATTCACATCCAGCAAATTACACTTGGCATGTATGCGCAGTGTTTGTTTAAAACTGCAAATCAATTACATTCCTTTCCTAAAAGCGAAGGAAAAAAACCCCAACCATATCCCAGGGGAACTGGAAAAAGAAGCTGTTAAGTGAAGGCTGTACAGCCAGCCTCTGAAGCTGAAACAACCCAATCATTTTCATAAAATTGATCTTTAGCTGGATAAGCAAATATACATTTTGCTTATATTTTAGGACCTTGTTTGGTTTCACATGCGTCCCGAATCTGTTTCTAAAGGAGATGGGGCCGTATGGAATTTAAGCCTGCAGATGTTGTCTTGCATTTATCTCTCCTTGACCCTAGCTCTAGCTCAAAAGCTCCCTGGAGCGTGTAAGGCTGTAGGTAGGGAGGCAGCACTCTGCTAATAGCAGCTCGATCTGAGCCACTGAATACGGCTGTACCTGCTGCCACCAGAGGGTGCCAGGGAAAAACCAGTCAGATTTCGCATTTGGGGAAAGAGATCTCAAAATACGTGCGAAGGAAGATTTGAGACAAGGGGGAGGATAAGCTCTTCCCAGTCTTTCTTATTAAAATCAAGCAATATTTTTTAAAGTGTCTCAATTTTAGTGGCAGGATATTAAGGGATAAAAATGTGGGATTCTTTTCGCTTGTCCTCTGACCCTAGTACCCTCATTTTATCTTTTCTTGCTTCTCAAGAATTTAATTGTAAACTACTAATTATACACTATGGAATTTTGGAACAACCCAGCATAAGAACTGAAGTCACGGGAGCCATGACTTGCACCCCAGATGTCATGAGACTTCCAAGAACACAAACACAATCACATTTCTGGACTTATCTGCAATCCAGACAAGAGGAGAGGAGAGAATTAATTAGTACCACATCCGGATTTGACACTTGCTTAAAGTATTGTAGGGCAAAGAGAGAGACCCTCGTGTTTTTTGCACCCAGGAATTAACTACTCTAACATCACCTTGTTCTATCAAAAAAGGTAGTTCCCTCAAAAGTAATGGAATGCAGCTGGAATCTGACAAACAGTCCATTTTTGACTCTCTAAAGAAAGGTTTCATTTCATTCACAAAATTCAGATACTTTGTCACACCAGCCTGATTTAATCACTGATTATTTTTCTTATTAAAAAGACCTCTAAACCCACCAGTAATTATTGGTGCTGTTCCTAGATTCCTTTTAAACCAGAAAAATCAACTTAGCCATTAGGGAAAAACTAGTTAAAATTAATGAAAACATGTTGGTTTAGATGAACTCAGGAATTCAGCTGGTTTCTACCTTCAGAAGAGCAAGCCCAGCAAGTTTTCTTTCAGTAGGTCATCATAGGTTTATATGGCTGATGGTCTGAGTTTCTTGGCATTATTGAACTGCTTGGCACGTGGCTTCAGGGTAAATAATCAGCACACAAAGCCCTTGAACCGTATTTCTCTTCTCTGTGCTGTTTGACAAGTGTTTACATTGCAGTGACTGAATGTGGTGTAACGTTCTTTTTGGCATCTCTCCTCTGTGGTTTCTACGTGAGGAGGAAGGGAGAGAAAGCTCTGCAGGTGGTGTGAAAACAGACCCCTGCTCATGAGAAAAATTTTCTTTTTCATGGCATTAGCATCTCTGACATTTATAAAGCATCAAATACCATGACAGGAGCTTTTGCTTCCATCAGCAAATCACCATCTCATAGGAAAGAAGGTTGCTTTTCATGTCTTAAAGGACACTTGATGCTCAGATAGGATTACAACCATGAGGATCTATGTTTTCATAGGAAAATGATACCCTGCCAATTAGGCACCGCACAGTTATTTTTGAGAATTTGGGTTTGCTGATGATCTGTTTGCGGCTGGGCAATACAAAACCATTCCCACCACAAGAACACTTCCCCCATAGTTCCCATGAGGGTAAATAGCAAGCTAATGTGTCTAATATGTCACCCATACAGCCACCCTGTATCTGCAACAGTGAAGAAAGAGCCCTTACTGGTGCCAGGGGCACCCCAGAACTGAACAAGGCTATGGAGAAGGGCTGCAGGGTCTCTGAAATCATTGAGGTTTGTTATTTTACTAGCAAGAACAGCTTATTTTTTTTTTTTCTCCAAATAAAGACCTTCACCTCCACCAGAAGTAGGAAAGTTGAGCTAGTTTTCTGGAAGCACCCTAAAGAATTTGGGCAATAATAGTATCTCCATTTCCTGCTAAAGATAGCATGTGTACATCTACAGCTTAGTAGGGCCCTGAGAGCACCTATAGGCTTGGATTCCTAGACCAGTCTTCCTGGAGACCCCCATCACATCCTTTGCCCATGGGTTCACAAAAGCCCTGCATAAGCTCAGACTTGGCCATCAGCCCATCCCTGCTCAGCTGGTCCCTGGGTTGCTGCTCCACCTGTGCTGGATCGCTTTTAGCTTCCTGACAGCGATTCATAGTCTCTTAGACACATTGCAAGTTGGTTGTGAAAAAAGCATCAGTACTGAAGCATCGAGAGACCTTATGTTATTTTATGGTGTAAATCCAGATGGTAACATCCTCAAGAAGGTCATGGTACAGCATTGCTCCATCTTCATGAACAAGAAAGGGGTGATGGAAACCAGGTCTCTTGTGAAGATTCAGAAGGTGGTCTGTGATGAAAAGTTAAAGAGACTCCATGACAGCTTTTGTGCATAGGCATGCACTGGAAGCCCTTCTTGTGCACTATTTAGGCAACGCTTTGCAACTGTGGGAAAAAAATTTGAGATCTTTCCTGTAAGGCAGACAACTTTGTTATGCCAGAAAATATCACATGGTGTTACAGCTGTCAGCTGTTATATCAGGAGCTGCTCAGTAAATACCCTTTCACTGAATCTGTGGAGGACTTCCCAAAAGCTTTAGCAGTAACCTCACATTTCCCCTTATTGAAGAAATTATGTCTGTAATCAACGATTTGAGAAATTCCACTGAGAGCTGCAAAATTGAGGAAGATTTTAATAAACACACACGTCACAGGGATCTTCATTCTGCACATCGCCTGCTATGTTTTTGCTGGGTCAAAGCATTATTCTGAACACAAAATGCCTAGTGTTCTTTAGGACCACAGCAACCAGAGTCAGTTAATGGTGACAGTACTTCTCGGGCAGACTCTATACTCAAAACTGCACTGTGTTAAGAGAGGTAGACTCTGGCATTAGTTGGGGCAATGGCCCCTAACACAAAGGTATCAACTGTCTTTTTTTTTTTTTTTTTTTTTTTTACTACTTCTTTTTGAATGTAAGCAATCCCTAGACTACCATGTGGCTGCAATTCAAAGTGTCCTTCACAGTTTAGAGAGCTGACCTGACAGGAACTGACTTCAGCAACGGGAATCCTCTTTTGTTAAAAGGAAAAGTTTCTTTGCAATGGGGATGATCAGAAAAAAAAGCCTGTCTGGTGGCCATGGAGTCTACATCCTTGGAGGCTGTTGAAACTCACTGAGTAATTTAATGCAATTCTGAAGATTTTTGGGGGGGTTTATTTTGGGTGTTATTGTTGGGTTTTTGGTTTTGGTTTTTGGTTTTTTTTGAGGGGGATTGGATGATAGCCAAAGATCTTATTCTGCAAGCCTGTGGCTATCACAGAAATCCTAATGGCTGTGGCTGATTTACTTTATTCACCACACTGCTTATATGAAGGGTTCCAGCTTCTTTCTTAAGAAAATCCAAGGGTTTACAAGATTGATTTATAATTGCTTGGAGATTTAAAACGTTTCCCTAAGGTATCACTAACACTGTTCCCCAAGGGAGAAGGTATTTATGCCACCACACAGTAATTCAAGCATGGATAGGTAGGAATGGCTCTTTGTGGAAGACAGGTCCTCATAAGATAGGGGACTGTTGTGGGTTTTTAAAACCTTCTCTAAATGTTTTAAGTTGCAAAGATCAACATCATGTTGAAGTGTCTATTTATGTTTATCTCTTCACATAAACACCATTCTAACTTTATCTGATTAAGTTTAACTCTGGGCTATGTCTGTTGCAGTGAACTAAATGGAAAATTTAAACTCTGCTGCAAATCCTCTAGTGAGGCAGTTGCTGTGCCCTGGTTTTGGAACTAGATTCCTTCTGGATAGAGGGAAACAAGGATCTGTAATTCAAGCAGGTTTTGTTATGGGACGAATAGGTCCCAAATTCCTGTGTGGGCTGAGTCACTAGTAAGTCACCTAGCCCGTGTCACCAAAAGGCGCTTAACTATGAAGCTTTCCCATACCTGTGCATCATTTCACATGGACTGTGAAAGGCCAAACACCATGTGCACTCCACCTGGGTCTTGCCATAGTGACTGTCCCTTTCTCCACTGCTTGTGTGGTTCTGCTCACCTTTCCTCCCTTCCACCTTCAAGTCCATTGCTCGCTCTGCCTGCTCCACTCCCGTGACTGCTCCCTTGGTCAACCCTCTGTCCTGCTGTTCTTTGCATTCCCTGTAAGTTATTTCCTCTCAGCAGTGTCAGAGATGTAAATGCATCTCTCCCTTGTCGATATGCAGAACTGCAGAAGCCACCCAACATTTTCTCAGGATGTTGCAAACCTCCTGTCTGCTGCCACAAGCAAAAGCACTGGTAAGAAATGCACTTGAGTAGGAGAAGGACAAGACAAAAAGGAAGAAGTAGAACATCTTATTCTTCATACCACCCTGTGGTACCCAGCTGGTCCAGGCCATGGCAAGAATTGGCTGAAGTAGCTGTGAAAAGCCACAGTCTCATTGCTTGGTAGAAGGACCAGATAGGATCAATGTGGTATGATTGGGTAAAGTTGATCTGAACTAGCTCAAGCAAGGAATAGTATGAAAAAACTGTGTGGTCAGCATAGTTACTTGTGATCGTTAAGAAACACCCTTCAAGAAGGAAGGATGAGATTTGGAATTTCACTGGTGTAGAGGATTATTAGCAAATAATAATGTGTTTGCAAGCGCTACCAGGGGCAAAGCGAGAACTGCATGAGAGGCTCTGAGGTTAGTGCTGGTGGCAA
The DNA here is from genome assembly GCF_023638135.1 of Falco biarmicus. Classification (NCBI taxonomy): domain Eukaryota; kingdom Metazoa; phylum Chordata; class Aves; order Falconiformes; family Falconidae; genus Falco; species Falco biarmicus. The sequence goes on along the minus strand of NC_079288.1, from coordinate 85,848,404 downwards.
TGATGGTGTCTACAAGAAGGGCTGAGCATAGCCAGATGAAGAAGAACGAAACCTGAAAAGCCTTAATGGCAGTCAAGAGTGAGGATGAAAGTTGGAACACAGCACCCATTTGGATCCAGAAGATAGGACATGGTCTACAGGTCCTTCTCAGGAGTATCCTAGCAGCCTTATTCAGCCACCAAGCTAAAAGTCAGAGTGAACTTTTCTGGCAAAAGAGGAGTGCGGTTTTGTTTGTGCCTTTGCAGCTATAAGGAAAAAGAGACAGCCACCTTCTGAGGCGTACTGCTTGGCTTTGCATAGGGGCTCTATATTTCTGTTGTGTTTTAACCCCAGCTGGCAACTATGTACCACACAGCCACTCACTCACCCCCTTCACTCAGTGGGATGGGGAGGAGAATCAGGGAAAAAACACCCAAAAACAACCCAACCCAAAAAACCCCACCTGTGGGTTAAGATAAGAATTTAATAATTGAAATAAAATATTATAATAATAGTAGGAATTTAAAAGGAGAAAACAGAGATATAAAACCCAAGGACAAAAAGTGCTGCACAATACAATTGCCCACCACCCGCTGACCGGTGCCCAGCCAGTCCCCCAGCAGCGACAGCCCCTCCCGACCAGCCCCCCTCCCCCCGCCCCCCCCCAGTTTATATCCTGGGCATGACGTTCTATGGTATGGAATAGCCCTTTGGCTAGTTCGGGTCAGTGTCCTGGCTCTGCTCCCTCCCGGCTCCTTGTGCAGCCCCTCGCTGGCAGAGCACGGGGAACTGAAAAGGCCTTGGCTTAGGGTAAGCACGACTTAGCAATCTTATTCACTATCATTAGATGGAATAATGCCACTAAACTTTGCATAACTGAAATTAAAGGCCAAAGAGGACACTCACCATCTCCTCTATTGCCCCCCCCCAAAAAAAAAAAAAAAAAGAAACTGCAGAAATGAGATTATTTTCACAAGAATGAGGCAAAAGATGCAACATTTCCCTAAGTGGAAGAGTCAGAATTTGCACTTTAACAAACAGAATAATTTGTCAGTACAAGAGAGATAATCAACAGTGGCAAACTGGAAATGTGCTTAGGGAAAACCAGTCCAACAGCAATGCTCATTTAGATTTAGGAGGTAAGCTTGTTAGAGCAGTATTGGGCTAATGAAACAAAATCTGGACCTAATTTAAAAGGGGGTATGTTGTGTTCCTGAAACAGAGGTTAGTGAGACCAATTCGAAAATCCAGCCATTGTTGGGGAGAGAAGAAAAAAAAGTGAGGTCTATATAGGCTCTCTGAGCAAGTATGTTCTTCAAATGATGCCTAAAGCCATAATAAGGAACAGCATTTCATCAGATGTTGTGATCTCACAAATAGATCATTTCCTGGAATGGTGAAAGGGCAAGGGATTATATGCAAAATAAGAGATCTGTTGGGTACACTAGGTGTTTCAGAAGTTCTCAGTGTAGAAAGCCAAACGGAAGGCCTTTGAGACAACTCCAAAATGCAGCACAGGGACAGAATCAGGCAGGGCTGGTTTGCAAGGAGGTAATACACAAGCCATAGAACTGAAACTTGGATTGGAACAGAAATTGTTTAATGCCACTAAAAGTATCACGGGTTTTTGTTTGTCAGAAGCAATAAATGATTTCAGAAGGTATTTAAAGGTATTACATAATACAATAATAACTTGTTAGGGAAATGTTAGCATTAATGTCTTAAGCCCAGAAGAGGTGGTGACAGAAAGCATTGGACCAATTGCTAGGAAAAGATAAATTGTCTTCTTTTATAAACCCATGAAACAAAATAAGTCTCAGATGCAACAGTACAAGTGGTCAAGTTTACAAGGACAGGTTAAAAATAAAGAAAAAAAGACATGTAGGAAAAAGGCAGTTAAGCCTCCAACACTTGATTAAAACTGCTGAGATGACAAAGCAATACAGTTTTTTGGCTCATAATGTGTTTAAGTCAACAACAGTGGAGTCTGGCACTGAACTGCTGTTTTCAGCAAGTTGGTCAAGCAATTGGCAGATGCATAATGCCCACACAAACACTTAAAAATGGTACCCTGTATAGATGAACACTGACTTGTGGTTCAAACACCACCAACTGAATTTGTGGAGAGATGGAACATCACTTGCACAGGATTTAAATTCTGAATACTGCCCTTAACTCTTTTCAGTGCATATGAGGTATAAGAATATAATATGGGCAGGTATTAGCTGGAATCAAGTGATTTTTGAAAAAAAGCTCAACTTGTGATTTAATCTACATGAATGTAAAGTGGTGCAGTGTGCAAAAGCTTCCTTTTGCCCTTCAGCCCATACACAGTATCAAGTCACAGTACCCTTACACACGACAGCAAGTTAAGGTGGCTTTTTAGACAAGCCCACAGTTGGATGGATGGTGGTGTGGGATAGTGCTTGTTAGTAGTAATCAAATACAAAATGGGAGGGAGACACCAAAACAAGCACAGAAAGAGAAATACATGCCCCTACCCCTGTCCCAGCTCAAGATGAATATATACAGCAATTTCAAGGATTTTAGACAAATATTCTATTCATAAAAGAAAAGACTGCTAGAACAAACCCAGCCTATTTCTCCTACAGGAGAGCTGCAGAGGAAGGGAAATTGGACACAATCTGTTAATGGGCCTCAGGTCCAGGGGGATTGTCTAGCAAAAAAGTACTTCAGGTCTACTGTCTAATCCCGAACGGTGACAGCTTCTTTCTACAAACCATCTGTTTCCCCACTGTCTGTCACCCCTTCTCTAAAAGTACTTAGCCAACCAAATCTTGTTTTGGGAGATGTCTTGACAGAAGAACAAACAAGGTTTCTAACCATTACCAAGAGGCAGCAATTAGCAAGATCCCAGAGCACAAGCTGGCCAGTTGTGCCTGCAAACTGATCAGTAACACCGCATGCAGAATTCCTTGAAGGGTTTAAAGTGCTTTGAAAAACCTGATGCTTATACTTGCAGCTCAACAAGTCAGTAATCCACAGGGAATACTCACTTTGTCTGTTCAGATGAATCAGTGACCAATTAAAACCTTTGTAAGAAATAACCTTACTCTAACCTCTGTATTCAATTCCCGAGATAGTTTTAAACTGAATATAGACATGAATGAAAAAATATACCCTGGAATGTAAGACGCCTGTTTAAGCAGAAGATGGGTCAACCCTTTTCCCAGATATTTGTAGAAAAAACACTCACATGAAGGACTTGGAAACCATAGTTGAAGTGGGACTTAGGCAGCTGAATTTCATATGAAAATGAAACTTGCAGTCCCATGGTACCACCTACCCACTTGCCTTTAACTTTGGGCACTCAAGGCTGTGCCCAGGAGCTTAAAGTCTAATTCCCCTCTCTGCACCTGGTAAGAGCTATTTCAATGTCAGTAGGGCAGAACTATCCAGTACAAACACCAAATCAGCAAAATGACATTTCTTCCTCAAATCTCCAGACAGACTTGTTAGGTGAGTGTCTTCAGATTCTGTGTTTTGCTTAATTCCACAGGCTCAGGCTCCTCCACCACACATCCATATTTAAAGTTAAGGGGCAGGGCACTATCAAGCTCACTATGTGGAGCCAGTAAGCATGAAACTTAATTTTCCTTTTCCCTTATTCTCATTAATATTGAGGAAAACCGGTATGAAATGAAGACTTCGTTGCTAATCAAGTCCTTTACAAGTTATCCAGTATATTTATCCTTTTCAGTCAGCTAAGTGTGGAATGTGAAGCACTAAGTTAAATTTTAGGACAATGACTAGCTTAACTGTTACCACCAGTGTGTTTAGCAGTGTTCAATTGAACCTTGAAAGAAAAAAAAATTCTACATTTCTCCAAAGTCTGCTTCATTTGTTCCCCAGTCTGGTGCTTGGGGGAATTTCCTCAGAATCTAGAGGAAAAGGTAGACAGTACAACTCCTACACAAATTCATACAAGACACCACAGTGGGAGATGGCTGGAATAGAAGTTTAGAGTTCAGTGACATTTGCATTTCCAAAAAGTAAACCAGAATTTATTAGTCTGAACAGCTTTCCTATCTCCTGGAGAAGGAGAGAAGGAAGACTGCAGCTTCAAAGCATTTTTAAAATTCAAATAGCAAAATGCATCCCTCAGTAACTTTGCTTAGCTGCAACCTGAGATAAGGTGCTCAAGGAAGGAGCACACCTAACAAAGTGGTTGCTGGAGAGACCTGCAGCAAGTCAGCTAGATGAAAAATAAGCATTTTGATTTAACTCTAGTTGAAAAACTTTGAGGTTCAGTACTTTCTCTTACACCTATAAGGGAAAGAATTTTTACAGCTTGTCTCACCTTACTAACAGGGGACAAAAAAAGACATAGCAAGGTATCTCCTTCCCAGCTTACAAGCATTATTCCTAGGCTAGAATCCTGCCAATACTAACAAGTGTTCATTTCTCTACTACAGTATATAGAGAATATTATTTCCAAGAGAGGCTATACAGGCCAGAACAAAAGCTGATGAGTCAAAGGTGACAGCAAAGACCTGTTTTCTTTTTACTTAGTATCCCAAAGTCTTTTTATAAAATTTAAAACGTAGAAATGCCTAAAGAAGTTTAACACCAGCTGGAAAAGTCCTACACAAGCATCACACCCTTTCACACATTGCAGGTAAGCAGAGAACGCCTGTCACACTCTTAGATTCAGGACTGAGAAACTAAACACCTCAGCTAAAGGATGTTATTTATGAAAGAAAAAAATAAGTTAAAAGCCATTTAATTGTGCATTGGTTTGTTTTTCACAACTCTAAGATTAGGATAAGTTCAGATAACCTATAGAGCACACAGGTAGTAAAAAGAAGATATAGTTTACCAATAAAATAAAATTAGGAATAAAATACTAACAGAAAAACAAGAGTTATTAACCATCCTGACAAATTCCCTCTATCATAGATACCCTATATCTCCTTTTCCCCACTATTATAAAAAATTAAATAAATAATTAAGGGTAAGACAACCAATTCTGAAAAATCCTAAAAAGCTAACATTATCTAACAGTTATAAATTTTGTTAGGGATAATATTTTAGTTCTAAGAAAACCTTGAACAAAGCTACTACTTTTCTGCTTACTACCAAACGGCTTCTTTTACAGACAGCTAAAAGATCTTCCACAAAAAACATGGACAGCTGTAGTCATTCTCTCTATACATAATGACTGACTTAATTGTCAATTAGTGGAGCTCCTCCCACTGGGGCTTTATTTTATAAAGGGGTTCTTCTTTTTTTGAGTGTTTTGTGTGTGTTCAGAATAAGCTACAAATGGATAGAAGTGAAAGCAATAAGAAAAGAAAAAGGAGCAAGTGAAATTTGGTTTGTTCTTTTTTTGCCATATGTTCAATTTATTTTCATATTAGTTGCCACTAAGCATTTTTTATTTAAGACTCACTTTTTTTATTGTGTTTTTTTAATGAGGAAGTATGTACTTTTAGATAGAAATTTTAGTAGCATAGCTAAACTCTTTCAGTACTCCCAAGCTTAGATGCAAGGGAAAAGAAAGACAATTTCTGTTAAATAAAAACCCCTAAAATTACTTTTTTAGTTGCTAACTCTTGAGTATTACTAAGATTAGGCTAAACACTTGGTGCAGGTAACAGTCAACTCATAATTTGCCAGGTCTTTTGGTGATACTCAGTACTTAGCTCTTACTACAAGCACAGCAAGGAGATGTTAGAGTTGCGAAGTTTTTTAAATAGTCTGAGTTCTAGGCTGAAAGTAGGATTTCCAGCTCAATGGGACACAATTTTCTTTAAAATAGAAGTTTCTTTTACTTCTCTAATAACAAATAACTATTGTGTGCAAATAGTATCATTTTCTGGACTCTTAAGGGTTCTGTTGTGAAATATCAGCATAAGATATTTTTTCATTGTTTTGATCTAAGGTTCCTTATTAGTAGAGCTATGTGCCTGATTACTAATATCTTTCCATATGTAGTCACTTAAGAAAAACTATTAGTAAGAACTTAATATCCTGTATTGCTTTGTACCTGTTTTAGACTCACTATTTAGATGATGTGAGACATTAGATGATCATGATGTAGCCTGTTGGCTACAACATCACTGGAATTATTTCAAACCAGACTTGTTTAATCTGACCAGAGAATCGAGGAGGAGCAGATGCTGCTGTTTTGGTGCTTGAGTTCTTAGTACCTTGGCTGTAGGTCCTGCTACAAGAAGCTTCACATCCCTCATACAAAAAGAACAGGGGGAGTGGGGGAAAACCCTTTCCAACTTTTCACATACTTTAAAGTATTTTGTTTAAGTTATTTAGGATCAATATATGAATATTCAACTAAGTCAAAACTTAGTTCCGGTTCTGCTAGGCGATTTTCCATCAAGCTTGGACTAGGGAGCATTATGAAAATCTACATCGTTAAAAGAAAACACAAAACACAATAGATTTACTCATTCCTAGAAATCAGTCCCTTGAAACTGCAGGCAAATGCAGACAAATAATTGTTGTTGGAGAAAAAGTTTATTTACACCTGTATTTCCCTAATTGTTTCTGCATAATGTAATTAGTAAAATTAGGCATACTATACATTGTGAATCTGTATTTTTTTCTCACTCCAACTGTTTTCTTTTGCCTTTTTCAACTATTAAATGACTTCTGTTCCAAGGATGTTGGTGTGCAAGTTCCTGTGAAATTTTCAGTCCTCCTTCATTTCAAAGACATTAATTATTTTTATTGTTTGATACTATGCCATAGTGAGCATGTTGTGTCTGTGTAAGGGTGCTCTTCTCGGAAAGTAAAATGTAGGGGTGCAGGACTGAGCCAAGCAAACCCATGGAGCAGCACAGTGTGAGGACTTTGCAGCTGGAGGAGCTCAGATCCTGTTCCTTACTGCTGTATCTGCCCTCCAGATGTTTGGCTACCAGCTTGTGATGAAAGATGCAGTGAGGATCTAGTTAACTTCAGGCTGTATTAAAAAGAACAAAACCCCAAACAAACAAAAATTTAAGGAATGTTCCTAATACAAATGCAGCAGTAGGATCTCTGTAACGCTGAACATAAGAGTAAATGGTCTTGTCCATTTGGGTTTCAGGTTGAATTTTTTTAGTGTTACTGTTATTGAAACCCTGGGGTAAATTCAGCCAATGCAGAACATAAAGCTATAGTTTTCAGATGCTCACAGCTTTTGTCATAAATATCTTTGTCACTTTACGTTTTTCTTCACAGTCAGAAATACTTTTTCATATATATATTACTGCTGACGTTCAAAGCAGAGTATCAAACTATGAGCCTTGCAGTAAAGCTGTGAATAGTGACAGCGATGAGGTGATGTATGTTACTTAAAATTACTCTTCAGGAGAGTTGTTTTAGCACAGCTTAGAATCTTCAGGACCCACACCTTTTCTGCTATGGCATATGATGCTATTTGCACACCGTTTAGCTCTTCTAATTCTGTACTTATGTTCCACCAGTTCATAAAGGATAAACTCTAATGATCCATCTCATATGAATGCAAGGAATTGCAGATTTCCTGTGATGAAGTAGCTTCTTGAGGTGAAATGCAATTGGACTTCTGAAGTAGTTCTTGCTATTTCATAGAGATTTACCTAAATCCTTCAGTAGTAATGGTTAAAAATCCTAATTCGAAGTGAAAACTGGTGCCAATCTCAGCGATTTGATCCTTAAGGAAAGCATTATTTCCAAACTGGGTTCATGCTCACAGAAGTTCAGTTTGAGCTTTAATCCAACTCCAACAGCTTTGTAACTGGGTCTTTTACTAAAAATATTCTAAACACTCAAGTGTTGTAATTTTTAAATAACTTCTATGTGATTATCATCTTGTTTGTCATTAATCACCCAAATTAATATTTCTAGCCATTCATCTACAAGCCTTCCTGAATATTAATTTCTTTACTTTATTCAATAATATTATTAGTTATTCCGTAATCTTGTAGATGAATGTAATTTCACCAGTGCCATACAAATCACTGCAGAGAGCTGTAGGGCTTGATTCCACACCATCAGTGTGTAATTACATCACTTGTTGTCCTTGCTTAATGCATGTCTTGTTCAAACAAGGATGCCAAGACTTGCCCTGGCACCCCAGGGTCTCATTTGGGTGGCAGCCTGCTTTGGTGCTGGTGTTCAGGTGGAGAAGCAAAGTTCTTCTTTTTTTCAATGCTTCTGTTTTTAGAAATACAGGTTGTGTTTGCTTCCTATGACCATTCCATCTTTCAGGTGCTAGGCAGACATCTCTGTTTCTTTGTATCACCGTGGAAAAGTCTTCCTTTTTGCTTATGTGGTCAAGCTTCTTGATAGCAACAGGATCTCTACCTCATCAGAATCCTTGTCCTGCCCTCATTACTTGCTGATGCTCTCGGATGCTTGTGCTGATGCTCAACCCTTTGCAGTAGTGGTACCAGGGGGAAAAAGCCCTCACCCCTAATGAGCACTGCACCTCAGCTTTCCAAGGGAAACTGGCTGCAGTGGAAGGAAAAATTATGCCTTTTCATTGCCTGGTATCTTATCCTGATGACTGAACGAAGTTTACAAAATAAAATAAGTTTACCTGAGGCCAGGATCAGGCCAGCAGTGATAGGAACAGCCACAGTTTGAATGTCAAGGTGTCAGGAAGCATATCAGTATAGCACTGTTAATTTGCTATTATGAACGTACATACTTAAAAAATTAAACAGCTACTGGTGCTGCTATTATCAGTTAATCTGATTCAAGTTTTTACTTACCTGAACTCAGCATCTGAAATATGAGTAGAGGAGGCAAGGCACAGCACTGGGACCTGGCAGCAGTGGGAGAAACAGGCAGCTTGGGAAGGATCTTCATCTCCTGAAAGATGGTTTTCTGAAATAAGAGCCCTATGAAGCTGCTTATTTTTGTTCACTTTCATTTTGGGCACCTGAACAGATTTGGTCTGGTAACTTATTCTTTGAGTGTGATCAGAGGAAGATTATGAACAGATGAAATTAATATAATTCTCCCACCCTGTGAGAGTCCTGTAGGCATCAAATGTGTCACAAAGTAAGAAATCTGAGTGGTGGACAGGTTAGTACACCAGATCAAAACTGATGTTGAACTTGGCCAGAATTGTTTCACAGTGGTAGTATCAGAGGGAAAAAGCAAAAAGCCAGCTACATTTTAATTTATCAGTTATGCTCATCTGCACACAGACAGCCATTGTGGTTTGGATGTCTGGACACCTGTGAAATCCACTGTAACTGGGATAAGTCTGTGCTGCGTTTCTGGTATTCTTAGAAATGAAAAATTAGGCTTATCTCCTTGAAAAAATACTTTTCAGATGTAAAACAGAACAACAATTACTGTAGCTATCTTTAATATAACTTGTAAAGATTTAATAGTTATTTTCAGGTATCCTCAATGCCACACTTTGGCAGTGAGTTTCATAACAGGTTTACACATTTCAAGAAACACATTTCCATCAATGACATATATAATCTGGAGAATTTTATGGAAACTTCTCTTTGAGTTTTTGGACATGGCAAAAGGAAGAGTAAGAAGCTTTTCATTTAACTCCTCAAAATTTAATATATTTTCATCATAACTCCTTGTATTCTCTTTTCTGTAAATAATCATACAGTCTTTCAATCTCTTTTTATGAAATTTTTATTCCAGGACCCTGATCATTTTCATAACCAATTTCTGAACCCCTTGTGATTCTGTAATATACTTCAGGAATTTCTTTTGGTTTTTTGTAAGAAGTAGAATAACAGTATCTTTAACTGGTTTTTTTATATTTAATCTGCCCTCCAGCCTCAAAGTATTTGCAGTCTTCACTACCTACTCATGACGTTTTACGCCTGTTTTGTCCTGAACATACTCTTCTACATTTCTAAATAGAAGATAGAATTTGTCAGCTATTGCTGGCATCTTAAAGTTAGATGTCTCCATTTAAGTTGTTATAGTCAGAGCAGGTTATATAGATTTGCTTTCTGGAATTGCCTAAGGTGCTTACCTTAAGATGAAAAATACTTAGTGTATGTATTATTAGGGAAGTGGAACAGAGAATAGGAGCTGTTGGTGTTTAACTATTGACAGCTAGGAGAGGAGAAAACCATCTGAGGTATTCAATATAGCCTGGTTTAACGCTAGCGTTCTGATGATTTCTTATATTTAGTTTCAAGTATTGCCACCCAGAGCCTGTAGTTAAAAGCACCCGTAAAGAACCATCTATTTTCTTTCCCACTCCAAGACTTGATCACATCTATTTACACCACCTTCTAGCAGATGACTTTCCAGATGTTTGCTATTAAAATCTCCCAATGATAAATGCACAGCTCATACCTTTTGGCTGCTGAATTGTATTCACTTGGAAATTTTTACCTGCTAACTAAATCTCCCATTTTCCATTTTTTTCCATTCCCTCTTGCAATGTCCTCAACAGCTACAAAAAGGCTCTGTCTTAATAGCATTCTTTCAAAAATTAAAGATAAATACTGCATTGGTTCTTATGTCATCCCTATGTTAAACCATTACAGAAAGAAATGAGCCTTGACATTCTCTTCATAATACACAAGTCAGTAGTTTCTTATGTTTCTCTTCTAGATATTTAGAAACAATTTGAATATTTTTTTTGCTAGCGTGTTACTGGGAATGGAAGTTCAAAAAGTTCTGTCTGTGATTCTATTTCCTTTTCCCTGTTTTTGAGGTAGGAAAATGCTGGGTTCTTTCCCAGCCTTCAGAAATCTCCCCCATCTGCTCTGTGTTCCTAAGAGCGCCAACAAAACCACTGCAATTGCTCTGGTAAATCCGAAATCTTAGAATTATTTTCTTCATATATAGCATATTTGAAAACATCAGATGTGGATGGATATTTCCCTGTCTTATTCTTTATCAATTGTATCTGACGCTGTATTCCTTCAGTGGTGGTAGCTATATGAAAAATTGACTATTTTTTTCACCTGATCCTGTATATGCAATTTTAATTGCATACCTTTAGAAACCTATCTGCTTTCAGATCTCATAATGTGTGCTCTTGTTATTGCATCAGGTGGATTCTAATGTTGAAAGTGAAAAAAATAATTTATGACCATGGGGGAGAACATGATCATGTACATCTCAAATTTAGATAATAAAGGAAGAGTGGTAAAACAGCACAGGGCATCCATACTGACTAAAAGTCCTGTGTGAGCTATACAGGTCAGAGTGAATTTGAATAACTGAAAGATAACTTACGGAACAAAAGTGTGGAGTTGTAGTTGTCTTTGGTCACTGCAGCCAGCTTCAATGTGATGTTAACCCTTGGTGACATAATGTTTTTCCTCTGCAGAGCTGAATGGTCAAACACAAAGTGTGAAGAATAATTATTGCTGTTTTGTTAGTGGGAAAACTGACCAAGAGGAAAGTAACTCACACAATATTGTGCCATTTGTCTCTCTTAAAAAAAATATATATATTTCATGGCACATTTCTAAACAATCTGCAGGTAATATATCCCGTACTAGGATCAGCATATGCTTTTTCCAGACACAAAGGTTCACAGAGAGTACATTTTGATGCTTTCCATCACTTAATCCTTCTGTCCCAGGAGTTAATCCTTACAAGTGTTTTTTAGCTCAACTGGCCTGTCATCTGATACTCTCAAAGTGTATCAATCCACTCTTCAAGATGACCTTAAGCAAAGACTCTTGCTTCCTAAAAAGAGCTCTGTTGGCAAGCGTGACAGAGCAAAAGCCTGGCTGTTGGAACAGTATGGAAAGTACCTTCAGGCTGACTTCTCCTTCTGCTGCAAGTGAGGAGAGTTAAACCTCCAAACAGTGTCTCAGAAGGGGGGAAAATAGGTAGGTGTGACTGAGAACTGGAAGGGAATAATAGACCCCAGAATAAATTACATTGGTTTCAGCTGCATCAAAAAAGTGTTAATGTTGTCCAAGGACAGGTTTTATGTTTTTTTTCAGGATTTTGTTGCTTTTTGTTGATGTCTATGCAAACTGCTTGCATCTCTGATGCATTTTCCTTAAATCTAGAAAGATTATTACTGAACACATTGTTTTATTGCCTTGTAGGATTCAATTCATCTTTCTAGTCTTAATTTTTGTCCCTTTTCTTTCAGGACTGAACGAGTTAATGATGACTCATTTTCCCCTTGGCAGGTAGGGACCTGACAATTATTCCTGTGCTTTTGCAAATCCCACATAGCTTGAATCAAGTGAGCTTGGCAAACATGAAATCTCTTGGCTGTTCAGGGGGCTGACTTGCTCTGTTACGATGTGCTCCCAATTATGGTGTGAGTGAGAACTCACTCAGAACTGTCTCAAACCCCCAGTCTTTTGTTAATCTCAATACTTGTGCTAATGTTGTCATGAAAATTACATTGTATGTAAAATTATAGTAATAACATATATCAGAATTCATCACAAGATTTCAGCATTATCTCTGTATTTGTCTGGTCAGTCCTCAAGCTGGGGAAAGTTATAACCAAAGTTTGGGGACAGTGCAGCTATTGCCAATGCCATTTTTGAAAACCCCCATGTTCTCTTCACTTGGCATTTGAAGATATTCTGCTAAGATGTTTCTATTTTCTCTAGGCGAGCAATAGGTTGTTACCCTTCTATCAGGTTGAAGCATCCCCAGAGCCTTGCTTCATCCAATATGAAAGAGGTCCTTGTCTTCACTGGGGTTCAATGGAAGAATTCCAAGTTTGAGGGCATTTTGAAAAAATGCTCTGTATAAATACTTGTTATAGTTTTTTTTTCTGTAAACCAATTCTTTAGTTTTCTTCACCTTTACAGATGGATTTATTCATGCCTGCATACACACCTGCCAGCTCCCTCTGACATACTTAGGACCAGAGAGGAGTCTCTACAGTGCTTAAAATGTGACTGATTTATAATCACTGGGACATAATGATGTCCCAGAGGGAATTAGCTGGAAATCTAGTCATTCAGGTAGTGTCAGCAACAGAAATAGTCATGTGAAAGCAACTGTAAAAACACCAGGATGCAAACTTCTTTCAGATCCATGATCTTTTCAGATGATCTTTTCTGATCTTTCAGATTCAGATCTTTTCAGATCTTCCTGGATGAAAAAAATACTCCAAGTCTGTATCTGTCTTGGAGAAGATTGCTCCTGAATTATCAGAAGTGTTAAATTCACTTCTGCTTAGTAGAATCAAACGGAGAAAGAAATAAGTTGATTAATTTGTGCAAGGCAGAGGGTAAGAAAAACACTGCAATTACAATATCTGAGAATAATTTTAAAGAGAAATGGCAACCCCATCACTAATGTTCATTAGGTATTTAGATATGTGTCTATGCTTAGCCACTGTAAAAGCCATTTATATTAAATATAGACATTCACAGATTATTCTTAAACGCATTATCCTGAAATTTTTCTGCAGCCTCTCAAATAATTCTGCTCTTTATTATATGGTGCTACAGCACTTGAACATATAATGGGAACTTGATTGAAGCACCAGGTGCTATTGTAAATAAAGGTAAAGGCAGCCAAGGATGATTGAGTCTAAAGTATAAGCTTCCCATGGAAACAGGGGTAATTTAATTCAAGGTCATAAGGAATAGTTGCATCCTGTAAAGATTAACTTCTCTTTTGAAAAGACCTTTGAGAGTTATTTCATTCGTCATGTATCCATTCAGTTTCTTCAAGCTGTGTTCTCCTGTTCTTCTATTCACAGCAATTTAAAATAGAATCCAAGACAAAAGGATGTCAGTCAAAACTTCTGAGCCTATTACCTTTGGAATTTCAGCATGGGTCAATTGCAGAAAAAACACCTAATTTGGAATGGCATTATTAGTGTGCCGAATTAATCAATTTTTAAGTCATAGAGGGGAAAAAAAGTTGAAACTTTTATGATCTGACAGACGATGCAAATTTTTCTATTTCTTACTTGGTACTGGAAAATAAAATGTACCAGTTCTTCTGCTGGTATCAGTCAGTCCGAGTCTGAACTCAATGAGAGACAATGATTTTATATCAGTTTAGGCCTACCTGATTCTTTGTATACCAATAAAAAAGCCTGTCCCAGAAGGACTGTTCCAACAGGAAAGGGTTTACAGCAGCAAGTAGCTGTTAGGTTAATTATCTACCTGGTAATTACACTTATCTGATAATCTTACACTTTGGCTAACTGCTTGCTCTGAATAGCTGAAAACTATACCAGTAAGCAGTATGCTAGCTTTCACTGAATGGAGCTAGTGACAGAAAAAAGAGATGCAGAAAATAATTTTGAGACAATTTTTAGCATTTATTTTGCAACTTGTATCCAGTATTATCATCTGCACTGTTCTGTTCTGGTTGTGCTTTGAATCTTAATCAGGCTTTTTGGCCAAAAATTTGTAATAGCCACTTACCATGTACACTCCTTTGCAAACATTAGTTAATTAAGCAGAACTCTTTCGAAACAACAGAAACTGGAAAGTCTACAAGGGAAAGATGGAAGGTGAAGAGATGAACAGAAACAGAAGAAAGAAGTGAAGGCAGCATGAGAGCTATACTCTGAAAGACTACCTTGTACTGTGTTTTTGACCTGTCCCAATCTCAAAGCTGTGTTGACCTGTTCCCAGAAGCACTGAAGTCCACAAAAAGACCTGCACAGATCTCTGCCGTAGTGGATGGTGTCCTTTCTGACGCTTTCTGCTTCAGCTGGTTGTGTTTTGCTCAGCTGGAAAAACACTTCTGTCCTTTTACTTTTCTGCACAGGCTTTGGTAGGTCCAAGCTGTCATGGATGTGCTCACCTTCTGCCTCATGTCCCAAGTCTGAAGTGTTTTATAAGGATGTGTAGAAATTACCTTGCTGCTTGTGCCATAGTGTGTATATGATACCGATTATCCAGACTGAGCTTTTCAGGAATAACATTGTTAGCTTGACTTCATTTTTGTATTAGACAAAATTTCCTGATGAAGGAAGGATCTATGATGACAGATTGCAGGTTTTTGTCAAGTCAAGGCTGTTGGGACCAACCTTATTTGCCCGTGTAGTTGAATTAATGAGCTTTAATTTGCTATTTTGGTATATTATGCAGTAAATCTTGATACTAATGCATACATTATACATATTCTCATAAAGAAGTTGAAATGACATCTATAAATGTTGGTAGGCAAACACTTTAAAATATTGTAAAGTTGGTTTTTGACATGAAAACTTTTTTCTGTGTAAGGCTGTTTCTGTTCGGAGATTGATTTATAATTGAACTCCAGTGCCAGCTTCAGGAGGCCTGATTGTAAGCTATTTTTGTTGTTTTAATGAATAAAATGTCACTGAACAGCCACTAGCAAAGGAACTTTTGGTGTCAAAAGAAATATTTTAGGTCTGTGAGTATGCTTAGTGGAAGAACTGAAATTTTGCTAATAAAGCAGAGGAAGATGAGATCACATGGACTGCAGTTTGGGAATAGGCTTGAATGGGAGTTTTGAGGGAATATCAGAGTTTTATTAAACTTTCTTCTGCATGATTAAAGGCCTAAAAGATACCAGGGAAGGAAAGCAGGGTTTAACGAGATCAATCCATAGCATGTGATGTCTGAAGATAGACCTTATCTTGTGACAGGCCAGTCATGTTAAGAGAATTGGCTGTATATTTAGAAAGGGTGTGACTTTTGTCTCTGGTTCAGTCAAACTTATAGATCATGATTTAGTTCTTCTAAAACTCCATCACCTTTTCTCAGTGATGTCTTCACACCTTTTTTTTTCCCCTTGTGGTTTGTACAGTGGGCATTTTTAAAATCTCATTGGTAACACCCCCCACCCCCACACACACCCCCACCCCCCACCCCCAATATATACTGTCCTTTTGTTATCAAGTGGGAGAAATGACTTAAATATTTACTTTTTATCTAAATGTTCCGGATAGTGGTATGGCTAATTTATCTTCATACTTCACAATATGACCATAGCCCTGAACTTCTCACTGGGATCACAATCACACTTCAGTCTTACATTTTATGTTTTTGTGAGTTTGGTAGGATAGAGCTCACATCCAACAAGAAAACCTCTTCCTTTCTCTACATACAGGTTCTTGGAAATAAGAAAGGAATATAATTCTAGTGCCAGGAGCCAAAATGTCTTCTCCTCTGTCTTTCCAGTGTCAGAGGGGTATAGTTCTGATTAATACTCAGTATCATTTCCTTGCTTCTAGAAGCTCATAATCTTTCATGAATTTCCAGATAGTGCTTAGGAAGTCCACAGCTGAAAATGGAAGGGGGAGTGAGCTGGTTCTCACATATTGGAAAAGGTTCTGTAAAATAAGAGGTTTTAGTGTTGATCTCAATCTTTTCATTACTTTTGGTACATTTCCAGTTTGGCTTGTAGTTGAGTTTTATAATCTTCCTCCTAAGTATAATCTAAGTATATATCTGTGCTGTCCAAAGGGTTTCAGCTAGGCATTGATCTCTTTGGACATGGGAAAAAGTTGTTACTATAGGTTGTCTCACTAGTTCCCTCTATTAAACGTGTCTATTTGGTTTTTTCTACTTTGTGATCTCCTGTAACGGTGACCAGTCATTTCTTACTGCTAACCCTTTCAATTTTCTTCAGTGAACCTTTTTATGTCCCTTCTTTATCTTTACTCTCATGGCATTCACCTGTTCCTACCTAGAACATGAGTTACTAATGACCTTATGATCTGCCTCTTTCTTTACTCATCCCTCATCCCAGTAATATTTTGAAGTTAAATATGCTATGGTAGCTGATGTGACAGCAAAGAAATGAGTCATCTGCTAGAATAGGTGCTTTTTTTCCTAGTCTGCAGCAGGAATTTCCTTGAATTAAAAGAAAAGGTCAGAATTCAGTGAACAACAAGCAATGACAATGCAGTGAATAATGAATCCTGGTGCACAGCAAAAGTGTGTGTGACTGGGATTTAAAGAGGGGGAAGAAGTTTGGAGAAATACGAGTTGTTGGGGGTGGTTTTTTGATAAATGCTGCTGTAGACATAAGTGACTAAGAACTAACATGCTGAGCATGCTGTTAGCTGTTGTATGTATTGTTCTTTTGTTCACACACATTCTGTTCTGGCTTTCAAATGCTTTTTTAGCCTCAGTACGTCCTCCTTTAATCTAATCTCTCTGATGTTCTTCTCTCTCTGTGGCAGAGCCTTTGCCTTACAGATGTCTTTCAACTTGAGGGTCTTTGACTATTGTAAATGATGGCAGAAAGAAATACTCTGAGAAAATTGTGTACAAGATGTATGCATATGCTTTTAAGGAGCAGACTGTCTGGAGGTTACTGAAAACATCAGATGGATGCAAAAATGCCCGTATCAAAGACAGGTCATCCCTTTCTATTCCCTGTTCCAGAAAAAAACATCTCTGAACGAAACCAAGCACATTGGAAGAGGGAAGAAGATGAAGAAACCAGGAATGAAGCCCCCAGTGGCCTCACTTAGCAGAAGAAATGCTTGGCTGATGAAGAGTATTGATGGTAGTATTTTAATTGCAGGGACTTAGAACAGCAGCAGTACATGGGGGAGGGCTGAGAGCAAGGAAGAGTTGGGAGGGTGAAAATGCATAATAGCTCCAGTAGCGTAAAGCTGCTCAGAGCCTTGAAGCTGACCTAGCTCAGCTCTGATCCTCCCCCTAAAGCTTGCTCTTGATAGCTGTCAGAGAAGCTTCTTGATTTATTCAGCAGGCAATTCTTTGGATGAAATCCTGATGCCATTGCTGCAACACTGATACAAATGATGAAGGCTCACGAAGCTTTTCATTCTCACCCTGACAGGAGGCATAACATACTGGGGACAGGCGCATTAACTAGAGATTTCAGTGTCAGGCTTCTCTGTGCTACAGATTGGTTTGCACATACAGGGAATTAGCAGGAAGAAAGTATTATAAGGGCTATCAAGGACCCGAGCAAAGTCCTAATTTGCTTTGGCACAAGTGCAGATGGATAGCAAGACACAGATCCGCCTGTTCTACCCAGCCTAGCAAAAACTCCATTTGGGATATAGCAACTGTAGGAGTGGGTGCCAGTAGTCAGAAATCTGTGTACAGTGGTGAAGGAGGGGACAAAAGTTTCCTCCTTAGGCTTTGTGAAGGGCTACTAGCAATATAGCCAGGAAATGTACAGAGCTTAAGTCCAAAGCATCCTGTTGAATGAAGCATGGTGGCAGCCCTGAAAATAAATAAGATGCACAGTTGGGTTTCAGGAAAAGTAATAAAGTAAGGATCCATAGTTTGCCTACTTGGGTTTAAGTGCCTGCATGTCCTATGTGACTTATATAGCCCCAAGCTGCACTACAGACTTTTGGCGTTGGCTCACTTGTAGATATCAAAATTACTGAAGCGGGCAGTTTTTTATGAAATGCATGGTGGATGTTACTGCCAAGTGAAACTGGGAGATTTTAGACAATGACTTTTGTTACCCCGTGCACCCCTGGTTTTCTAAAATAAAATATAACCAGGTATGGACTTTCCCTGCACTTTCACCTCTGTATTCACATGACAAGGTCTAAGTGCTAGCAACAAAGCAAGGCTTCATTGTGCTCTGTGCTGTACCGACCACTTAGGAAAATGATGCCCTTTTGCCAAAAGTACTTACCGGGTAATATTTGGCAAGGAAGCTGCATATATTCATATTGTGACTGTACATTTTGTTGTACCTTAGTGCCTTCACAGGAGGGAAATTGGCCTCTTGTGAGTATTTCTGGAAATTGCATTCAAATCTGTGCAAGTTATGTTACTCCTGAGAGCACCTTGATGGACAGAGCATACAGTTTAGGGATATAAAAACTACAAAAAGAGAATACCTAACTTGCCCATTCTTCGAAGTACAAGTGAGAAGCCTTGGCCTTTGATCATGTCAAGCTTCATGTGTTTTCAGCGAGATTATGATTTGATCCTCTTAAGTTGGCAGAAACAGTCTAGCAAAGCTTTCAAGGTTGGGGAGAAAAGTGCTTGCATATTGCAGTTGACAGTCTTAATTGTAGGCCTACAGTAATATGTTTTTTTTTTAGTAATGTAGACTACATTCACGCTGAGTCCAAGTCCTTCACCAGAGGTACCTGTACTCTACGAAAATAGGCAAAACTTGCAATTTCATGTGAATAGAAGAACTTCATAAAATGATGCTCAAGGTTTAGGCAGAAAGAATCAACATCCTTTTTGAGTTAAAGGAATCTAAACCAAGTCAATATAAGGGTAATGATGTCAATCATCTTGATAGGCTCTAAAGAACTACTTAATGCTGTAGGACAGAATTATGTCTGGAGAGTTCAATGGCAAAGATGAAATGGCCTCTCTATATGGAAAGACTTGTTCTCGTAACAGACTTATAAAAGGTCTTCTGTGAGAGAAGCATTGTAAAAAGATTTGCAGCATACCAGCGAATAAACAAATGTAGAGAGGACTGGTGACCAATGAGGAAAATGAGCTGACATGACAATTTCAAATAGACAGCTGTTTATTAACAGCATCCTACTGAGGCCTTGACAGAATATATCTACAGATCTCTTGTTTGGCAAGGAGAAACATATCCCTGTTTTTAATAGTCTTTGCATATGAGATCACAAAATCCAAAAATAGAAGGAAAATTAAAAGGAGAAAGACCCTTCCTTGTTCCTTGTGTCATTCAAGAACTTGTGACCACTTTGATTGAAGGGACCCACGACAGGTTCTCTGTCAGTCCTGTGCCTGTCAGGATTTTGTATGCAGTAACAGATCATTATATTTCTATATGGATCTAGCCAAAGGGTTAGATAACCTGTAATGTATCTGTCTTCTAAAGCGATAAAATAAATGATTCAGGAGCTTTTTAAATGCACGTCTGAAATAATGAAGAGACCATTTTAAATCAAGTCTGGCCCTAATACCAATTATTTGCACATGGACAATCTCCAGCAAAATCTTTCTGGGGCAGAAAATTCCCCCTTTCCATCTTCTGTGCTTTTAAAACACCTTCAGACCCAGTCCTGGGAATAGCAACTTGCAACCAGAAGGTTTCACTAATAAATCAAAATAATAAAAAACAAAGAGAAAAAAATATTTGAATATCTAATTTCAGGTAAAGTGACAAGGTTAAATGCCTGGCTGGCATTTGGTTATTGTGCTGAGTGCATTAGAAATGCAGATGGATTGCTGGGGTGTTGGGAAGGCAGTGATCCTAGGACATAATTTATAACCTGTCATAGTAGAAATTATTTAAAGGAAAAGGGAAATTCTCTGGAAATTGCAGTGATATATTTAGAAAATAATAAAAAAAACAGTGAAACTTAGTAAAAAATGGAAGACATTATGTGATGGGAGGGATTTTAAAGTAAAAATTCAGGTTTAATTTAAACACAAAGAACTTGAAAAATAATTTGTGTGGCTTGTAGAACTTATAGACACAAAAATAATAAAATTACAGGAAACTGTCATTCCCTGAGAAGCCAAAAAAGTGGTATTACAGTGAGTACAGTAAGAAAGATGGTGACACCAGAGCAGTAGAAATATCAGTTCTGTTCAGAACAATACTTATGAAATTCACAAACAAAAGTAGAAAAAAGATTTCTGCAAGTTGCACCAGTTTCAACTCAGGTCTCTTTGGGATTGAACTTTGGTTACATTAAAGTTTGAAAGATAACTTTAGGGTGGAGCCTGTTTTCTGTGGTGCCCAGTGATGGAAGCAGGGGCCGTGGGCACAAGCTGAGATGCAGGAGGGTCCCTCTGAGCACTTTTTTACTGTGAGGGTGACCGAGCAGTGATACAGGTTGCCTAGGGAGGCTGTGGAGTCTCCATCCTTGGAGAGATTAAAAATCTGTCTGGATGTGGTCCTGGGTAATTGGCTCTGGGTGGTCCTGCCTGAGCAGGGTGTCTGGACCTGATGATATCCAGAGGTCCCTTCCAATCTCAGCCATCCTGTGATTATTCCTTTGAACCAGTTTAAATGAATGTTGGCAAAAAACTTTTTATTTGTGGTCTGAAAATAAGTGGAAAGGAATGATAACACTTTATAATTAAAAAATAAGTTAATTCTATGAAAAAAATACTGAAAACTATTTATTTTTCATTAACTCCTCCATAAAAACTTTTCTCGGTCTTCCTTTCAAAATTTTGGATTGCAATGATACTTTAGGAGACTCACTGCAGATATTCAAATTTTTTTAAAAAAATTGGAATAATTTGGATTTTAGAGCAAATAATATTCCACAAGCAGATATGGAATGAGAAGTCAGAACTGGTCTAACAGACGGAAGCCATATAGCTGCAGATACATTGCAGAGCCTCCTCTAATAACTCTTGATAGGAAGTGAAGGATCTTAGTCTAAGCTGAGGACTATTTGCATCACTGGTAGTTGATTCAGAGCACTGCCAGACTTGCCCCTCAAAAGACCACTTAGATAAACCCTTGGAAACTTTTGTGTAGGAAGCGAGTAGTTTCTTAACATAAGAATTATCTGCCCAGAGCACAGTCTAGCTTATACTTCAAACATAGCTTCAGTCTTTGGAGAAAACATGTTTCGCTGAACTTTGTTCATGCAATTCCTTCTTATTCTTCCTGTGGCATGTTTCAACAGCTCAAGACTTTCTTTGAGGTGGTATTCTTCTGCAAAATATATTGCAACTACAGTCTCTGGGTTTTTGGATCGACCAGCAGAACATCCTTGCTCAGTGAGTAGAGTTGCTTATCCCCACTGCCTGGGGATCTGAAATGTTTGAATTTGGATTTTCTTTGTAGCCTGCATAGCTCTTGTATACTTTTCTGGAGTTTTTCCACTGTGCATGCATGGCTGAAGAGATAATTAGGACATCAACAGCTTTTCATCTCCTGAAATACCTACATAGATTAAAGGGACGGCTGTGTTTGAGAGCCATGAAGCATTACCCTTTTCCAGGCTGCATGAAGAAGTGATGGCAGGTGACTTTCAGTCAGAACAAAAAGGAGATTGTGCTACGGCAAAATGAGGAAGCGTTTGCCCTTTGGAAGAACTACAGATATTTAAGGGAAATGACTTAGTGATGCCCCACTCCCAGACACATCAGAAAGGCTTGATCTAGCTGTGTGCTGCTCTAAATGAGCGAGTGCCCCTGCCCTGACAAGGGACCTTTAAGAGTGGAGGATTTCTCCTGATGCATTTCATGGCACCAAAGCAGGCAATTTTTTAAGAGACCAGCTCAAAAAACCTGTAGTTTTCACATTGGCTTAAATTTCCTTTCTGTGCCAGGAAGAATTTGAGCTAAAAGTTCCTTAATTTGTGCAACACACAATTTTATCTACATACAGATTACAATTTATGCAGGAACAGTCCAGCATTTCAACATCTCTCTTTTACCTGGATGCCCCAAACTGGACACCATATCAAAAGTGCAGGAGAAGAGGGAAAGGATTGTTCCCCTGGACCTGCTGGCTGCCCTCTGGCTAACACAGCCCAGGGTGCAGCTGGGCATTTATGGCCACAAGATCATGCTTAAGAGACTTATGTTCAGTTTTTTGCCTACCTGGATCTTCAGGTCCTTCTTTGGAAAGCTGGTTCTGGTGTAAAATAGTGGATTTTTTTATTTTGAAGTACAACCAGTAAAAAGAGTATGCACAACTACAGAGCCTAAACTGCAAAAAAATGGGGTGGATCTCCAAAACTCTCAAAAACTTTTGCAGAAATCTGGCTATGCCATTGACTATTTCTGTGGGACAGAAAAATAATTGCAAAATGCATCCTAGTTGCATTTATGCAGTTTGATCTGTGCAAAAAAATATGCTGTGGCTTTCCATCCCTTTTTCCTGAGCTGCTGGCAAAATGTGACAACATAGCTGTTCTTTGGCAAGAGAAACTCCTATTTCTTCATAACAGACTCCTCTGCATATGTTGAAATGGCAAAATCAGAGTAAATGTTCCTGTTCTTGAAAAAGAAATTCCAAGCAATTCAAAACTCAAGGTCATCATGATTGACAGGATGCTGGAGAGTCACTGACACTAAAGGATTTAACAGCCTTTCAAGCACATGTATCAGATGATAGTTTTCTTTCTGAATTAAAAATTTGCTGGTAGAAATCCAATAGGATCAGAAAACATTGCATTTTTGAGTTTAGATCCTTTTCACTTCTCATCAGCTTATCCTTCACATTGTGTTTTGGTGCACCATCTCCTCTTTGCTCCTATTGAATCTGAAACAGGTGTCCCAACTCCCACCCTGCAACATCCACCTCCATCGACATCTGTTGTACTTTTCTGACCCCTGCATTAGATAACAGGTTAGTACATCTACGTGAGGCATTTGCAAATACAGAAGCCCTTGGTCTGCTAGCCAGAAGCATGTTTCTTTGCAGAGCAAAACCACAAAGTAAAAGAAAAGGAAGAACTTGCAAAGGCACTGCTAAAACGATGGTGACTTTCTGCTTAGTGCAGGGGCTAAGCTGGCTAAAGTGTGAGAAGGCTCAGGGGCAGCAGCTTCTCTGGTGGAGCTGAACCATAAAATGTTGCAATTGCTCCCATGGCCAGAAAAGTGAAGAGATTGGGAACAGTCCCAGCAGAGTTCTGCAGTAGGAGGTTCAGAAGGTGAATTCAATTTGGGATATTATCAATATTTTAATGTAGTTTTGAATCATGAAGAGAAACCAGATTGCTTTGATTTTCTTTCCTGTGACATCTCAAACATGAGTTAGATCACGTTTGGATCATTTTCTGTTTTTCTACTAGACATCTTCAACAGAGAGCATGTAAATAGGAGTTTGCAGAGATAGTAATAAAAGTGTGTTGCCTATGCCCTGAGTACACGGGCAGTAATCTCAGGATTTTGACATGCTTTAGTTCTTGCTGTCTCAGTCAAGCAGTGAACTTTGTACAGAATATCTGAGCAAATGTTTTGTTACAGAAGAATCTTCCCAATAAAACCTCCATTGAATACTTGGCTTAATTTATTACTTTCCCTTTCTTAGATTTAAGATTTCTCACATAAATAAGCACTACACTAAACAGAATAAGATCAAGCTTTTATAAATACCTTTTAGGGTTATTGAGGCACTGATGAATTGTGTGTTGATTACGTACTTAAAATGGTAATATCTTGGGTGTGCTGAGAAATCTTTCTAGGGAAAGAAAAGGCATGGGCTTATGTTCAACATGCAGCAAGAGAGGATGATACTTCAAGACCTGAAACTGCTGAGTGAATGGTTTGACTCACATTGAATATTTCACTCCATTTCAAGGTGATCAATATCAGGGAAAAAAAGAGCATAACTTCTGGAGGTGTTAATGTACCTGATGTTATAATATCAGAAACAGACATGGTCCCTTTTCACCTTAGACATTTGAGCTCTTACTACACCAAGTACCAAAGGGAAAATACCCATTTGTGCACAGATGCAGATGGGTTTTCAAAAGCCTACAAGGTCTGCATTGACCATAGCGGTCCTGGGTGACATTTTGCCTTGGAAGGTGAATTTTGATCTTCTTGCATTGTAGATGATCAGGAATTTGTGGATATTTTACTTCCTGCTGTGTACAGAGGCACAGAGCAGAGCTTTCTGACTCAGGACACACTGGTCCCTCCCACATCCCCACAACTGAACCGTCAAAGAGGTAGAAGTCCCTTGGAGCCACATTCCTCAAAGTAACACTTTTGTGGTGTGTAGGGGCCTGCAGCTGACTTTTGTGTCCAGGTATGCAGTATCCCAGTCCCACAGCACAGAAGAGTGTGTGCTGCTTTCAAAGGAAATGATAAATGGAGACCTTGGAGAAGTGCTAAAAATTCTAAACTGCCTTCCTGGAAAAGCTGACTCCAGAACAGCAGAAACCTCTGAATGTTTGCAGCTCAGTGTGCTCTGAGATCCCAGCTCAGCGCTGTGATACCATCATGCCAATGAATACATGACATGCAGGATAAGGACATCCAGTATCTGGTATTTAGTGCTCCCATGCCTCTTTTTTCCCCAAACAAATATAACATTTAAAGGAACACTGAGTGGTTATCTAGGCCTGCTGTCACCTCCAAGGCAGAAGCAAGAAGAGCTGGATCTGCTTCTGACCTGTTTGCCAAGTCTGTTTTGAACTCTCCAAGAAAAGAAGTTCTTTGACCCTCCTCAGACTGTTAGGGTAACTTTGCCATCATTGTACTTTTGGCTTTTTGCTAGTCTTACCACCTCAGCCTTTGCCAATTACACTGATTTGTTCTCACTCCCTTTCCCCTTGAGAATGTTGAGGATTCTCATCTGTATACCAATACCTCATATAGCAAAAACCTGAAACTTTCCTCTTTAATCCTCTCCTTTCTAGACTAAACAAACTTGGTTCCTCCAAACCTTGCTCCTTATCTTTTTCTCATTTTCAGGGCAGTTCTCTGAGCTCTCTCAAATATGGCTAGATTTGTAATTGCAGTGCCCAGATCTGAGGGCAGTATTCCAGCTGAGGCCAACACTATACAAATAGAGAATAACAATTACCTTATACTAACATTGTCCAGGCTGGAATTTGACTTTTCCCAGCAGATCCATGCTGATTCTATTTTGTCTATGTTCAGCCCCAGTCTGCTGAGGAGGGGACACCTCTAAAGGCCTCCTTTTTTGCACGATTCCCCTTGCTTCATTCTTTATAGCATTTTGTATTATTATTTTTTTTTAACTACGTATCACCATGAGAATTTTTGAATTTGTGTCAAATTTACCAAGGTGACTCAAAATTCTGGTTTTGTTTTCCAGAGCATTTTCAGAGCTTTTTTTCCCTAACTTGTTAGCTGCAGATGATATCACATTACTTTGTATCTCCATAGTCAAGTCACCAAGGAAAATATTAACTACAGCCCAGTTCAGAACAGATTCTGTAGGACTTCCACCTGAAGTATCCTGCCATGTACAGAAAACCAAAAGGATGTCTTTTTCTTCTCCTCCTCCAAGTTTTTACGTAGCGATTTTCTGGTTTGTACGTAAAATATAGGCCATATTCCCTAATTTGTGTGAGAGCTACATACCAAAGCAATATTAAAAACTTTTAAGACCTGTTGCCCCTTTCTCTTTTTCTCCATTTACAGAGGCAAAATTATCAGAGAGGGAAATTAGGTTGCTTTAACATAACTTGTCCTTGACAGTTCCACGTTGGCCATATTTTTATCACCTGACTATGACAGAAGTGATTATGAAATGATTAATGATTTAATTCTGCTTTTTCCAGAAACTGAAGCTTAGGGAGTTTGAGTGGTGCTTCTGATTCTTTTTTTAAGGCGTACCTTTGTCAGTCTCTTGAATCCACTCCCCTCTCTCACGGACCACAAGTTTTTAAGGATGGTTTTTACTGAGTTAGATTTTTCTGTATCTTCATAAAATAATGTCTTGAAGGCAGCTTGAGAATGTTCTGAAAGCCCAATGTGTCTAAAACCTGAGATGAGGTATGCTTTTGGACATCGGTTTCTGTGTAATTCTTATTTCTCACGGAGACAAAAGGAGGCTGTTAGTGTCAGGAAAGGTATCAGTCTTGGAGGCAGCTGCAGAAATGACTCCGGCTTCTGAAGATAAAATGTGTGAGATGTTTGAGCTGGAATTAAAGAGCATAAGAAAGGTATAAATAACAATAAAACTGTGTAATTGTGTCTCAGTTATCTCAGCTCACTTCTGGCAATTATTTAAACACTCTGGCAATTCTTTAAAGGCAATTGGTGAGAAATGTTATTCCTTTCTTAGAGGAAAAAAGTCCTAAAGATGATTAATCACCTCACATGACCTTCTGAAAGTAAGTTTGGCAAACTGGGAAACCAGATTCCCGTTTTTCTACACTAGCAGATGTTTTTCTCTGTCTTCATTAATATTGCGTACACTTTTATAAACTGACAGGTACTACGCACGCCCCATAAACAAGCCCTATGGAGCATGTTATATACTAGAGTTGCATCTCCTTTTTATAATCCAGCCTTTAGGCTGGAATATAAATGAAACTTCAATTAAATGAAGCCACAGAGCACACCTCCACCTGCACCTTATTTCTCTATTTGTCTGTTCCAGTTCAGTGCTGATCTATGGACAATAGCTGTTGCTCTGCTTTGGAGTCATGTTTCATTGAAATTATTATTTCTCATGTGATTTCTTTTCCTTGGACAAGCTCTACAATGCACCATTAAGCAAACACAGAGGAATAAAGACAAGAGAAATTAAGGTTATTCCAGAAAGTCAGTCCACATACTGCTCATACATCCATAGATGACTACCTGGTGTTGGAAGGGTGCAGGGACAGTTATCAAAGATTTTCAGCATAATTAGGTTATAAATATCCCTACCATAAATAGCAAGGTCAAATAATAATACATAGCAATAGTATTTTAGAACATTTTCTACTTGACTCCTGTGTTCTTTGATCTAAAAACACTTGTTAGATTTGGCAGTGGTTAAATTTGCCAATAACACTCTTCAGCATCCCTACAGTCTTCATCCCAATCTGAAGCACTTGAACTAAAGCCCAAGTCAGTTCTAGAACTGAGGGATTATTTGTTTTTCAGATTACAGATTTATTTTATGTAGAAGTGTGTTTTAATATGAAGTGTAATAAAATCTCCATTAAGGTATTTAATGCACAAATGTAGTTAGCACAGTAGCCTTCTTAGGAGGCTTCAGCTATAAACCAACATGTAAGAGGAGTCCAGACAAATCTAAGACTACATTTCTTATAGCCTGCAGCCATGTGAATTTTTTCTTTTTATTTTAAATAACATTAAAGTGTGTGTTTATGAGACCCACCAAATATGTTTGAAAGGATTCTATAGCCTTTCCTTATAGGAAAAGATTGTAGACACAAGAAATTAATATTCTGAGAAAAATAGACTTTGAATTTATTTTTGTGTGTGTATGTGCAGTCTATGAACCATTCCTTCCAAGAAAGAACAGAACGAAAGGAAAGAAAAGAACGAAAAGAACGAAAAGAAAATAAATTAAAAAACTAACCCCAGCAAACCCACAGGGAGGAAGAAAAAAAAAACAACCTGCAATGGCAAATAAGCTAACGGACAAGGTATAAGCAGCTGCTTAGATCCTCACCACTCTTTTTGCAGGTGAGAGATGAAGTACATAACAAACGTCTCCTAAAGTGAGTTGACGTTTCTCTTCCTTTTCCACATAATAATAGAAAATAGGACACGCATCCTGAGAGGCCTTAGGGTGAATGCATGCAGCTGTATTTTGTCCTGTTATGACAGGAGAAAAGTTTGACAAGAACCAATACTGGAACGTTCATTCTAGTCAATTCTTAAGTTAGAAAGTGAAGACTTGACAAGGGATTTTCCTTGGGGTTTGGGCTTTTTCACCCCAATGGTGAGTGATGAAAAATAAATTTTTGCTAAAAAAATCACTTTTCCAACCAAAATATCCCAGTTCTAAACTGAAGGCTAAAGCTACGTATTTCAGGTCAATATGACCAACACTGAAATATTTCAGTTTGATCAACTGATTTTTGTTGCAAAGCAGCTGAAGACTCATCAGTAATCTCTTGGGGGTCATCACCTCTCAGGAGCTGTTTTCCAGGACCACTATATTCCTCTCCTTTGTAGTCCTCTTCTGTTCCCCTTCTCCATGTCAGACAATGCACTTATCCCCTGGTGGGTTGTGTCTACAGTCATGCCTTACATGGAGAAATCTGTCACAAAACATTGAGAACCTGAAAAAAACCCTACAAATTACAGCAATATACTCATTACTGCTTGCAAAATTGAGTTTAATCTGTAAACTTTCAGACTGTAGAATCTGTAATGACCACCTTTTCACAATTTTAATTCTAATTTTGGAAATATCAAGTGCTTTAAAATATGTTCATTCCTGCAGTGAGGAAGATTCCAGTTTTCTGTCTGCTCCAAACCCAACTGCAGTCATTTGAGCACCAAACGCGGAACAGTGATTAGAAAAAATGATGAGTTATGAGGGACTGTGCCTGTAATAAGGATTTCAAGACTAAACTCTGGAGCTGGAAATATTCAAATACAAATTGTTTGATATGAACACAAATAAGAATTGGGCTTAGTGTGCAAAGGTGAACTTTTCTGGTTGTATTTTGTAGATCTTGTAAAGCCACCTTCTGGCCTTAACATGGCCCTCCTCATCGGTATATATTCTTACAGCTCTGCTCCTGAAAGCAGCTGCCAGACTTTCCCTCTGAATCGAACCGTACCTTTGCCAGACTCACATGTAAACTGGGATAGATGCTTCTCATCCACCTTCTCAAAGCTTTGAGCATATTTGTACAGGCTAGCAGGTAGAAAAAACAGAAGCAAAACAAACAGACAATCCTGAAAACATTTTTATTTTTTTTCCTTCATTTGAGCATCTTGACCTAGGTCCTGAAAGTTTTGCAGAAGATACACAAAAAAGATGTTTGATCTCTAATGGCACAAGTATTCTGGACTCCAAGTGAAAGAGCTGTTTTGCCCCTTTATGTAGGTAGAATATAAAATTTTAATAAGCTTTACCATTCTGAGTCATTCTATTCCTATTATCCGTCAATCCTCTTGGTTTTCTGCCTACATAATTCTCAGAGGCTGGGCTGAATTTTTTTTCTACTCTGATCCCCTCTGCTACTTTCACACTGGGCAGAGCAATGTACTAAAGCCCTGGTGCTCTGCTCTCCCCCGTGCCAACTGTGACACAAATTGCCATGCTTTTGATAGTGGCAGAATTACCCCGGAGGTCACCATATCTCCTCCCAGCACAGCTGAAGGTACACTTACCATTTGAGTACAGAGTATGTAGGTGCAAGGTATGACATAATCTGCACATGAGGTGATCTCATCCTTGTTCTGTTTTACTCTAATACTTGATCTTTTTTTTTTTCCCCAGTGACCTGCTTGCTCGATAAAACAGAAAGAGCAAAAGTTGAAAAGATCCGCATATTTACTGTTGCATGCTGAGAAATAGCACTTGCTGTTATATTTCTAACTTCAAGTTTGCTCCTATTATCAGTGATTAACTTCCCAGCTTTTCCTTAGTCAGAAAATGATACATTAACAGTAGTATTCTTTTCTGTGGGACCATTTCAGGGCTATTTCAGTGCCTAATTCCCCTCATAATGGTATCATATCTTTTCTCTTCAAGTAAGTTTATGTCCTCAAACACTTTAACATCATGATAATGAGCAACAGTGAAATGTCCAAACGGAAAAGCTGAGTAACATTACACTAGAAACCGGTATTTATAACACCCTCAAGTGGAAGGTTTGCAATTAGCATAGGGACTTGGAGATCAATTACACACGGAGTTTTTACTTTGTGGTAAGAAGTTCAGTGGCATGGTTATTAAGTACATTACATGATATGATTAATTACAAATGACAGAGGAAGCTAAATAACTTCTTGTTACTGTGTAGAAATGTCCACAAGAGCTCCAAGGCTGCTTCTCTTTGTAGACCAGCCTGAGAAACAGGAAAACATTTTATTTTTATTTTGTTGTATAATCAATGCCAACCCATGTTTTTATTAATAATTATTATTCTGTTGCCAGGAATCCATTATTTATTAATTTTTGCTAGTTTTTTATATGTATAAAAATTGATATCTTACTCCAGATATGACTCTTTCAGCGAGACAGACTAAGAATTATACCCATCATGTACAATTTGGTTAAAAAACATTGCTCCTTTGTTTTGAGATTTTCTAAAATACTTGCTTGACGCAAGTCCCAAATAAATTAATAACAAGAGAATGCCTAACTTAATAAAAGCAAAAGAATTAATCAAGGTTTTCAAATCTTCATTGACAAAATTCATGTGAAGCAATGCTGTTTTCTCTGAAACTAAACCACACCGAGTTCCTCTGGCTTTTTATTTAGAAGCTCTGTTTTCCAAAACTCTCATTGTTCTTATTGCCTTTTTTTTAGACTTTGAACTACGTATGTATTTCTGTAGTTACAGTGTCTGAATTGGTGACTGGGATATTTCCAATGCTTGAGAAAAGCAGGATGCTTGTCTTCACACACCTTACACTGACAGCAGTGTTGTAGGCATCTCATTAAGAAGCATGTGTTCTCCTGGCAAGGCTGATACTTGCTTCCTTTTATTCACTTCTTTCCATGTATGTTTTCTACAAAACTTTGTAGCAAGGGATTTTTCATCTTGTTTCTGTGCAGTTGATTATTATCAGTTATAAGCGGTATCTTGTAATTTTCTGTATTGAACTGCATCCTATTTTAGACCATATCTTTAATTTGTTCAGATCATTTTGAATGTTGTGCCTGTCTTCCACAGTTCTCATGGGGTCTGTGAGACCTACTAGTTTATTATCTTTTGCAAACTAATTGCTTCCTCAGGTCCTAATGGGATGCTGTTTGAGAATTTCATTGCTCTGAAGTGGCAAAAATCTTTCTAATTTTCAACCCAAATATATTACTGGTCATGTTTGTTCTTGTTCCCACCCTGTCTTAATTTTGCTAATGATTTAAATTCCAGCCCAATGCATTTATGGATGTTGATCAGTTCTTCCATTCAGCTTGTCCCTTTCATAGACTCAATAAACAAAATTATCTTCCTTTCCTCCCATGGCCGGGTTTCCATTCTGCCTCTGTCCTCTCAGCCCTTCTGAAAGCCTTCTCCAATTTGACTTGATTTTTCTTGATCTTGAGAGAACAACTGCTGAAAACCAGCAGCTTGTGCCTGTATTTCCACTTGCAGTCGATACTTAAAGGTAACTTATGACACACTTACACATTCATTCTAAAATATCTATGTCTATTTAGAAAAAAACCACAACCCAAATCAATTATTCCACATTTCATGGAGCTGATTATGGCAGGTGAATTTTCTCTAAGTTAACTTTGCAGATTAAATAGATCAGTGCATATAGTACTTTGAAGCCCACATAGAGTTCTCTTGGATCAGGAAATGTTGTTTTTTACATAGAAGCATAGACCAAAATGGAAACTTGTAGATCTTCAATACCTGTTCTCCTCTGTTCGTGAGGAGCAGGGCTGAGCAGGGAGCACTCAAAGACTGTCTGAGTGAAGGACTTTCTGGTCCTCTCCTGCGTGTGAATCCTCCAGGACTTGGAAGTTCTTCCTAACGTTTCAGATACGCCTCAATTTCTTCAGCAGATGTTTGTCCCATCCACTTCCCATGGCCCCACCATAACCCCCAGCAGCTGTTTTTGGTAAATTGGATTGGTTTTCTCCACTCAGACTCTCACACTGTTCAATCCTCCTGTGTGTGTGCTTATAAATTTCCTTAAATGAAAGAAATAAGAGGCAATCCCAGAACAAGACTCCAACAACTCAAAACTACTACTGCTTTTATGGCTATTGATCTAAGCAAGTTCCCTCTGGCTTGTCTGTAGTCAAAGTAACAGAGAAGAAATACTAATGATTTCAAGGCTTCTTTGAGCAGCCATCCAGTCTCAGTGCTGTTATTTATTGATCTTTCCTTTTGTTCAGGTAAACCATCCCCAGGGCTTGCATTTTAAACAAAAGACAGAATGAAGCTGGTTGATGGACCTCATATATGGAGATATAGGGCTTGTATTTCCATCTCTGCGCTTGTGGCATAGGCAGTATTTACAAGGAATGCAAAGGATCCCTATCACTTCTCTGCTATTCTTGAACACACTTTCTGGCTTCTCTTTTCTTTCTTGCTATAGACCCCGATCAGAGAAAAAGCAGTTTAGAGGAAGTAAAGCTGTAAAATCTAATCTCAGAATGCGCCTGTTTAAAATTGATGCTAAGGAAATTTTTGAAAAAGTCCTAACAGGTCTGGGCCCTTCCTTTCTGGGAAAAGTGTTGGGGGAGAAAAGAACCACTGCACATACAGGAAATCTATAAATTTGGAAAGGTAAAATAGATTGATGCAAAGCCCTCTTAAGTAAGAGGGAACCATTAGCTGCAAAAGTCATTGTCTTGCTTTTTTGCTGGGCTCCTTACTGTTGTTTTTTAAAAACAAAAGAAACTAATTTCTACCAAAAATGAGTCATCAGCATCCAGACTCGGCTCATCCTTCCTTTCAGCTGTGACAAGATTTCTGAGACTACTTCTCCACAGTTGTGTTTTAACTCTGTGTCTAATGATTTAATCTTTTGTACTTCCTAGAAACCTAAAAAACAAGATTACTTCACTAAAGTTCATTAATCTTCAAAGAAAACCAAATTAAGATGGCACTAAGGCTGAAAGTATAATCAGCAATTTAAAAAAAATGGTAAAAGGATAATAAGGATATGTTAAATTCCAAAATTAAACTAGAAAAGAACAAGAAAGTGGAGTTAAGAATGCACTTAGAAATACAAGTTATTAAGATGAAAAAAGCAGAGTTTAAAAAAGTTTAAAGTGTGACTTACAGTGGAATCAGGTGGTAACTATGCAACGGATTAAAATCAATGTTTTAAAGGGAAATTAATTTTAGCTTATTTTAATGTATATACTCCCTCTCCATGGCATCACAATTTATACATTTATAACTTAAAATTCAGGCTGGAAAGAATTCTGGACATCCCTAGTCAAACCTCCTTTCTTGCACAAATAAAAGCTAGCTGCAGAGAGAGATTGAGGTGATTTAAGATTTGCCCACCTCACCTGTATTTTGAATGTTCCCAAGGGAAGGGATTTATCGTCTCCTTAGGGAACCTCTTCCCATGACCAACCACTTGCTCAAATTCGGTACTTTTTCCTTCTCTCTGGAAGGAATTATATTTGCAACTTTTCTTTTTGTCCTTTCACTGTGCCTGATTGAGAAGTCTGTCTCCATCATACCTATATATACATCTTACCAGATTTTTAGATAATGGAAGACTCCAGCCTCACAAGCATTTGGGGAGCCCTACACTGGGTTCTCTCCAATGTCTCCCATGTATTTAGGGGGCCCAAATCTGGAAAGAGTGCTTCACATGTGGCCTCACAAATGCCAAACAGAAGGAAACAATCACTTGCCATGATCATGTGGATGTTCTGTTGCTGCTATAGCTGAGGATGCTGTTGCCTTTATGGTGGCCAGATGTCCTGCTGGCTTTTGCGCAGTTTCCTGTCCCCATGGCTGCTGCTTCTTTCTCTGCAGAGCTGCTCCTCAGCCAGTTCATATATTCATAGAATTGTAGAATGGTTTGTGTTGGATGGAACCTTTAAAGATCATCTAGTCCAACCCCCCTGCCATGATCAGGGACACCTTCCACTAGATGAGATTGCTCAAAGCCCTGTCCAACCTGATCTTGAACGCTTCCAGTATGGTGCATCCACCACTGGTCAGTTCGGTGCTGACCTGCACTGACTCGTGATGCTTCTCTGTCCACGTGCTGAGTTTACATCTGTCTGTGTTGAACTTGAGGTTCAGGTTGGTCCTGTCCTCCAGCTAAGGACCATGTGAATAGCAGCCCTGTCTTCTGCTGCAGAAACCACTCCCCACCCCAGGGTGGTGCTGTCCACAGTCTTGCCGAAGATGTATTGTGCCCCCTTGCTGTGGTCGTTGAAGATGTTCTAACAGCATCACCACAATATTGATGCTTGAATGTCACCACTTAAACCTGAAACTGTTGAGCACTATACTTACATCTTGATTCTTGTAGCTAATTCTTTCACCATAGAAGGCCATCAGGCTAGTGTCAAGCATGAATTAATAAGGATTTTTCAAGAATGAATCTTCTCAGTTTTCTCATGCCTTTCCTTTGCTTGGAAATGTTTTCTATGAGAATTTGTTCCACAGTTTGAGGTGAAGTTGACTGGCCAGCAGTTATCCAAATTGTCCTTCCTGCCTTGTTTGTCCATTGACTTTTTTTTCCCCAGTTGCTAGGGTCACCTCCCTTGAGCAGAGCAAGAATTCAAAAATGATAGAGAAGATTATAGAGATTGCAATTATTTCAGGCAGCTCCTTCAGCACCCACAGATGCATCACTTTGGGTCCAGTAGGCTTGTATATGTTCAGATGTTTTAAGTAGTCCCTTTCTGAGGCAATGATTACCCCTACCTGTGGTACCTGTCTCCTGTAACTTGCTACTTATTATGGAGATACAGAGGGTCTGAGAGAATACTTTGCCAGCTAAAACAGAGGTAAAGAAGGCACCGAATATCTCAGAAGTTCCCACATTCTTCATCACTAGTTTTCCTGCCTTGTTCAGTAGGGATCCCTGGTCTTCATTCTGCTGCTGATGTACCTAACGAGGCCATTCTTGTTGCTCTCACCTCTCACCACTTAACTCTAAAACTCCAAAGTTTGGCCACCCAAATTACACACCTGGATAGCTGTGTGATGGTTCTCTATCCCTTTTTGTCCCTTTCTCCATTTCTCATACATATCAGGTTTGTGAGTTTTTGACCAAGAGTTCCCTGTTAAGCCAAAATTGTCCTCCAAAACATGTGCCCACTTCATTGCCCATCAGGATGGGTTGCTCTCCTGCTTTGAAGAGGTGGCCCCTGAAGACTGATCAATTTATCTGAACACCTTTTGCCCTTCAGGACCACTGGGTCTTGCCTAGAAATTTCCTGAATAGAGTCTCCTGAAATTTGAGATCTTTCTTGTGTTGTTTTTGGCTGCTTGCCTTCCTCAATTCCCCCATTTTCTGAAGCTGCTATCATCCGTCACATCCTTCGCTTCTCTTTCCCTGTTTGTGACTAGCACATCCAGCAGAGTACTCCACCAAGTCAGCCATCCTAGACCAGCATCAGGTTTTTTTTTCCCCCAAGATGCTACAGATATCTGCTGGATTGGTTGTGTCCTACTATGTTGTCCTCTAAGGAGATGTCAAGTTGGTTGAGAATGATAAGAAGTAGGTACTAGAATCAGGAAACTTCTTGAAGAAAGCTTCATCATCATCCTCCCTTGGAAGTGGACAATCTGTAGAGATCCATTGTGACATGCTCACGTGTTGGAGATCCTTTTGGTTCTGACTTCGAAATGCTGAGGCCCATGCCACAGAGGAGCTCTGTGTGTTTGAACCTCTCCCTTGCCAATGGGAGGGTCCATTTTAACAATGTCCTTAGCACCTGTTGCATCGAAATGGAGTGGGTGATAAATAGTTTAGTGCAAGATGGCCCTGTCTGCAGGACGGGCTGAATGCTGATGCTCCTGTGCTGTCTGAGTAACAGGCTTACAGGGAATCTGCATCAGACTGAGATATGCTGTCCAAGACAGCAGGAGTCCTTAATGTGATCATAATTTTAAATAAGATGCAATCAGTCCTCAGTCCATGCATAGTCCTGATCAGCTGTTCATCCAAGATCTGAAATGTTGCCACATTTAAAAAACTAAAAAATTAACTCACCCCAAACAGTTTGTTTAAAATCTTGATGATTCAGCTTTGCCTTTTTTTTCTGAAACACCTTGTGTTATTAGTGACTGGGAGTTAGTTTCATACTGTTTCTCTCTAGCTCTGATAGGAAAGACAATAGTACCTGACCTTAATGGTGAACTTGATGGCCCTTGGTTAATGTCACCTGCTCTTTCAGACTGTGCTTCCAAACTCTCTGCAGCAGCATCCCTGACTGCAGTGAGTTTGCTCTCAGAGCAGACAATGAAGTCCACCACTGGATCAGGGTTTGGTTTTTTTTTTAGCAAATATCAAGTGAAGCTTTGAGTTCTTCATGTTCCTCCTCGAGACGAAGGTTTTGATAATCTGCCCACATGTATTTCTTGGTTTCTTGGTGCACAGTTCCTTGCTGTTTTAATACAGGCACCCTTCACAGCTCGGCAGACGCCTGAAATATGCTAGGCATGAAAGTTGCTGTCT
This sequence comes from Falco biarmicus, assembly GCF_023638135.1. Lineage (NCBI taxonomy): Eukaryota > Metazoa > Chordata > Aves > Falconiformes > Falconidae > Falco > Falco biarmicus. The sequence goes on along the minus strand of NC_079288.1, from coordinate 85,811,898 downwards.
ATGAATCACTCTAGCATCGTCCTTGCTCGAGACCACCACCACATTCTTGTTAGATTGCAGATCAATTGCCAGGTGGAAAAACAGGGATATTGTGTCTCATTATTTGACCTCAGCTTTAAGATTTACAACTTTGAGATACTTACTTTGAGATTTACTTCTGTACGCTCCTTCCACCAGTCTAGATCAGCCATAACATTTTGATAGGCATCTTCAATGACACTGATTATGTGTTGGTCAAAACCTTTCCTTTCTAACAGCCAGGAGAGACATTCATACGTTAGGAAGTCAAAAACAACACAACCAATAGTTTTTTGTTTTTCCTTGGCATGTTGCTTAGTGTGCTGCAAGATCTTTATTTTCTGATCAACTGGAGAGCCATATAATCCCTCTTTGTCAAAAGTTAATGGGGCATGTCTTTGCTGGCCTAATAGAAAGTATCCGTGCGACTATTTGCAGCATTCTCTATTTAGTGGCGATTGGCTTCTAGTAATTAATATATTTTATTTTTTCAGCACCCTTTGTTTAGGGGATCAGCACCCTTTAGTGTTGTAAGTGTGCACAGTGATTGTAATCGGCATATATTGAATAGACATGCTAACACTGCCTTTAGGGTCCTCTTAACACGGATTCTTTTAAGGTGGCTCTGTCCTGAATGCTTACCAATTTCTCCCATAATTTGCTGTAATTATAGATTTGATTCCTGAATTGTCAACTACATTGTCACTTGAAAACAATTTTTGGCCTTGAAATGTTATTGCTCTCTCTCAATTTTGATTCTATTTTATAAATTTATTTATATGATACTGAAGAAACTCCTTTCAGAGGCAGTGGCATTTGTTGTGTACCCCCCCAGTGGTACTGGGGAATCCACAGCCACCATAGGTGCTGGGTCATTACATGCGCCCTTCCGTCCTCTGGGAGAGCTCTTTGCAGCATTTGGCACGAACATGATGAATTTGGCTTGAATAGTTATAGATAGGTGGCTTGGGTTTTTTCCCCCTTTTTATTTTCATGTCAAACCTTCTCCTTGGTGGGGATGCAGCATCAGTATAATTGAAGAGGGGTATATGGCCATGTATTTTTGGTATGAATAAGCTATTTTCTATAGCAACTGAGGCCACCATTTCTGTGCGAGCAGTCTCACTTAAAAATAATGGCAATATGTTTAATCAAAATAGTTGTGGTCTTATGTCCAAGTAATTTACCTGATCCTTCAGCTGAAAATATCTCCATCCCTATCAAAGGTTTAGTTACCTATTTAAGAAGGTACTGGCAAACATTCTTAATTTTAAATTTAGACAGAAATTTATGTGTATTATCTTAAGACTGTGAAAAATACTGCTCTGTCTCAGTGGCCCAGCTGTCTTTGTTCCAGTCTGTCCGGCCACTGCTGACAACACTGGCAAAGACTCCTTTCTTGGAACGTGTGCCAATGGTTTTTGAACAAACAATGTTCTTTTGAACCATTATTTGAATTCAGAATTCTTTGCCCAATTCTGAGCAGCTGCTAAGGCCATTATCAGGGGAAGAAGGGTTATTCTTCATCTACCACAAGATTTGATACACCTACCATACATAATCCAGATTTAATTAAAGTATATACTCATATGCTCACAACTTAACAGTGGCATGCTAACGTGGCACTTTGCCTGGTGCCGTTTATGTCTAAGATGAACCTTAAGCAACTGTTTTGCTGGGCAATACACAAGTTTGTATGTATATGACTGTCTTTGTCCCAGAAAGCTTGCATAAAACAAAGCAAAATATGCTGCAAAATACTCAACGGGAACAGTAAAAGAAAACTCATACTTTTGCTATAATAAAATATAACAATTGTAATGCAGCAATGGACTCACCCCATTGAGTTTGTTTCCTTCTTCTCTGAGCATTTTGAGAGCCGGATTTAGAGGACAGCAAGGTGACTGTGTGGATATTTACTGAGTTCTTCCCACTCTTGAGGGCAGCGTGGGAGAAAGCATGACAGCTGCTGGGAATTTTGAAGAGCAGGTCTGCGAAAGGGCAGCCAACCAAGCCAATTCCACCTATGACTAATCAGCTGTGACTCATCAGACGCTTTGATTTCTTTTATTAAGGCTTTTCAAATCCTCAACATCCTAGGAAACATATAGGCAATACACAGGTACGATTAAATCAGAGCAATCCACAGGTTTACAGGTTATTACAAGAAATAACACCATTAATTATCCTAAGTGCTTGTATACAGAAATAGCAAAGGAAGATGAGTAACTCCAAGAGCTGCATAACCCCAGGTAGAATGGCATCATGTTGTCTCAAAAAAGCCCTGGTATCCTAGCACCAAGCTCCCTTCCTTGCTAGTAAAGACCATTTTCTGGCGACTCTTAGACCACTGTGCTTCTCGTTGGCGTCACTATTGACAGACCAGATTTGAAAGTGAGGACTGAAGAAAGCACACAGGCTTGACCAATGGATGATTTTTTTCTTTCTGCTTTCTACAAAATCACTTTTGAAAGTCCACCCAATAATTTTTAGTTTGATTTCCAAAGTTTTAGACGATCTCATGCTGTAGTTCCAGACTCTGTTGCGTCAGCATATAGAATAAAGCCTTTTTCATCAGAAAACAACAGCTTCTCCCTCATCCCTGTACACATACCTCTCTACTCAGACAAATTCAGCAATTCTTTCACAATTCAGTCCAGTACTGGAAAAGTAAATGTTCAAAGGGACAAAAGCACTCTGACAGGTAACCTGTTGTCCTGGTTTCAGCTGGGATAGAGTTAATTTTCTTCTTAGCATCTAGCACAGTGCTGTGTTTTGGCTGTTTGTCTTATAAACAACGTTTATAGGACACTGATGGTTTTAGTTGTTGCTGGGTGATGTTTATACTAAATCAAGGACTTTTCAGTTCCTTGGGCCCTGCCAGTGAGAGGGCTGGAGGGGCACAGAAAATTGGGAGGGGACACAGCCAGGACAGGTGACCCAAGCTGGCCATAGAGGTATTCCATACCATATGACATCATGCTGAGTATATAAACTGGGGGAAGAAGAAGGAAGGGGGACACATTTGGCATTATGGTGTTTGTCTGCCCGAGTAACCATTACATGTGATGGAGCCCGGCTTTCCTGGGGATGGCCGAACACCTGCCTGCCCTTGGGAAGTGGTGAATGAATTCCTTGCTTTGCTTTGCTTGTGTGCACGGCTTTTGCTTTACCTATTAAATTGTTATTCTCTCAACCCCTGAGTTTTACATTCCTTTCCAATCCTCCTTCCCATCCCTCTGGATGAAGAGTGAGCAACCGGCTGCGTGGTACTTGGTTGCCGGCCAGGGTTAAACCACAACACCTGTGCTTTTTAGAAGTGTGACACTTGGCAGCTTTTATAGCTTCCTACAACCTGCCATCCCCAGCACCTTTTTCTGCTTGCAGCTCCCTTTAGCTCGCAAAAGATTAGCTCCAGCATTTTGAGCTACCATTGCAGACTCTGCAGACCACGCAGTCAGGGAAAGATCAGCCCATGTTCCTCACCTCATTTAGCTATGTGGTTTTGGCAGACTGAGTCTGGTCTCTGAAGACCCCCAATAATTTGCAGGATGAAACTGAGGTTTTTTGCACATCATTTGAAGTTGTGATCATAACTGAGATACTGAAAGAAAAGACACATAACACAGAAGGAAGAAAGCCCTGTTACTGCTGGCTTGAAGCTGCTACTGATCTTTGGATATGAGAAGGTATTGAGCACATCTGCTGGTGTCTGGATTCCTGTATCCTTACCAGAGATAATCCATACAGGACTCAACAGATATCCTTCTGTCTAGTGTCTGCACATGCTAGTTACTCTTCTAAAACTCTGCTTTTGACAAGAAGTCGTCAAGCTCTTGGAGAAATGCCTAATGGAGAAATTCCTAACAGCCGAACATCTGTTTCCATCTGTAGAGCAGGGTGCTCACTCTGCCAGTGAGGGGCTGGAGAAGCCAACCCTAGCATCTGAGGGAGTGACAAGTTGGTGTACCTGGTAATTTGGGATATTTTACCACTAACATTGAACTATGAATCTTAACAACATTTCCCTTTCCAGTATGTGAGACTTATTCATGTAGGATGTGAGAAAAATCTCACATCAAGATGTTTCCTCAGGATTCCCAGAGTCATTCTTTACACTCAGACGCCTTAGAACTGATTAAATGAAGCCTCTTCTTTATTCCTTGTTTGCTCTTGAATGGTAATTAGCGTTAGGTGAAGAATAAGGCCTGACTGTCATGGGTCATTCAAAAAGACACAGTGTGGGCTCTGCCTTCGGGAAGAAGAAATGTAATGGGTTCTTGGCTGTAGCAGGCAGTGCATTAATAATGAGGAATTTTTGGGAAAGAATGTTCATAATTTCATAACAAAACCTGCAGTTTGTTATGAAAAACATTAAGTTGTATATGCTTAATGAATAAAATGGATAGTCCCATTGGATTCTAAATTCACTTGAAACACCAAGCAAATATGGCCTTAAAAAGATATCAATTTAGGAGTTTCAAGAATACAGATCTTTTCACTAATATACACAGTGTTCCAAACTGCTGCTTGGATTCAAAGAAAAAACAAGTTGTCTTATATCTTCTTCATGAACCAATCAAATTTTCTTGGGAATGTCTATGCTTTGTTGTGATATTACTGCAGTCTGACTGTACAGTCAACTAATACATATTTTTGACTAGTGGAAGGAATTGCTCTCCTCAGTATATTCCTAATTAATTTTAAACTTCCTTCATTCTTTTATGCTTTGAACAAAACCTGAAGGAGAAATACAAAAAGATACTGGTAAACTATCTTCCTTGGAATTTAAACATCTGCTTGGGTTTTTATCAGATGATGGGTTATCATACGTTTTTGGGAAAAATAGGTGTTTCTAGGACTAAGGAATAAAGATGATAGGATGTTTTTTTAGTCTAGAGAACTTGGAATTGAGAAGATCAGCAGTAAATGTGTGAATGTGCTGCTATCACATCAAATTCCTGGTCACAGGTGCCAAGGACTTGAAACAACCCTCAGATTCATTCTGGCATCTGGGGCATCAAAGTGCCTAATCAGTGTTTTGATAGAAGTGCCTATCTCACTGTCATTTGTTAAAGAAGCTTCTATAAAATGAGAAATGCCACCATCTTACATGGTTGTAGTGGAGAAAAGCTCTTTAGTTCAGGACAAATGATTGAGGAGATAACCACTGATCAAAAGGTTTTGTTAAAGCCGTGTTCATGATAACATTTCATTAACTGATTTATAAGTAGATTAGCTCTTTTGAGGCAGTCTTGCCAATATTTTTTCCTACCCTTAACGATGTGAACTGTCTATCCAATACAAGAACCATCTTCTTGTTTTTCTAGTGTGTTCTAATGTTTTCTCTGTGAAGGTGGAGCTCCCACCCACCAATGAAGCTGAGAAAATGTGTAAACACGCTGAAACACCTGCAATCTCAGTTCCAAGCCTTCTAAAGCCAGCATCTGAGTCCCTATGACCAAGCACTCATTGCTGTTTTGGAAATGATTGGATCTAATTTGTTAGAATTTGCTGATAATTCTATAGAAGCCCTGGGTTATTTTTCAGAAACTGTATACTGTGCAGAGTAGATAGGGTCTGCACACTCTCCTGGATCTTCTGCTTGAAGCTTGAGCCAAAAACCAACAAAATAGTATTGATCCTTCTCTACATGCTGCTTAGCCTGCAAAACAGACTTTTTTCACTTCTATATAAATTTCTTATAATCAGATTTTATTTGCTATTGTGGGAGAAGCTTGGTAGTGATAGTCAGCTATCTGAGCTAGCTGATTAAAATCTTGGAGCAAGCCTAAATTGGTGGTGAGTAATTGTTGTTGGCTAGTAAAGTCTCTTTTACTGTTTAAAGCTAATACAACACAAGCTGAAGATTCTGATAACAACCTACTTCCTTTCTGAGTTGGGGAGTTTTAGACTACCTATGCTCAACACCTCCGAGGTGTTGAAACTGGAGAAATCCGTGTCCTACCCATACGTTCAGTGGGAACTCAGGGAGCAGACAAGGAAATTCTTCTGTCACAATAAGGAAAATTACTGTGCCTTCCACCCCTCTTCAAAGACAATACTTCAGTGATTTACCACTCAAGGTATTTTCTGTAAACTGGATTGGCTACACAGGAGGGAGAGGAATGCTTCTATGGAGGAACTTTTGCTTAATTTCTGGAAGAAAGAGCTTCTCCTTGCAAGTGACCAGAGAGTAAAATATAAAAAACCCACATGTTTTCCCTCCTCAATAGTCTCACAACTGACTTCTCTTCAGTCCTTTCCACAAAACATGAACATTTGGGAGGTGAGAATCTCAGCTTTGCGATCAGTCTCCTGCTAAAGGAAGGACACAAACTCTACGTGGACAGGTGAAATGCAAAAGTTTACATCAGAGCTAATGACTGTAGGATTCCTTAGCAGCTGGTGGGAATCAAGTAGGTATACTGAAATGAATCTGGAGGATGAGTCAGTTCATGGTGCAGGTGTGTAAAGTAGGTCTGATGATTCATGATTTAAAATTGCCTAGTTCTCTCCTTTAATTCTTAAGAGCCTTGGGTGACTAGATCATGTATGACTGTCTGGGAAGAAAAAAAAAATTAAAGGTTAAACCAGATTAATTCTGTCTGGAGACCTTGGCTTTTTTTACCGCTCACCCCCACCCTCACCCTTATTATTTAAACAGAGATTTGTGATGCTGAGCTGTTTCTCTGCCTTCAGTAACTTCTCAGTGATCAATGTGTGATGAGAACAGGTTAGACAAACACATTGTTTCCTTGGATGTTTAAAGTCAGTTAACAGAGGCAAAAATAAATTTTTAAAAGGAAAAACAAAAATAGGTTTACAAATGAAAACCATCATGATTTCTGACACTTTTAGTAGATTATAATCACTAATCACACAAAAGGATGCCTCATCTGTGTTGCTGGGCAGGAAGAGTGGTCAACTGTCTCTGCTGCATGTATTCTAGACTTCTACAAATTTATTTTTGTTTTGCGTGAAACCATCCCACGTTATCTTACATTTCAGAAGAAACCTGCCACTGTAGTCTGCAGGTCCTCATTTTGACGTTGAAAAAATAGTCTTTTCTATTAATATAATTATAGGGTGAAGGCACTGGGCTAATTAGGGACACGTTTGGGATTCTCAGATCTTGAAAACCAGCAATTATGAACCCAGGGATCTCTGTTAGCAAGGGAGTGTAAACTGACAATTGCCTGTGAGCACAGAGGAGCCTGTGAATGTTCTGAAGTATTTGCCATGCTTGCCTTTCCTGCTTTAAGCTACCCTGTTATATAGCATTTCCTGTAGTGTATTGCAAATTTTGGTAACAGACTTGCAACCTAGTTCTCCATAGAGACTACCTGTTTAGCATGCTGAATGAAGGAGTTTTGTCAGAAATTCTAGGAAAAGAGCCTCTTTTATGTTGAAGTTTTTCAGCAAGATTTAGAAGCTCTAAGCTTGTAATGTGAGCTTGTGTCTACCTGTATTTGTGAGTCAGTGATTCTGAAAGCACTCAACAAGGAAATCAGTTTCTAAGTCTAGACTCTGAATTCGGTCTTACAGGATCCACAGAAATAGGCAATCTGCTGCAGAAACCTCCAGACATTGTTACAGCAGCTAAAGTCTTGCCGTTTTCATGATGTGGTACTGCCTCCTCTAAATCCTTCTTCCCAGCTCTCTAAGAAAATACATGCTTTGCAAGATTTCCCCACTGCAACCTGGAGCAAACTAGCTGAAGTTTAAACAGGAGAGATCAATTATCTGTGGCTGACACCACCAGTTAGTATTGGCACTGTGTGAAAGAGGACACAATGAAAAAGAATGATCCAAACTGACATTAAGCCAATCAAATATGAAGTACCTAAGCTAAAAACCTACCTTATAAATGTAAATTGGTATGATGGCTGACAAAGCAGTACAGATCTTACTGCTCAGACCCAATATGAACACAGCTTTGGACAGCTACTTGCCTTCTCAAGTCAGATACTCCCTGGCTTCTGTCAAACCCCTCCTTGTCTCAGCTTCTTGGTGTAAGATATCCTTCAGCACTGAAAACTAAACCCTTGATTGGAAAATCAGTACAGACAATGGTGTGCTTACAGAGTTGGGCTGTGGCTTCAGCTCTGAGCTCATCGTTGCTTTCAGTGTCCTTTCACTTCCTAAACAGACTCATCCAACTAATGTGACATCTGCTATCACTCCATTGTTTATTCTATTTGCAATTTCAATCCTTTCTTTTCTCTCTGTGTTACCTTTATTTAGGTATCATCTCTTTGCAATAAGGATTGTACCTACCACAGCGAGACTATGGATGTAGTTGGTCCTTAGGCACTACCATACTGACCGTGGTTAGGATGCCTCTGACCCTCAGGAAATCCATAACCCAACCCCTGCTAAGATTTTTGCCTTTCATATGACCATGGAAGGAGCAATGAAGCTATGGAGGGAAAAATTAATCAGTTTTATTCACTGTAGGGAGGTACGTATTTTTTCCTCAGGATCTCTGAATAATGTATTGGGAATGCATCAAGAAAATAAAAATTTCCTGGTTAGAAGCAGCAGCAGGATTTTGTTCACTAGTTCCCAAATTATGTCACTTTGAGGTGATACAACCCATGCTGGCCTGCTGTGTGCAGTACTTGCGTTAGTAACAGTTAGTAACTCTACACATGATAGCTAGTAGGGATAGGACAACATCAGGTCAGCCAACATTCACATTCCTAAAAAATCCTGCATGTAGCTCCTAGAAGGGAGGTTACAATGGAGGAAAAATTCAGACTGCCTATATTCATTACCCAAGGAGCAGCTATTCCTGCTTCTATGTGCATCAAAAGTGAGAGGCTCAGTTGAAGGGAGCAGTTGCTTAGCTAATTCAGGAAAAACGGAAATAAAGAAGCTGTAATTCTTTTCTGCAGTTCACAAGGCAGTTTGTCTTGAGAACATTTCACATGCTTGTTAGTAGCAGTTTTGAATACCTTTGCAGTTTAATTAGCAGTACTAGTATGGATCAGCATCTAAAAGAGACATGCAAAATCAGAAGGAAATATTTGTCTCTGTGAGCCTAACAGCTGCACTTGAAGGTGCAAATGGGAAGAAAAAACATGTTTGACATTTTCAACATTTGAAACACCTCCAGCGCCAGGAATCAGGATTCCATACTTCAAGAAGATATTTTCATAACTACTTATAGCTTGATATTATGCAGGTAGGATAAAACCCATTAAACAATTAATTTCTGCATTTAGGGTCATGTTCTTTCTCTTCAGACAAAAGTAAATCAACTGTCTTGAACAACAGCTGAAAGACTTTATCATATTTCTGTAGCTGTTAGATGAGTGTTAAAATCATCAGACTATGCAAGACTGCCCCAAATCATTAGTCGTACAATTAGTGAGCAACATGCTATGAACTCCAAAAGAGATTGCCTAGTTAATACTTAGAGTACAAAATAAATAAGTATAATAAAACTAGGGAAAAGCTTGACATTGTGTCTTCATCTGAAATCAGCAGGGCAAGGATAAGGGGAGTTATGACTCCTTGAGTAAGCAACGTCTTAATGTGAAATGAAATATGTTTTGTTCTTCTTAGACTATTCCACACTATGTAAAATTAATTTTGCAGTTTCTTGGTTATTTAAGGTATGAAGAAAGAATGATAATGAAGAAAATGATTCTGTTATTTGCTGGGTTGGACACTAACACTTGCCATCTTCAGGCAATCAGAAAAACTTTATTGTAGGTATGGTGAAATAGCAGTATTTGCTGTTCTGTTAGCACTTGGTCTGTGACTAAAAACCGCTGTGTTTTACAAAAAGAGTCTCAGCATCTCACACCTATTCGCATTCTTTCCAAACATCAGGTTCACTCAATATAGTATTCAAAACAATGAGAGAAAATGATGAAAACAATGTGTAAGTTTTTGAACAAGGCAGATGTTTTTTTCATTGTCATGCTTTCACTCATTTTGATTGAGAAGGACAGATCCACCTCAGAAATGGAACATTTCTTCACCTAGATTTCAAAGTGTTTTTCGTCAAGGCTTCCGAATTGCTTTAATACGAATTTTCAGGTCAAAATGTGATCAAAAGATTATTGAAGTTTTGTAGTTTCTCCCCTGTACTTCTACCTTCTTGCAAATCAAATTCCTTTAACCTTGTTCTTCTTAGTTAGACGTATCCAGCTTTTACAGATCAAGAGCCTGGAAAATACAATGAAAAATCATTATTGATCACAAACTTTCAGAGACTACTCAGTTTAGGATTTAACTTACTTTAATTAGTATTACAGGGTTATAAAAAAATATAGATATATGTGAATATTTTCTTTAAAAAATGGCGTTTCTCATTGTTCAGCAATACTTGTTCCAAATTCTTTTTGTGTATCACAGGACACTGACTTTTGTCACTTTTAAGACTTAAATATTTCTTGGAGCTTTACTTTATTCATAGTAAGTTTACTATAGCACCTGTTTCATGTGCTTTGTACTTGGATTTGCCTGTATTTAAGGGCTGCAAAGCGAATCCATAGAAGCCAGTGAGATACTAACAGGCCTGAAGTTGGACAGCTGCCTTTCGGCAAAACATTTGAGACTGACATTTTCTCTCTGGCTGAAAGGAGTTCTGGAAGACAACGGATTGAAGCCTGGAGGTTTTCATTCTAAATCTGTTTCTGTTGAGCGCTTGTCTAAAGCCCCTATTAATCTCCTTCAGCACTGTAAACCTTAACCAGAAATCTAATTTGAGGTCTTTTTGACTGGGGATTTTGAAATTAATACCATTTTCTTGAAGGAAATCTTTGAATGGTTCCATCATGTTATGTTCCATTGGTTTGCTACTGCATTGCTGTTTGAATTAGCTTTTGCTGCTGGAGGAAAGTGCATCACTTCTCCCATTGGTAGAACAGCCAGGGATATAGAAGCCCAAAAACCATTTTGCAGAAAATAGGAAAAAATTGGATGACCCAAATATAGATGTGTCTCTCTACCAAAAAAAAGGCAGTCTAAAATTTACAGGGAGCCTACCAGTTTGCAGAGAGGTTTCTGCTATTCACCCATACAAAATCCCACGTTGCTCAGCTACTTAAAATGGACAATTCCCTTATTCTTTGCAAGTCAAAGTTTCAAAGCATCTGTGATGCAGGGGCTGTCCAGGAAAACTCTTTCCTTTGACCTGTGATCAGATTTATTTAACTGTCTGTGATTTTAGTGTTCTTATAGTGATATGAAAAATGATGGAATTATAACTACAGTGTAAGTTCTGACAACCTAATTTCAGTGATGGTTTTTAAAATGTTTGGGGTTCTTTTTTGAGCTTTACAGAGCTGCTCTAATCCTTGTATTACTCATGTGGTTGGTGCTTTTTACTTAGAAGTCTGGTGACCTCTGCAAAAGGTAAGTAAAAGCCCCACTTGATGATCAAAGATGCTAATGCAGCTTTTACACTGATCAGGGCCCAGGTTTGGTTTTTAGAGTGTCATGAAGTCCAGTCCTACTTGGTTCCCTCTGGAATAATTAACACCAGTGAGAGCTCATCCTGTGAAGTCTCCAAGTCCAGAAACTCCATTGTAATGTTAGCTTTCCTCCCAAGCAGGTAGGTTGAAGAGTTGACAAGTGCCATGCCGTTCTGTGATAAGGAGCCTTAACCACAGCTGATTGCCCAAGAAGGAGAAAGATACATCCAGAAAGTCTCTGAAAGAGAGATTTCAAGTTAAACTAAATTGTGGAATCATATAATTGCATCAGTGGAACTAGACACCACTTTTTTTTCTGTGAATCTTTACTGTAGAGCATGTTTGTGAGTAGCAGCTGACCGGACCATCATCACAGTGTCTCCTATGAAGATGTTCCCAGGTTTATAATAAATAAAAACATTAATTGTGGCAACTCCCGTCAATACCAAAGAAGTCTAATCATAAGCTACCTCACCTGCCACCAACCCCCCAATGCCAAATTATTAGATTAGAGGCTTTAAAGCTTTTTTTTCTAGAGGATCTAAAGCACCTGGAAAGAGGTGTGTGGTGTTTCAGGTTCCTGTCATCACACTCTTTCAGCGCTGTGTGTTGAGATTGAAACCTTACGTTCATGGCTTTTTTCATCAATTAATTCTCTTCCTTCAGGTGAAAAGTGTTCAGTTCCTAAGAGTTTATGAAATAATCATACAGCCTGGAAAGGGGTTTTTACTGGTAAATGTATTGTGAAAATTGAGGCCAGAAAGCACTTCTTTCTCTTTACTGTCAACAGAGGGAGCCTGGAAGGACTATCTCCTGTGTGAATACCTACTTTGGAGCAAGAGGAGTTTCCTTTCTCCTTTCGTACATCCAGTGTTGGATCTAAAACCTTTGGACTCATTAGTTGCTTATCCCAGTCAATCCCTTGTGCTTCAATGTCACATGCTTCTAATGCTCAAAAGTCAAAAGAAAAAAAAAAAAAAGAAAAAAGAAAAAGAGGAATAACAGAATAACAGTGTGGAAATGGAGGATGATCCACTACCAGCATTCATTGGCATACTACTTTGTGACACTACTGGATAGGTTTTATTCAGTCAGTCATGCTGTCACCGCTGACTGCCTTCAACTCAAAACCTAAACAAAACTTCACTGACTGCAAATTCACCAGTGACAGAAAAGACTGACCTGAGAACACGAGGCTGGTGCAACAAATAGTGGGTATGGCTGTTGGCATCTCCAGGCACAGCCTGTCCCCGAGCCTTGCACCCAGGCAAGATGCTGCCTGCCTGTGCATGCTGAGGGTTTCTTGCCCATGGGTGAGGCGGGAGTTGAGCTCTACCATCTGACTGCAGCTCATTCATAAGTTGCCATATGTTGGTTTGGTATCTCCTCTGCCCTGCTGTGCAAAGGCAGGCTATTCTCAGGTCATGAGTTTTGTTATTTTTGTGTCTCTTTTACAACTGACTTGGGAAGTGATGCTGTGAAATAAGTTTAATCTGTTTGTAAAAATATTTCTGGTGCTCAATTGAATCTTTACATCCATTTTGTTTTTTTGAGGTAATAGCCTCTTCCCTTCCTTATCGTCTCAACAGTTCTTAGACATGAAACCCGCATTTAGTTTCTTTGCAGAGCTCCATTTTTCACTCATTTTTACAGTTTTGGCCAACAAATTTGGCATAGTCCTGGTCCTGGAAAACTAGAACACACACAAGTCACCCAGAATTGTGCTGAAGTCCTTTTAGGTGCATAATTTGGTCATTCTTCATCATCAAACTGGAGCTGACTGGAAATGAAAACTTCCAAACTAGGACTGGAAAACACAATTGTAAGTGCTTGAAATAGTGCCCACCTCACAAAGTACATTTGTAACCACAAAACGAAAGTCAACTGCACTATTTAGAAAAGGAAGCCAGATGGAATCGCTCCCTATATTCACATTGTTCCCAGCACACACTGCAATTTCAGAAAGCTAAGCTAGAAGTTCTCCTGTACCATTAGCAAAGGTGCATTCTGCTCACACAAGAACTCAGCAAGAGAAAACATGCCATTAACTTAAACGGATGAATGAATGAAGCTATCACCTGAGATGTCTAAGCATTTGGAGCTCTTTAAAGTAATGAAGCATTTTAAGCATGTTACATCCTGTACTTCAGATCTTCAGAACAACACAATTTTATTTTGTGCTATGCCCTGCAATCTGTCAAGCCAAAGGCTTTCTTTCTGACACATTGTTTGCAAATTGTGACTTATTTTGGTGGTCTATACAGTTAAGAAATGAAGGAATAAATCTAAAATATTCTTGCTTTCCTCCTCCTTCTACAAAAATCTCAGAGTAAGTTGTCAAAAAGTGAAGGCTGGGAGGTTTTCTTAATTTAAATAAGTCAGTTTTATAATGTTCTTAATTAGGAGGTGTGCGTGTTTTGTCAGCCATGGCTGGTACAGCTTGGATAATAGTGGGAAGTTTTGACACAATCTGTACAGTTTTTCTGTAATTAGACAGATACACAGAACATCCTTCAGAGTAGAAAATGACTGGTAAAATATAGAATTTGCTGACAGGCTTTAAAAATCTCATGTCATCTGACAACATCTATTCTGTCTGTCACATAAGCTCACTGTAAAGTCCGTTAAGAGCAACACATCCCTGAAAATGACCTCCCAACATATTGCTTCTTGACAGCATTAGATCGTGGCTGATTCCACAGTCTTTTGTGAGTAAGGAAACTGTTAACAGCATAGATTAAGCAGAATCACAAAGACAAATTGCTGATCCACTTGAATAAGATCCTGTTTCTGGTTTAGAATTGAGAACAAATCGGACTGAGGGTTAACTGCAATTTAAAATATTTTTGAACAGATTTAAAGATGTGTAGCAAATCTTTCAGTTTATTGCTCCAGTATTGAATTCATGGCTCTAGTATGGAGTTCCTGCCTGTGGGGGAAATGACATGTATGTTTGCATGGCTGTCCTCTTTTAAGAAAAGTAAGGAGCAGATGTCCTGTGCCTGGAACAGTGCAGGACTGCTGAAAGTACACTGCAGAAAACTTCTCACTGGCTCAGTCATCTCTGCTGGTAGTCTTCCATGAGATACCGCTTCACAGAAGAGGCTGACTTAATTCATGTCCAGTGGCCAGATTCATGACAGCTTGCTGGTGTGGTGTCACACTGCAGACCTATGAGTGTTTAAGAGTTCCTGTCCCTTCTTTGCAGGGATCCAATGGCAGTGTCTTGGTGGTCCCTTGTGTGCTTGCCAGTGCACTGTTCTACAGTTGACTCAGTGGATATTATCTGAATATCCACTTGCTGCACTTTAGGCAAATCAGCAGGGCAGAAAGAAACCTCTCATTGGCAGCTGTAACATCAAATTGCTACCAACGAGTCATAGGTCTAGCCAAAAAAAGTTTAGCTGTTGACTTCATCTTTGATTCTGTATAAACTGTTTAGATCTCCACTTAATTCCAGATGTCCATCTTACTCTAAGATCATCACATACTGCAGCACTCATCAGTTGCCTTAATTGTCTCTTCATTCAGGGAAACTTTTGGATAATCATGAGGGTACATGTGGAAGTCTCACGTGGAAATTTTTACATGTGGAAATATCAGCTCTGAAAATCTCCTGCTCATTCAGTGGGAGAGAACAGAATTAATCACTGCTCCTCTTTTGTACTTTGGGATTGGGATCGGTCACTCTGTTGCTTCCTCATTTGAATGTATCTTGCTGAAAGGCTTTGTACAAGACCACGGAGACACAAAAGTAAAGGCATAGTTTGTACACTAGGAATTTAAAAAATATACCCTCATTTATTCTATATTCTTTGGTCTGAAAGCTGTAGTCTTTTAATCTAGTTTTCTGAACAGGAATGTGAAATGTTAAAATTACAATGATGTTGAGTATGTATTTGAAAGAAGAAAATGAAGTATTTGTGATGACAAATTTGTCTTTGAAGCATAGGTCAGACTGAGCTTGCCTGTGTAGGCAATACTGGTTCTCTGTCTCCTTGAGGTCTCTCTAGCAATATTAAAATGAATATGCTTTACATATAAATCTGTAAGAGTTTATCACTGGAGCCAGAGAGGAATTTGAGTCAAAGATTTAAAAAAGGACATTTAATAAGTACTGTTCAAGCCATTTGTACTTATCGACTTACCTCTATGTAAGCCACTGTCTCTGTTTAATTACTTACCCAGCTATGCAGGTCTTTCATTTCAGGACTGTCAGACTTATAGTGGCATCATAACTCCGACACTGTGTGCTGGAAGACAGCTGGTGAAATAGGGGGGCGTGTACCACACCTACACTGAAGAACTCTGCTTCTGCTCATGTTTGGGGAAAAATCAGAGAAAATCAGGCCAACTAGAAGGTTGGTGTGAAATAAGGAGATTCTTATCACTTTCATGAGTTGCACTTCTCAGTTTAAAGGCAATTAAGACCTGAGTATCTTCATTCATACCTTGCTTTGAGTACTCTTTTATTCCCAGCATCCAAACCATTTTTCTTCTTGCAGCTGTACTTGGCTTTAACCATCTCAATGCTCTGCAGGGATTAATGAAACTCATTACACAGTCATGAGTTACTCTGGCAAACCAACAAGGAAAGTGATGCATTTTCCACCTTCATATTTCCAAATACAAAACTAGATGGCTAAATTTGGAAGCTGGTCACCTTTTTTCTCTCTACTGAATACCCTTCTGGCAGATGACTGATTTGGCCCTCCTAAGATCTGCCTCAGGAGATGCCTGGCTTCCTCCAGTGATTGTACAGGGAAGCCTAATGTAAATAAACTCACGTACCTCTCAGTTCAGTACATAAATCTGGGCTGCAGTAGTAGACTGGCTTATTTTTACATATTTCAGTAAAGAAACTTACACTATCTTAACAAAATGGAGTAACATGGGAGCGTTATTCCAGTTCTCTGCCTGAAATGAGTGCAAAAACGTTTTATATTTCTATATGAACATCCCAGCCAGCAATCATCTAACTCCACTTTGTCAAGCCCGACTAAGTTTATGCTGCATATATAAATTCAAATGTGTTGCTTTTCTTCCAACACAACTTCATGGATTTATAGCCACAAACATTTAAATTACTTCTGTTTAATGGATCATTTGTCCTCATCTGGGCCACAGCAGATGTTTGTGGCCATGTCCTTAGCCCCATTGCAAATGGGAAGGAACACATACTGGCTTAAACTAGCCTCACGCTCTTGTCCTGGCTTCAGCTGGAATAGAGTTATCCCAGTAGCTGGTACAGCGCTGTGTTTTGGGTTTAGCAGGAGAACAACGTTGATAACATGCTGATGTTTCAGTGGTTGCAAAGTCGTGCTTACCCTAAGCCAAGGCCTTTTCAGTTCCCCGTGCTCTGCCAGCGAGGGGCTGCACAAGGAGCCGGGAGGGAGCAGAGCCAGGACACTGACCCGAACTAGCCAAAGGGCTATTCCATACCATAGAACGTCATGCCCAGGATATAAACTGGAGGGGGGGGGGGGGGGCTGGCTGGGAGGGCCGATCACTGCTGGGGGACTGGCTGGGCACCGGTCAGCGGGTGGTGGGTGATTGTATTGTGCCTCATTTGTCTTTCTTGGGCATTGTGTCTCTCTTTCTGTTATCTCCCTTTTTATTACACTGCCACCACCACCACCACCATCATCATCATAATCATCTTTAATATGTTTATTATTTTACATTTTTCTTTACTCCAATTACTAAACTGTTCTTTTCTCAACTTACAGATTTTACTTTTTTCTAATTCTCCTCCCCATCCCACCGATGGGGCGAGGTGGGGGGTGAGTGAGCAAGCAGCTGTGTGGTATTTCTTTGCTGGCTGAAGCTAAACCATGGCAGCTCTGAAACAACAAAATCTAAGGCTACGTGAACGCTCACTGCAATAACTGATGTGTGTTCAGGAGCAATGCATGTTAATGATGCTCTTACTAATGCATTATGCATCATGACTAAAGTCAATCAATACCACTTTCTGTAACTTATGCCCATTGAGACAAGGTGACTCATTGTCAGGTCTCTGGATGGGTCAGCAGTCTGACACTTTTCCACTGCAGAGAAATACCGCTAAGCTGAGGATTTTTCCTCGTGAAGATCCCCAATTTTTATAAGGATGCTAATATTAATCTCTCTTTTTCCACCATGGAGTTTACAGAGATTACAAAACCAGGTTCAGAAATCATTCATCTCCTGTAAACAAATAAACAAATAGATCATTAAGCCCTTTTATCTTAAGGTTAAAGGTTAATAAGGCAAGAAATAAGAACCTGACTGAGAAGCAGGCAGCTGAGAAAGAGCTGGTAAGTTATAGCTGATGATATTTCCTTCCTTAAGTGAGTGCAAAGAATATATATTAAAAAGACAGACGACTTAGTCTCTTTTCAGTTAGAAAAAGAACATAGTGGAAAATCAGTAATGCAAAACTAGAGAGAAGTATGCAGTGTTGTTGCCATTCTGGGGTCTTTTCTGCATTTCAGGCCAAGTTATGAAACTCCTTTGAAATCAAGTCCAGGGGAGCCATGTCAGTATCACCAAAATAATGTTCAGTATCCAGCCAGCCATGAGTAAAGATGACAGATTTCAGTACACCTCTAGAACTGTGAAGCTTAAATAAGTAGTCATATACTGTGATTTAAGAGGTGGTAGCTCTTCATAAAACATCTGTTGATCAGCCCATTAGCACTGCCTCTTCCTTTCCTCCTCCAGTCACTTTCAGATATACTCCCTTCAGTGTTCAGGCTTAATTTAGTGCCTTTTCCATGGTTTCAGAGAACTGAGCTATGCTTGGTCTCGTGAGAAAACATTATTAGCCAGGAAATGTTCTTTGTTCTTGTGGATTTCTGGGACTTCATGACATAGCCATCGTAAGCAATTTTTTCCTCAGATGGTTGTCTGGCTTAGGAAGGTCTCTGGTGAGCCATGAATTTTACAGAACAGTTTCTGAAGGGAAGGAAGTATTAACAGGTTATGGTCTGTGTTGCTATGTCGGTGTCTACAAAGAAAATACACATTCAGAAACATTTATCTTTGAAAAAATTACTTTTGTAAAGAGTAGTTCCTAAAAAAACATGCCCAATGAGGAAAGTTGGAAAGAACTGAACCATTTTGTTTTAAGCAAGAGAAGACTGAAGATGAATATCCATGGTAGTCAAATACAGAAGAAAGTGTGTATCTAAGTGGGAAATGGGAGAATGGGAAAATGTTTGGAGCCTGAGATTAAAAGATGGGGAAGAAGAAGGCTGTAAAAGGTCAGGGAGAACCTTTGCACTTTTCCCAGTACACTGTCTTACCATGGAGACTGTCTGCATGGGTCAGGTGGACCTGGCTCAAAGAAATGCAGCCATCTTTTGACCTTTTTTTCTTTCTTTCTTTCTTTTTTTTTAAAATAAAGCTCCATTCTGTCCATTTAATATATTTTCCATTATCCTACGTATAGACACAACTTAAGAAATGGCACTCTAGTCCTCCCCTAAGTGCATCAGTAGCATGTGTCCATCAGTGAGAGGTATCTCTATGTAGCTTTGGGGAACTTTAATGTACTGCGAACATTTCAGTAACCAGAGGTTCTTCTTTGATGTGGTACTACTATCACCTCCTTCCTGATCTTTCCTGTGCAGCCTTCAGCAAAGCTTCGAGGGCATTCAGTAGCTTAAACAGATGTGTCCTGGCTGCATATCTGCTCATCCATAAGCCAGAAGGCTTTGTGATCTTCAGCTTTTATGATGCTGCAGCAGTTATAGGGCAAAAAGAAGAGTCTCTGGGGCTGTAAAATAGTCCCCTTTCCTCACATGAAAATGCCTGATGTGGAGCCGGCCAACGACTGCATGAGTGATTTACACATGGCACTCCAGTGTCTACATCGTTATAGACAGGTTTGCTGCTACGAGAACAGCAAACTCTGAACTACAACCTGTAGCTGTATTATATTGTAAAAGATGTCCATAGTCACGGTGAAAGGCTTGGGGACACAGAGCTGGTGTCCCCATGTATGTGAGCAGGATGCCCATGTTCTTCTTTTAGTAAAACAGGGCAGCCTTCTATGTATGGGCTGTGTGTCTGAATCAGGAGCTGAAGGCAGTCTCTAGTTCATGTATAAATTTTGCTTTTAAAAATTGACATAGAATAAAACCAAAGAATACTTGAAATTCTCCAGGGAAATTTTTTGGAAGTAACAGAGTTCCTGCTTTCAGGCTGGTTTATCTTCAATTTGTTGTCCAATCTCCTTCCTTCCAGCCTCAGGCCAGCTTCCTTTGAAACCCTTTTACCAGTATAAGATTCTATTAAAATGCTGCTGTTTTCTCCAGTGCTAAGCAGTGACTTTTATCCTCATTAGGAAAAGGTACCTTTGCTTCAGGATTGTCTTCCCTCATTGCCGTATCTTGCCAGCTGAATGGGTTTGGGAAGGGGAGGTCCCTATTTCTGTGACAGTCAGTCTGGCATGCTGGACACAGAGATTTAAATGCTGTAAACAGCCAGTTCCCCAGCTTAAAGTCCAGTTCCAAATTCATCCAAATGCAAAGTTCCTCAACTTAGAAGGAGGAAAAAAGAAAAGGAAAGAAGGAGACTGTAATGATGTTCATTTGAAACTAAGAGGTTCCAGGTGGAATACTGCAGAATCAACAAACCTGAGTTGTTTGCATATATATTTTTTGTTATCAGAAAATTTGCCAGATTTTCTCTGGCCCTCAAGGCCATTTCCCACTGCCCAGTGCCAAGCTCAGTGCTGAGTGGGAGATATTTTTGCTAGTGATATTGCAGAGAATGTCCGTGCTGATACGGGACTCTGCAAATCTGTCTGATTAACTTCATCTGCCAGTTCCAAAGGCTAGCACTTCAAAAAGGTCCTTCTTCCAAGGCTGCCCGATTAGGGTCCTCATTCAAATGCAGAAAACATCCACATGTCCCTCATCTGCCCCAGGCCGGGGCATCATTAAACTCTCCCTTAGGCTTGAAGTCAGCTTTACTGGAGACATGGGCATGAAGCCTTAATGCCAACTGGAGTGACACTTTTGGTTATGAATTTACAGACTAATACAATTGATGAAAGGCAAAGCTGAAAGGGGGTTATAGTTTTTAATATTACTTCCAGAGGCAAAGCTACTAAGGAGATAGAACTAATGCAATTTTTAATGCTGTTTGCTACAGAGGAGAATGTGAAAAATAAGTGGATTTGTGTGCTTTGACCTTGTCTATAAGGGGTTTGGGTATTTCAAAAGAACAAAGTTAAAAAGGTTCCCACTAGCTGTGCCCAGTGAAGACAGCCTCTCCTCCAGGAACTTCTTCCTGTCCTCCAGGACACCAGTGGATAAAAAGAAATATTTTGTGATATGAAGAATAAATCTTGCTGTTTGCTTTCTTAAGCAATTTTACAAATCTTTTAAAAGAATGTTTTAGCTCTTCTCTCCCATGACAACTCTGAACACTTGGAAGATATTGGAGGCTGAACATAATGATAATAAAATAGCTTTGACCTTGTCTTTAAAATTTGCTAAGGTGACAATGAGGAACATGAATCAATTAAAAATTGTACATAGATTTGTACATAACCACCAAAGTTGGTTAATGTTGTAAGAATCCAAGGCAAAACACTAAAAAATATTGCCAGTAATCACAAATAGCCCACTTCACAGCTGTGTGTCAGCTTCCTTTTTCGGTACACTGATTAAAAAAAAATAATGTACAAGCTCAGAATTGCTGAATAACCCTCTGCTGGTATCCAAAATTTGCTGGCATCGAACGGCAATTGGGAAGCCTTCACTTGGGGGATTCAAGGCAAGTCATCACAGCTGAAAGGGAACTGTGGGCAGGGTAACGACCTCCTTTGTCAGAGGGAAATTCCTGGGGTTTTCTTCCAGAGCTTTTTAGTTTTCAGAGTTATTATCATTCCCATTTGACAAGTTTGCACCCCAGCTAGGTAGAAAGGACTTGGGACTTTTGTTTCTCACTATAAACAGAACAAAGCACAAAGGCAGACAAGCGGTGCCACCATTGTAGTGACAATGACAAAACAGTTTTTTCCTGAGCTGATTTTACAAGTTAATATAAAGCTTTCAAAACAAAGCTTTGTAAGGACTCCTGGAATACAAACATAAATGGTTTATAACCTCTCTAGTCCTGCAAAAGTGATTCTTGTGATTTAAAATATGACTATGCTTAATGTTGCATGTTTTCAGATCACACATCATGATTTGCTTTAAATGGATGCTGCATTTAGTCCCCTTCTGTTACACAGAGGACAATGTATTCGATTTATTAACTTTTCAATCCGACTCTGATAGGGATATTTATATAACATTCAAAAGAGTGCTTGATGCTACATATAGCTCTGAAGAGACCTAGCCCAGGCATTGAAGAGGTCTATTTTTAATAAGATCCTAGAGGTGACATTAAAAACAGGCTTGGGGCAACTAATCACAAAGATGACAAAGTGCTTGGATAAAATGTGCTTTCTAGAGGTTTGACTAATGTGTTTTGACTCTGTGTGCCCTCCCAAGGCAGAAATTCTTTCTATCTTACTCCTGTGCCTGGAGGGGAGCTGCAAGAGTGAGCAGGTGATGACAACTGCCCTGCCCCACAGCATTTTGCGAAAGCTTTTCTGACATGTGGGCTGTGCATGTCCATCACCCTCTGCTCTCTGCTCTGCTCCCAGGCTGGCACAAACAGCAGCTCACCAGCACCTCAGGCAATTTAAAGGTCCTTCTCAAAAGGGAAGCTGGCACCAGGCTTGTCTTGGAGGCCAGGTGAACTCGACTTCATACTGAATAATTACATGAGTTTGGGTGGGAAGGATCTCTGGAGCTCTCTAGTTCCACCTGCTCAAAACGGGGTAAATTTCAAATATACCGTTGGTTGCGCAGGGTGATGCCCACTTGCATTTTGAGGATCTCCCAGTACCTATTGTAGTGTTTCACCACTGTCATGGTGGTGTCAAAACTTCCTTATGCACCATTTACTCAGCATTTAATTCCTCTGAATAGGCAATGGGACTTGCTTGGACATTTTCCTTCACTGTAAGTAACACCCACAAATATCAATAAGGTTGTAAAGTAAAAGAACCCCAACCACTTTTATTAGAATATGAATTAGAAAATTAAGATCTGAAATAATTAAAAAAAAAAAGTAAAAGATTACAACAGAAGGATTCAAATGCAAATCACCTCTTGTTACTCTCCCTTGCAGAGCAAGTACTTCATTCCAGGGTATGATTCAGTCAACTCAGTGTTGAGCTTGTGGTGTAACCCTGACTGTCGACTCGCCAGCTGTTGTATGGGGCCTGCGTGGCCGGGGCCTGTCGTTGTGGGCTGCCGGGCGGCTCCTGTGAGCAGGTGCCAGCAGGTTCCCCTGTGCCCGATGGCGCCAACGCCAGCCGGCTCCCAGCCGGGCCCGCCGCTGGCCACGGCCCAGCCCAGCGGCCACGCTGGCACCGCCTGGGGGGCGCCGCTTACACCGGGGACAAGGGACAGATCCTGCGGCAGCGCCAGGCGCCGGAGCAGCGGTGCCCCCCACCCGCGGGGCAGCCCCCGGCCAGGCAGCCCGTGCCCCCCGGCCCGGCCCGGGGAGCCCCGGGGGAGCAGCTGCCCCCCGCAGCCCGGGGAGGGCCCCGGGCAGGAGCGGGCCGTGCCTGAGGGCCGGCACCCCGCGGGGGGGTGAGGAGCCGCCCCTGAGGGGGCAGGAGCGGCAGCGGCAGCGAGTGCGGGACGGGCCGCAGCCCCGCGCCGGCAGGCAGAGCCGGCTGGGGGGAAGGGGTGGCGGCACTGGGGGTTGTTTCTCCTGTCCCGCTCTGGGCTGGCTGGCAATCAGTGCCGCCGGTGTCCCCGAGCGGGGCCGGTGCTGGCCGTGAGGGCACCCGCTGAGCGATCTCCCCCTGCCCTCACCCCCAGCCTGTCGGTGCATTTTCTCTGCCCGGCCCAGCTGAGGAGGGAGGGACCGAGCAGCTGGGGGGCACCCGGCGCCCAGCCACGGTCAGCCCAGCACTTTTAAGGGAAGAACTTGTCAGTCTCCAGATGCACCACCTCTTCTCTGATTGCCAATTAGTCTCCTCACAGGGTCTGTGTCCTTGTGGGAGGACAGTAACTTGCCACCGAAAACAAGAGAAATGAGAGAAACTGTTCACTTGAGTGTGTTTGAGGACATATTAAAATTAGTTTTAGGATTCCTACTGCAAGCAAAAGATGCCGTAGTAAAATCAGTGGAACCATCTGCTGCTCACTGGGTCTATGCCTCAAAGTTTGTTACTGTCACAGTATCTATGCATCGGGGCTGCAGCACTCAGCCAGAATTAGGCCAGTATAGGTCACACTAGGAAATGGCTTAAAGGAACGTTGGAAAATGCTCAAGTCCTCCAGGTGAAGGTTGAAAATGTGTATGTCCTCGCAGGGTTAAATTGCACAGGATGACCTGACCCAGTAGTTTTTGTCACTTTTTAGGTGGCTTTTGTTGGGATAGCAGCTGATTTCACAAGCAGCAGGTCCAGCTTCTCCAACAGGCTGACCAACTGTCGGACAGATGCATTGCATAGAAGAGGCAAGTGAAGGGTTGGATTCTTTGCATAACTATTCTCCATGAATTCACAATCAGGAGGTCTGAATAATTCAGTGGTGTTTGCCTGAAATGTGCTCTCGACCTTAATCTGGCTCAGATACTTTGTGCTGAGTAAGCTGACATTTATTTTTATTTTAGCTACAGTAAATAAAAAGGAAAAAATGAAAAAAATATTTTCTTTTTGTATAAGCAGTTAAAATATTTTGAAGACTTATCTTGACTTCCCTGAATCTTGTCTTTCTAGACTAAGCAGTCTCTAATCTTTTCCACCTCTGAATTTTGGAACAAAATCACCCATCGCACAGAAGCTCACTTTTGGGTTACTGAAGAAATCCCAATTGTCTTTGCACTGGAAATCAACACAGTCAGAAAAACTTTCTGGTTAATAAAATAATTTGAAGAGCACTTCAGTGAAAATGTTCATTTTATAAGACAAGTGAGAATCTGGTGCTGAAGCACACTTGAGAAAAAGAGCTATATAGTGGGGTTTTTTTAAATGTTCTGCATCTGTTGCATCAGATTCATTTTTGAAAATAAAGGAGATGAGAATAAATTAATACACCTTCTGACCATTTATTTCTGTCTATACAAAGAAGGAAACCCACTTTTTGGGCTAAACATTTTTTGGCTGTCTGAAGAATGTCTTCTGTCTTCTTTACAAAGATAAATTTCAGGAACAAGTTTTATGATGACTTTTGGTTTATGGCTAAATTTTTAAAGTGAACTCTGGCTGAGCAAGTATATTTGTTATGAATTGTTCTCCTGCAGTTTTTCAGCTACCCTTGTAGTTAGCAGATTTGTCTGAAGTCACTGTAGGGAATATTTATTGCAAAATTACTGTGCAACTTTAAAAACATTTATCATGGCAATAGCTCTGGAAGACAGAAGAGCGTTGGTTTTCTCTATTGGTTTGAAGAAAGTAATAAGACTGGTGCTTTTTAACTTTTCAGATGCTCTACAGAAAAACAATGATTGAGAATGTAGGATTCCCATGTCCCAGGTAAAAATCCTAATGGCAACACTTTACTCTGTGTATCAGAGATGTCTCTGCCCTCCAGTGTGTCTCACCATGGTAAGGCTGATTAAGCCTTATAGCCTACTACTTTGGGACAGTGCTGTTATCCAGAAATGTCAGGAATTTCAAGTATCTTTCTTTTTGTGTTCATTAAAGTACTGATGGCATATTTTGGTTGGTTTTTAGAGGAGTACTCTTTTCTGCAATCTGAAAATTCAAATTTGGGTCTTTGTGTATTTCACCTACAGACATATATACCCAGCATATATTTAAATGGCAGATACAGATTCATCTTCACATCTTGCCTGTATCTTCTGTTGTGACACAAGTGTTTCACTTCCATGGTAGCTATGCATCTTTTTTTTTTTCTTCTTTTATTTTCCAGTGAAACAACAGTGAAATTCTCATTAGTCTATAGGTTTAAAGGTTTTTAAAATGTTAAAAAAGCAAGTTCATGCTGGTAATTGATCTGAGGCAGCGCAAGGCTGTACCCTCAAATACTGAATGTTTAGTGGATTTAAAGCTGTTCTTTAGTCTCTAAGTTCTCTAGTCACTAAGGATAGAGTTAAATCCAAAATTTCCTTTGGAGTTAATTGGCACTTACTCAGATATTTTTCTTCACAGAGAAGAATACTATTTGAAAATTAATGACAAATACACTAAATATGTTAGTTGTATAACTATTGCAGCTAGTCTGACATAAATGTTTTAAATAAGGAGACACATCCAATGGTTTTTGCTCATGAGTTAACCCACCAAGGCATTAAGTACGAAATCTGTAGCCTAGAAGAGCTATTTTATGTAAAAATCATCTGCACTGCGGATGTGCATGAATTAAAGGAACAGTGACACATACTTTCAGCAACCCACTCACAATTTAGTAACATATGTTCCAGTCGGGCAAGGGAAGAGTCCTGGAGGGAAACCAAAGTCCTTGGAGATACTGGCTCTTCTCCCTGTTTTGTGCTGAAATCCCAACAGGAAGAACTGAAAGAACACCAGAACCACCGCCTGAGACATTCTGTGGTGTCTCTGAGATTAGGCAAAATGGCAAGGAGACTGCTGTCATGTGCAAACATTAATTCCCTACCGGGTTGAAATGTTTAGGCACCGCAGAGGTGCCCACAGGGGTGGACTTTCTTTTTCTTGCAGTATTAGAGAATTGCCAAAACTAACTGGAATTCAACAGGAATAGCTATTTAGGATAGTATAAACTTTATTGGGTAAATCATTTACATAGCTGCAAAACCTAATAATGATGTTAGATGTTAATCTGACTCAAAGCTGATGTTGATTGGATGATCATTAATATAATCTGTAACAAATTTTTCATGCAAATCAAACTTATGTTCCCTGATTTTGGTCTTTATGACTAAGAATAGATGCAGCTCTGTATATACACTGGAAAGAGATGCAGGATCTGACCTGAAAATCACAAGGGGATTGAAAACCATTCTAGAAAAGCCATTAATACCCACAGGCACAACAGCTGTGGGAAAGGGAAGAAACCCAGTCAAACAAGAGCAGTCTTTGTATAATAGCACATGGACACAACACTCCCCTCCTCTTACTTTTCAAAGAACACCATTGTAGGTGCAAATTTGCAATTGGAAAAAGTCAAAGGGAGGTTTCCCTGGTCATCTAATTCTGGCATCCATTATGTGCCTGAGTTTTGAGGTTAGAGAATCACATCTTGCTTTTCTTTTTACAGGAGCTGTACCTCCTTCATGGCCTTGGTTGGACTACACTCCCTAAAAGAAAAGTTATTCATTATTTATCTTCCTCCTTCCACCATAAGTGATCCTCCTGCCTTATGTACAACACATGGTTCAAAGTCATTAACTTTCTCCTGTATTTTACTGTAAGCCTTATTGATACAATGCTCTGCCTTCTGAATACGGATGTATTTCATTTTCACATCACCTAACTGAGGTGAACACAGGATCTCTTATTACTGGACTTGTTTTGCAGATGAGACACTGAAACATAGGGAGATGAAGGTCAAATGTATCTACTAACTTGGCATCCTTGTTTTAGGACTTGTAATATAAAGGAGGTCAGAATAAATGTCATGGTCTCCCCTGGCCTTGAACTGCATGAAAGGCTGGGGCTGGTTATTAAAACCTACCTGGATGTCTCTATGTATAGAGAATAGATGTCAGGCAGGTGTAAAATTGCTTTCCAGTTAGCAGGATACAAGCCAGCTCCACACCAGACTGTGTAGCAATGTACTCAGGTTATGCTAATTTGATTACAGAAGTCATGTACAAGTGGGATTAAGGCCTGGCCTCGTCTGGCTAGTCCGAAAAAAAAGCAAGTTTGCATATGCGTACTATGTGCCATGATATGAGCATCCTATTAGTATGATAGCTTAAGAGCAAGATGATCTTCATTTCTCAGAAGGCTTACCTGTAACATGCTGCATGCGCAGGGAAAGCCAGGGCTGCTGCTGAAAAGGAGTAGCTGGGGAATGCTAGCAAGATCTGAGCAA
The DNA here is from genome assembly GCF_023638135.1 of Falco biarmicus. Lineage (NCBI taxonomy): Eukaryota > Metazoa > Chordata > Aves > Falconiformes > Falconidae > Falco > Falco biarmicus. The sequence continues at coordinate 85,784,402 of NC_079288.1, read as the reverse complement.
AAAAAAAGGTGCAAAGGGTGGATGGAAGAAATCCCTGTGATTTCTTCTTGAACACCAGCCTGGTGTATGCTGTAAACACAGACATGTAAAGTCTCTAAGAATATATGTTCTCTGTCTACTTTGGTGCATGCTGACCTGCACTGTTCTCTACCCTGTCTCCAGCTGCAGACAAGGAAGCCAAGCCAAAGCAAATCACACATGCATGAATATGTCTGCCCAATTTTGTACCAAGGGGAATTTAAATCCTGCTCAACTCACCGAGGAGATACAAAATTCTGAAACAATAATATTTATTATTATAATTATCTTAATGTTCAACAGAAAGTGCCCTGAGCATTTTAATGGTGATGCAAGCATGTTTTGTTCCATCCTCTAAAGAACTTAGCTTATAGCTGAGATAATTTAAAAATACGGATTGAAGTAATTACTCTTTGACTCAGTATTGATTGGGCAGTGTTAGGCTTAAGCTGAGATGTGTGCTGGAAGGGTCTCAAACTCAATGTAAAACAATTATTTTCAGTGACCTTTTTTCGTAATTCAGTCTCAACTTGAAGATCCCAAATCAGTGGGATGAATGTTTTAATTGGTGTACTGCATCTGCATGGCAAAGTTTGGGGGTGGGGGGTGTAGATGCAGGGGCAGATTCTGTGAGTAGGAGCCAGAAGGTTCTCCCATGCCCGATGAAGCCAACACCAGCTGGCTCCTAGCCGGGCCCGCCCTTAAAGGGAATTATTTCTTCTCCTAACCTTCCCACTAATCGAACTACTGGATTAAACACCGTCTCCATTTAGGGCATGCTTTCCTCACCTTGAACCATTTGTGTGACTTTCCTGATTGTTAAATTATGAATGTCAACTGAATGCAGCATTCCAACCATGGCAATGTGCTCCTCAAAGGTAATAGCACCTCTTTGGTATTTAATCAGTATCCTTTGTTACCAATATATATTTCTATCTGTGCATTCTTCCGTAAAACATGTCTCCACCTAAATCACAAGGGAGACTTAAAAGCCAAAATATGTGGGTAGACAGGTTGTTTATCTGCATTTTGCTAACAGACTGACCTGTTAATTATCTGCTCCTATTCAGTCTGGTCTGTGAAGAACAATTGTTTTCCCATTATCTTCCAGTGAAAATGGGATTGTCTTTAATATATGCTGCATTATCTTTCTTTCTGCTCCTGAATTATACCTTACTGAGCAGAAATGCTGGCAGACTTAATGTGCAATGTGGGTTGCAGTGAGGAGAGGCAGGAGCAGACACTGAGATGAGGGCAGAGGCACTTACCACCGGGACTCAGAAGGGTAAAGACGGGGCTCAGTGACTCTGTGGGGATGCTCCAGTTATTAGGCAGCTGAAGGAAGGAAGCAGGAAGGATTGGATTCCTCCGCAGAGGACTGTTGCGAGTGAAGGAAGAGGACTTCATGAAGCTGGATCTGAAGAGAGTGCTGGTCTCTGCCTGTACTAGCTTTGTCACACCTGCCCTGTTGTGGCTTTGTCCGCCTGAACATCCAGCAGACTCATTCCAGAGTTAAGGCCCACAGTAAATCAACACACCGCAAAGGATTAGAGAGCTCAGCCTCCTATCTGTGAATTCAAATCCTTACCTCACACTGAAGGTGCAACTTCATCTATGTTAGTAGAGTAATGGACATAGCTACCTAAGCTAGCTTTCACATTAGTTATTGGAGATGTAGTGGTACAGTTGGTAGAGCAACAAGCTGGTTGCTCCAGGCTATAAAAGTTCAACATATACCTGCATAAATGCCTTGAGAGCTCATTGAAAGCGAGCAGCAACCTCCATGGCTAGGATAACGGTGGTTAGTATCATATTAGGCTAGGATCCTAGCTCCTCCAATCCATGCTACAGTTGTGTCATTGCAGGATCAGATATGCTTCTAAGGTAATCTTAAGACCACTGAGAGGTGAGATGGGAATTTTGTAAGGTCTCCAAGAGAGGCCTTATGAAGATCTACCAGTGATGTGTCTTCTTCAAATGCTTCGGGTCTTGCCAAGCTGCTGGAACATAGCTAAGAGATCTGAAGGACACCACAGAGCCCACGTTTCTCCTTTAACAAGGGGCCACTCTGCTTCTATGTCTGGATCATTTTTTCCACCACTGAAACAAATAAATAATTTGTTTGTACAAGCCTCATACAGCCATCCAGGTTTTCCCATTTAATAATAGAGTTTGGTGGGAAAAGATACTTCCTAGTTTTAGAAAACTTCAGAGTCAGTGAGGAAACTCTTTTTCCTCACACAGTTTTAAGACCAAATCTGCCATGTTATATTTGTGTCTCTGTTCTTAAAATTGAATTTAAAAAAGTATAACAAGCCACTAAACAATTTATTCTTGGTGCTGACTGAAACAATTAAAGACTACTATTTATAACATGAATAGCCTAGAGTGAAAAATGTTTAGTTTTCTTTTTTAGTTCTGTCCCCAGCATTTGCATTTGCCTGCTTTACTGGTATATTTTGGCTCCTACTTTATTTTTGTCAGAGAAATCAGTTATTTCTGACATCATTTCAGTGGCTTCAGGGCAGAATGCTAGTAACTAAACTGCTGGTCCTCTCCATGACATTTTCCAAGCCCGTATCATGTTCCCTTGCTTCTAACCAGAGAAGTTATGGACCTCTTGCATCTTTTAAGGTTCCCTCTTCCTGATACCCCCTAGAAAGCAAGGCAAACTAGCCAGCCAGGTGATCTCAGGCATCATTTTTCTTACGAATAATCTCTGCAGTCCTAGACATCAACAGCCTGAGGTATCAGTCCAAGACATCCTTCTCCTTGTGTCCACCCTGACCCCTAATGGGAATGTCAATGGTTGTGAAAGTTTCCAGGGGAACTTACTTACTTTTTTCCCCTGTAACACTATTGGAACAGTAATGATGTTTATCTAGCAGCATTTGCAAAGAACACTGATAGTTGACTCTTGCTTTTGTATCCACATTTAGAGACAACCTCTTAATTGTTGTCTGGAACAATGGTTATGCTTCCCATCAGTAAACCAAAAGAGGGAGTTTTGCTTCAGGGATAATCACCATGTGCTGATTCATGGCAATAGGTAGCTCTGCTAATAGAAGCCTTCTCAGAAAAGGATCTGCAGCCTAAGATTTCCAAGATTGTCCCAGTTTGAGGTTTCATTGCTGTTTGAAACTCCAAACTTTATTTTTGCTGTATAGAAATACTCCAAACTTGTTAATTCCTTTCAGATACAAAGAAGGAACAAACCCTATTTTTATTTTGCAGGGTAAGGCTTAACTTACCTCCTTACTTCTTGCAACCACCAGCTGAACTGTAGGTTTTTTCTTTAAATGGGTCTGTTTCTTTAGTCTTGTTGTTTCTCCATCCTGAAGATGAGTCATTCTTAGTCGTGAGTATAAATACAACTGAGATCCTGAAGCTGGCTTTTTGTCTGCAGTTTCCCAATTTGTGTACTTAATCGTAGCAATTATTTGAGCAAACCACAAGAATGGGTCTGAAAATAGGTACGTGGCAATGTTGACTGGAAAGAAAGGTCTTCATTTCTCATTTGAAGGTGTTGGTGCCAAGAGATATTGAACTCCCTCAACTTTACTTAACCCCATTGAGAATCAATGTAACTTGGCACTTTGCTGCAGTGCACCTACCCAGGCGGGCAGCATTGACTGGTGCTCATTTGCACATTGATATTCATGGGAGGCCTGACAAGAGTGAGGGTAGAAGGACTGGGGGTTGATTTCTCCTTTGAACTCCAGTGCATTTTTCACTCCAGATAAATTTGCCAATTACCATTTGGATATCTTGTAATGTTTTCTCTCTGCTCAAGGCAATCAGTGGACAGAACAGAGAGAACTAAAGCTGAACAGAGCATTTATCTTGATAACATCCAGTGTGCCAGCATTCAAGTTATAAAAATGTCTTTCCAATTACTTTAATCTCTTTTAATTTGTTTCAGCAAAACGAGGAGAGTTAATGTTTATAATACTGCAGATGGCCAAGTACAATAGTACGTTCCTGATTCTGGAATATTTTGTATATATGTAATGATTCTTGAACATTGGAATCGAGGACGCTTGACCTTTTATGGCATCATGTAGATCAGTATATAACATTTTATCTGAACTAGTTTGCCTTATATTCTGCTGCCAGTCAAATTATTTTATTAATTTATTTTAAGCTGTCGTCACATTGCTTGGTATTCACATAACAGAGCTCTTCATCTTACAACAGTAGCGTGCTTTCTCCAAATGCTGTTTCTGTGGATAATAACTAGATGAAATAAGTTTATTATTTTCCCTTTTACCTCTGTAAAGTTTATGCATCCTGGCTTTCCTATTTAGAATGTTAGATCCCAGCACTGTCGAAGGCTGCAGTCTTGGTTTCATCATCCCTCAGTCGCATATATTGGGTCTCTTATCAAAGTTATGACTCCTGCTGTGGATAGCTCTGATATGGGGCAATTAATCTGTGATCTCAGGATAGAAAAATAGGTAGCAATAAATTTCCCTTTAGGGGAATCCTTTAGGACTTAAGAAACTTAGAAGATCTAGGGACTGTTCCCACATACATATTTTATATTACTTAAGTAGTACATATGTATTAAGTTAATAAATATTAATGATTAGCATTATCAATATCAGCAACAATATAAATGATTGTTAATATAATATTAATGCATAATTTAAGAATAAAAGAAATAATATTAATACTAATTTGAGTTGTAAATATTTATTGATTTAGTAGTACAAAGAGATAAGTTGCATGAGCGTTGCTGTAGTAATCTCCTGATTTGCAGGATGTGATTCATCTCATTGAACAATTCATGTCTGTAATATATATGGATGTATCAGAGCATAGGTTGTGATTATGTGGTGGAGAGAAATGGACACTTCCAGAGCACAATTCATTTCTGCCCAAGGTAGGATTTAACACTATAAGTTTAGGTCTTTCCCAGTGGTTAGAAAGAAAGTCTAGGTCTAAGGCTCAAACCCTGACATTTGCAGCTAGCATAAATGAAGCCCGTCACAGTCTCCTGGAAGACACAAACCAAATAATTTTCTTGTTGTATGTCTGTACAACAATTCTGCAAAATACTTTCCATGTGGAAACTTTTCCAAGCATTTCAATATATTATTCACTGTAATTGATGTTAGTAGTAAACTACATGAACATGCTCAGAATTGCTTAATGCAAATAATCTCCTAAACTGTTTTCACAAAATCATTTTGTCTATTCATTGCTGGAAAAGCTGTGCATTAAGTTTAGAAGTGCAGGGTTTAACTTGCTATTGTCATGCAATACCTCCCCAAAATGTTGCAAATATGTGAAATTAGTCTTGTTGATCATTGTGTTTCGAAAACATCCAGTATAGGGGCTTCGATTCTAAAGAGTGGGAGGGTGTGGGGATGGGTGTGTGATGGGGGGGAGTGTGTGCATGTGTACATCCTTGCAAGAGGGAGGTATTACTCTATAATGAAACCATTAACCCCTCTTGGCAGATTCATATCAGTCAAGTGCTCCTTAATTTAATCTGAAAGACCAGCTACCCCATACCAAGGTCTTGCAAGTACATGTATATTAATACTATAAAAACCATGGGTCTCTGGCAATTGCTGCAAATTTAGAGGCTAGTCCAATGGGAAGTTGTTAGACCACCCCTGAATAATTTGAATTATTATATATGCCAGCGTTAATTCTCATGAGCTGCATATGCACACTGAGAAATATTTGGCTTCTAAGGATAGAAAAAAAGAGTTACAGATCTATCTTTCCTTAAATCTATCTTTATCACTGTGGTTTGCTGTAATAATGCTTTCCAGAACTTTGAAGTTTAAAAATTTCCAAGAAGTACAAAAATTTCATGAAGCATAAAGTGATGTAGGCTCATTTCCAACAGGGAGTCACCACAGAGAACATGGTAATGCAATGGCCTCAGCTTGGAACTAGATGTATGTCCTGCAAGCAACGGATGTAAATGCAATAGAAACCTCTGCACATCACGTGAGAAGCTGAAACTGCAACCTAATTTCTCAGTTCCATAAACACACACTTCCATCATGAGGTAAAGAAATTCTTTTATTTCTAGTTAAATCTTTTTGTTGGCTTGAAAGTAGATGACCTCATCTGTTGGATGTATTTTCTGCTGTCACACATTGCAGTTCTTGTGTGCGATCAGCTTGGCCTACAGTAAAATGTTAACCCCAGAGCAGGACTGCAGCAACCTTGAATTTTATTATTCTTTTTGTTATACCTTTATTAGTTTGAAATTGAATGCCTTTCTGTTGTTTGCTTTTTGAGCTCTGCCAAAAATTAAAAGAAGAAAATATCTCATTCTTTAAAAAAGGAAAAATTAATCATTGCTGCATCTGTTGGGCTTCATCTTAAGAAATTGGCAAAAAAATATCTGTGCTGAATTAATGTCTCCAAGGCAGGCAGCACAGCAAAGGAGAAGTCTAATTGTTATAGAAATGTAAGGAGCTTAGATCTTGCAGGCTTTGGTCATAAAATTTGCACAATGAAAATATGTATCAGAGGGTAAAGGATTAAGATGAGGATAAACTGGAAATAGTTCAGCATTGACCTGGTGGCACCCTCTATTATGGCTTCACACAGTCATGCCTCAGAGTATTGTAGGAAGAAGAGTGACTGGCTGCCTAGAGCTGTCTAGGTATTACAATGAGACCTGACAATTCATTAAGTATTCCTATTTTCTATCCCTCATGTAAATCCATAGCAGCTCCATGATGTTAAATTCCACTGAAGATGTAGCCTTATAAACATTTAAAATTTGTTTTCAAGATTCTTAAAATGCTGTAAGTCTTTGATAGCACCAATGTGTGGTGTTTTTTCTTGAACAGATGTAAGTAGAATAACACTTTTACTTGTCAAAAGAAAAGAAAAACAATAAAGTAATGAGGCAGTTGGAATATGCAGTTTTCATATTCTTCTCTTGCTTTTTTTGCTGTTGATATGCCTTGCTCAACTAGTCTGCCATGTTGCACTCCAAATGGTGGTTGCATTTGGAGCGAGGAGGAAAAAACACCAAGACTTCCTTCACTCCAGGGCAGCTGCCCCCATTCCCCTGTGTGCCATGGTAGGGCTGGTGTTGAGCCCACATTAACAGCATTAGTGAATTGTGGTCTGGCAGCTAAAAGCCCCAGCACCTTGGGTACCCCTGTGCTGTGTGCAGCCCTGGGAGCTTAGACCTGGGAGGGCTGAAGGCTTCAGGGTATGAAACACGTGAAAGCCTCCAGACACAATCTGGCTGTGGATGAAAGGACGTCTGAGCAGTGGTACAGACAGTCCAGCTATGGACCACGGAGCTGGCTGTACCCAATAAATGCCACTCTTGATTACTCAAGTTCGCTGAGAAGACTGTGAGGCGGCACTAAGCTACGGATGTGAAAACACATTATTGAAAAAATGATCTACATCTTGAACTTTCCCAAGACTTGTAACCATTAATATTTACCATGCTGGAGTTTTATTGTAAAGGCTGTGCCTATAATTAACATGACAAGCGGTTGCAATCACCTCGTGTAATGAAAAGAGATGTCCTCCTGGCTTTGGAAGAGAGTTATGATGCAGAAAACATCTTTGGGCTGATGTACCGTGCCAAGGGGTCTAAGTCAGCAAAGGTGACAGAGCTGCAAAGAGGTAGCTTGTGACTTACCATGGATGCTTTGAACTGCCCTGCCTTTCTGTGAAGGTTGCCCAGAGGTAGAATGTGCCATGAGGAACGATGACCCTCAGTCCTGCTCCAGGAATCCCAGCTCCCACAGGCTCCTGATACAGGTCTGCTGGGTAGGAAAATGATCATTGGTCAGGAGTTCTTAAAATAGACCATGTATATATGATCTTCTTCTGTTTATACTCTATCTTTCCTGCTCTTCAGCTGAAGCCTTGGTATTTATATATGTGTAGTACAGAGCTGGGGTTTCTCCCTCCATTTATTTCATCTTGCATACACTTAAGACTGTTTTTGAAACTTCTCATTTTGGCTCCTGACTGTGAAAATAAGACATGTTTCTTGTATTATCCCTTGTGAAGGCTGATTGATATCGAAAGAGTCATATTTATTACTTCATTACTATTTTCCATAAATATTACAGGTGATATTAATGTAATAATGTTAAACAGGCAGTGAATTGACTTTGACTTGAAAAATAATAATTCTGAGATCATAACCAAAAATAGCTGGTTTTAGAGCAAGCTCATAACAACCACGTTCTCCTTTTAGCATGATACATAATCCCATTATATTAAACAAATAACAAAAAAACTCCACATAAAAATAGAAGGTACAAGGCATAATTATTGACTTAGTTTGGCCTGAAGGAATAGGACTCTGTTTCAGCCAAACAAGATAGCATCAAATATTTATGCCTTGCATTTTGTTACTTATGACTCATCTCTAGACAATTCGATTATCATACTAAATACTGCAACTGTTTTCAAAACTTCTTTCACATTATTTCAGACAACTTCCCCTGTACTATTTACCAAAATCAAATAAATAGTAAATTAAAGCAAGATGGACTACCAATGCATTAAGGAAGTTAGGACTAAAAGCTAGTTTACCCAGGAAAAAATAAAAAAAAAAAAAAAAAAGGAAAAGCTAAAATAAAGAAGATGGTGCTGGAATCTGAATTAAAAATCAGGTGTCAGCAACAGCCACATGGAAACAGAACATACTCTTTTCCTGCACAGAGAGCTATAGGGAGCTTAGTGTTCCTTTTTCAGAAGAAGGGAATGAAAATATAATAGACAAGACTGGAAATGGATTCAGTACTATGTCATAAGATTTAAAGTATTGGACACTTTTGAAAAACCTGTTATTTTGGTTTGGTCTGAGGTACTTTAGTTTGCAGTAGCTGTAAAGCCACCGCTGTAAAGCTGTCTGCAAGTATGGAAGTCTCACTCCATAAGCAAAGGTGGACATGATGGCACATGGAACCTGGAGCTTTGGGAGAGGCGCTCCTGGACTCCACTTTTCTTCTCAGTAAATGTCCTAATCTTTCACTTCACACAGGTCCTTAAACCTCATGCAACTCTTTTTCAGCTGTTTGGGTAGGAGGGGAAGGACATTTGGGCTGCCATTACCCAAGCTTCAGCTACTCCAACATTTCTGCTCTGGACTGCTTGGAGAGAGACCTGCAACTCATGTCAGGACTACCCTGCTTTCTTCTTAAAGCTATTTTCTAAAGAAACCCATCAGCAAGTTCTTTAAAGATGAATATACTAACCATATGGTTATAATTTAGTCTATTTTTTTGTTATCTATTTGGCCTTTCTTTGCTTTTCCAGCTCCTAATCTTCTTTAACCAGCATAACTCAGAGTTGAATATATAAAATATTTTCATCTTCCTTGCCGGTATAAAGAATTAGTGGGTTTTTTATTTTAGTTTTTGCCCCAAGACACAAAATTCTCAGCTTCTGTTTTCCACAGAAGAAGCCCAGAGCAGTTAGCCATGATGAATATATAAAAAAGGTATGAACTGCTTGGTTGCACTGGGAACAGTGTTCTGGTTCATTGATGTGTATCCCTCAAATTCAGCAAAGAGTGTAAGTATTCAGAAGGAGCAGAATCCTCTTGCAACTAAACAGTACAGAGCCTCTGGTGATAATATGACTCAAGCTGTTGTTTAGTCCTAGAAGCTTATAGAAAGCTAAGCAAGTTGCGAATAGGAAGTTTTTGTCTGGATGAAGTTTTAAAGCTTTTTGAAGGGTGCTGCAGGGATGCTTGAGCCAGGTCCAGACTTTCCAAGAATGCAGACAGAATCATGTCTAGGCTTGCAGTTTCATTTTGCTTTATACAGCAGAGTTTTTTTCCACAGAACAAGCTCTATAGGATGTGGATTTACAGCTCTTCAACTCCCTTTGCCTTTGTTCTAGTGCTTAGGCAAACTCAAGCCAAATTTGTCCTGGTCCTGTAGAACATGGTAACCTGCCCCAAATTATGGTACACCTTTTTTGATTAAAAACTGTGCATGAGAACAGATATATCAAGGTAACTAACAGATGAAAAATTCGTACCTGATTGCTTTATAGTAACTTGTTTCTGTGGCTTGACCCCATCTCATGATACTTATTTGAAATAGTGTCTTGCCTAGGTAGTGACTGAGAATTGGAAGCACTGATTTACTAGCCACATCCCTGTTGGTTTAAATAAAGTCCTCTCAAACACATCATATTTCAAGCAACTGTATTAACCCCTCCCCCAAACAAAAAGAAAAAGAGAAAAGTAGCCCTGAGCTGTGTCTCTTATTCATTACCTGAAAAGTTACAACCCAGGATTCTCATAAAGCCAAATGACATTTTGAGAGGAGACATGTACCATAAAATAACATAGAAATATTTTCCAGGCAGCCGTTTTAATGGCTACAAATGCTACCCCATACCAACTTTATGCTCTGCTTGGCACCACAAAGACAATTAAATGTATTGTTTACCCAACTTGCACAAGACTATTTCTGCAGAAAGAGCTGCAAAGGAACAAACAGCATTTTTAGCAACACAAAACTGGGAAAGAGTGAAATATGATTCTTTACATAAGTAGATGGCCTTTTAAATGACACAAGTCTTTATGGCAGGAACATTTCACAGCTGAAAAAAATCAAGTGCAGATTTAAAGATCCTGGTTTTAAAAATTATGTTTTTCTGTACAGTTCAATTGCTGTAGAAGCTGGAAACTTATTGGGAAGGGCCATAAAGGTTAATAAATACATTTTCAGTGATAACAGCTTTAAATGCTTTCCATTGGCAATGACCATAGATAATTAAATCCCTCTAAGAATGAAGTCTAAATAAGATCAAAAAGGAAAATTACACTGGGAAGGTGCACAAAACAAGGCCAATGTTAGCCTGCAGCTCCTGATGCTCCATCCTCCTTGCCTGTCAGTTTTTGGAGGACTAGGACTGGAAAGCGGGTGGTTGTCAGGAGGAAACATCTCCACATTTGCACCAAGCTCCTCCTAATGAGGGTCTGTGATCAAAGTAAATCACACATCTTCCTGCAGCGTAGTGACCAGTGACCCCCTTCTCTCTTCTGAAACACTTTGCTTTTCTCTTGGAAGCAGTTGGTTTTGGCTTCCTTTATTTTTTTTAAATACTCTTTAAAGAGGTGTAATGGTTGTATTACGAGCTCTAAGAATGCCCCTGAACAACTGATCACCAGTGAAAAACAAACCAACAAACAGTTGTTCTGTTAATTAATAGCTTAAAAGATTAGTCTTCCTGACCAGCTGATTGCTAACAGGTTACTATGTGGTCTGGCCTCTGAAATCAGAAAAAGACATCTCTACTTCCAATGTACTGGTGGATAGTTATTTAAACTAAATTATTCACAAAGACTTTATGATATGGTGGGTAGTGGAGAGGCTATGTTCTATTGACTTTTTTTTTTTTTTTTTTTTTTTAATAAGGAAAGCTTAAACCCAGTAGGTCAGAGAAGAATCAGTAATACCCTTCTCTCTATGGCACTCTACATTATCTGAATATAATACTTTACTGTTAACGATTTTAGTAGAAAATGCATTTTTATTCCAGGAACATGCTAATGTACTTTTAATTAATTTTTGTTTTTCATAGAAGCATGGATATTTTGAAAGAAATCTGTGCCCAGAGTCTTCAGTTTGGGTGACTCATGTTAGCTACCAATATATCTGTACTTTATGGTGGCTTTAATAACCAATAATCTGTTTAGCATTTAAATTTAATTCATATATTTCATAGGACAAAATCCTTTTTGTACTACACTAAATTAAAAATCAAATTTCCATAATGCTTAAATACTATATTAAGAAGCTTAGCTGAAGTTTATATAACCTTTAGATTGCTGCAGTAACTTAAAAATCTGTTTAAGGTGAGGTTTTTTGGATTATCTGTTGATTACAATGTATTTTGTGATGCCTTTTGCTGTTTTTCTCTCCCTACATTTTAAAGCTCCAGAAATCCCCAGAATATTAGTTTCTTATATCTTGCTTTATGTTAAACAGAGGGCAGTTAGTTTATTGCTTAAAACTGTGTGTTGCAAACATATACACAGTGTGAAATGTTACACTCATTTTGCTTAAATACTGTGGGACCTCAGCAAGCTAAACCCCTACTTTTACATTATCTATGGATGTTTATAGAAACGAGTAGTAGAGCACCTAAATTGTATTTAATCTTTTGGGATTCAGTGGTGGTCATGTAGCTGTAGAGAGACTGTAGTGCTGTGAGACTGTAATGCCAGCAGATAATATGTTAGGAAAAGGTCGATGGGCAGTTGTCTTGACCAGTACATGTAGAAAAGACAGTTGTAAACAAACCCTTCTGCAATTGCAGAAATGGCCATGTAGCATCGTCCTTTCCACACAGTTAAGGTATTTAGGAAGTGTTTTTGCATGCATTTTAAAATAAACAATACTAATGAATCATGCATGTGCGGGACTGGATGCATAGGAGCACCACCCAGCTGTATCTAAGACCTGAGCAAAGATCCCCAGGCAAAGACATCCTATATAAAGATTCCAATAAAGTACAGTTGGGTTTTCAACAGACACAGAATGCGAGTGCCTATGGAACAAACTGAAGAATAGTACTATTAACCTAATGATAATACATTCAATTAATTTGCTTTCGGGAAGGCAGGGTAAAGCTGGGGGGAAAAAAATCCTGTTTCTTAAACAGTGGTCTAAAATACAGGTTACTGCACTTCTCTTTCTCACTTTTGCGGTGCTTCTTAGGAACTCCATACAAATTTCATTCTAGGCAATCCTTTTCAGCAATCTTCACAATTATTTGCAAACTTGGAATAGGCAGTTTTAAGGCAGGGAAATGTTTTCCTGTGTGAAAAAGTGTTTACAATAATCAAGATATTTAGCATTAAGCTAGACATCGGGTTTGAGTCAAACTAAGTTTTAAGCTGCTCTCCCCTTGGTGTAAAATGACTGCCACATGGCATATATTAATTCGCTATTTACTGCAAAGCTTTTATGCTGCAAGAAACTTTTTTTCCTTCTTTTGTTGTACTTTTTTTTTTTTTTTTTTTTTTTTTAATGCTATGCTTATGTTAGCAGTAGTGTCGGACTGGCCCAGCCCAGCCCATGACATAAGTTTGTCAACATGATCTGAACCACACCAAAATCTACCCATGTAGCACCTAAAAATATCCATCAACATCATCTAGCTCTTGGGATGATGTAACTTAACATTCGCAACTGAACTGGTTGTCCAAGTAGAGATGGGCTTGGAAGTGATTTGCGTTATTTATCTCTCCAGGATATCTTAATTCACCATAAATCAAAGCTGATGTGATTACCTGGGTCTCAGGTGAGAAGAAATCTGATTGTGAAAGCATGCAAAATTCTTCATTACAAGATTTGTCTGAGCTAGAAATGACTCATCATCTTGCAAGTTTTTTATGCTTTCCCTTCACTGCAGGATATTAATTGGCAGAATACTTCAGTGCTTAATGATTTCAAATACTAGGTGTTAGTTCTGTTTTCCCCACCTCTTGAGCTAAACGTATCATCACAGTCTTAATTACTTCCCGTCCAAGCAATATTTGTTATTTATCATTAGGATTTAAGACTTTTCTACTTGAATCTACCTGCTATTTTTTTCTGTCAAATAAATCACTGCAGAGCAGGAATATGCCAGCCTATGGCAAGGAAAGGGAAATATTAGTGTTTTGACTGCTGTATTAAAAAGTCACTGGGTAGAATGTAAAACAGATGCTGGGGCCAGCATCTAAGTGTCCCTCGACAGTTGAGTTTTTCAGTAATTGCAATACAGAGGTATGTCTACAAATCTCAGTAAATCTCATTTTTTATTTATTTATTTAGTGTGCCTAGGTTGTTGAATTGCTCTCCAGAGTCCAGCCTGCAGGTTACAGATTTTTCAGGGACCAAAAGGACTGAAGGTAGGCTTCCCATTCCCTAGGCATTCTACATTCTCACATATTGCTGAAAAAGTGAGCTCAGCCCCTGTCCTAAAAGAAAATAATGACCACCACCATATTTTGCGTGAAGCCTAATTTTGCTGTAGATTAGCTGTATTTTTTAATAATGCCTCAGCACTCTAGATGTCAGCTAGAGGTTGACTCAGATGGGTAAGGTGCTGCAATCTACCTTTTACCATCCCCTAAGGCACCTGTATCTGGATTCTGCCTAGCCTGGATTGAGAAAAGGGCTGCAGTACCAGGTCAGTGTTTCACTACAATTTTCTTGGCATGATTTAGCCAGATAGCAGTATGCAAAACTCACCTCTCCTCACTGCAGTGTATATGCTGAATACAGATATGGTTGTGCTGTTCAGCAGTTGCTTTTTCTGGCTCATGTAGTGTCACAGGCAGGATGGAGTAACAACTGTGATGGGAAACCTTCTTCTACAGGCTTGTTTTTACTAGTTGCCTTCGTAGCCCCCACTCCCAGTTATAGCCCTGTCACTGTGGCTATTTGGACTTGCCTAGCTTGGGCAGGTCATTGGACTGGACAATTCCCCATATGCATGGGTGTAGGAAATACTGCAGCAAAAGAAATGGAGCTCTGGATTTAGGCACTGTTAGGACTGGCCAGCGTTGCTTTCATATTTACCTCTGATTTGTTGGAATTGTGATAAGTCAGTCATCTGAAAAGCTGAACCTGATTTTCCACTCTAGAAATCATTAATCAGTATTTTTTTAGCAGAAATCCCAAGGAACCCCATCTTGAGACAGGAATCCCACAGTACCTGGTGCTGTTCAAAATCAGAACAAGGAGGCCCTACCACTAGCAACATTATTACTTTAGCAACACCATCTTCTGCCATAAGGAAAATGAAAAAAAAAACCCAACAAAAAAACCCCAAACAAACCAACAACCCCAGTCAGGAGCAGGGAACTACTTTACTTTTATGCATTTACTTCCCAGATAGTTTCATAAGCAAATTGAGGATTATTCCAAAGTATGAAATAAGCATAATGCTCTCATTTTTTAGTAATATCTGATTGATTCTCATTCAAGCTGTGACATAACAGAGAAATTAATTAAACCAAATGTCACTGTAGCTGTATCTATAATGAATCTCAGTTCCCTAAAACACTGCAGAAATTGACACAGGAGCACCAGAAATAGTATTAAAAGGCTACGGCATTTAGTAAGTACTTGATAAAGGGTAATGATATACGCCACACCAACAGTTTTAGGTACTTGAAATAACCTTTTATTTACACATAGCGGTACTGCCTGGGGGCCTTGGCTGGGACTGTGGCCTGCTCTCTCTCTGCTGTGCACACATGGTAGGATGGGCACTCTCCCACAGAGTTCCCAGTATGAATAAGCAGGTCAGCAGAGTAAGTACCGAGGTACAAAAATCCTAACTTCAAAAATTGTTGCTAAAATCCTCAGCTGGCCACCAGCACCTAACTACAAGGGAACGGGGGATGCTAGGTGCTGCTCAGCAATGGGAGTTGGTGGGAGCTGAGGAGTCCCCCACTTCTCTGAGGATGAAGAGATTCATAGAGTGACTTGGAAGGCCATTATGGCTCATTTTCCTCTATACCCATATTCAGCCCTTGGAGAGGAAAAATTATAGGGAACCACCTGGTTTATTAGCCCCACTCTCTGATGGGTACGGGCCACAGAGTAACAGACACTAAGTCCTGTAACATCCCTGGAGCATTGACTTCATATGCCACAGACTACAAAACACTTCTCCGCACATGACTAGCTTGCAAACTTCTGTGATTAATGAAAAGAAAATGGATGGCCAAAAAGGCCAGAATTTATAGAAAGAGCTTAGCATCTGTTACCTCTGCAAAACCCAGTTGTTATTCACTGGCTGCTTGCAGAACAAGTATTTGAGGTCACATTGTAACCTGATATGGACAGAAAGGAGTAGATACGGTAGTCCATTTCAGCCCTTCTAGCATCACCTCTCTGCTGTCCCCAGGCTCAATGTTTTTCACCTCTAATGCCATGCATACCTACATCCACTTCTGTTACCTTTGACCATACAACAACAACCAAGCCTGAAAATTTTCTCTTGTTCTTAGACCAGTCCAATCATCTCTTTTTTCAATTCATCTCTTCCTTCCTTGCTTGCTTGCTTCCTTCCTTCCTTCCTCCCCCCCCCCCCTCCCCTGCCCTCCCCTCCTCTCCTCTCCTTAGTGTCTATGCCTCAGTGTCTCATACTACTCCCAGATCAGATGTTGATTGATAACCTTATCCTACCACGATCAAAGGACTAATAATGAAAGAATGCAAGCCACAGCTGTGATATGATTTCCCTTGCAGCTGCAGATTTAGATGTGCCCTATGACCTAGTTCTTTTTCTGGAGAGGGTCTAGGTGCCTGGGGTAACCACAGAGGTCACCCTCATAGGACTAATCAACATCCGAACATCAGCCTTTTCCCAGTCATTATCTCCCTTTCTGAAAACAAATAGGTCTCTGCCAACTCCTGCCAAATCCATTGGAGTCACCTTGCTTTCTCCATCTTTTCCTGTCTAATTATTAATACAATCATTTGTGTTTATTACTTCTGCAAGGCAGCCTCTGTAAAGCATGGTCCCCTCTGTCTGTAAAGGTTGTTTGGTGCAATGCACCTCAATAGGTTGGTTATGTTTCTTCTTGTACTATTCAGCAATTGGTGATGCCAATATACCTTAGGAAGCTTTGATCTTTTCTTGCAGCTGAACAAACCAAATGGAGCAGGCTTAGCACACTCTTTCACACACCCTGGTTCACATCCACTTGTTTATAGCTCTACAGAATTCAGCTAAACTCCATCTGTCTATTTTAAAAGCAGATGTACAAAAATACCTAAGCACCAGACACAAGTTATCATAGCTGGTATCCATATGGCAATTGTAAAAAGAGAAATGTAAAAAGTTCATGGCAAACAACTCATAAAATATTCACTAGAAACTTTAAAATTTTTTTTTTGCAAAAGTTCTTACAAAATGTAGCTAGTCTTTTAGACACAAATTATCATGAAAATTTACTTTCCAGCTTAGCATAAGATAGAAAAGTCCTTTAACCATCCTTTTTAAAATAGCCTTCAAATATATTCATTGGCTAATACAGAACAACATTCATTACATAGAATTAGCAGAAATTCTTCTCTTTTCCAGCCTGAACATATTCCAAGTTGGTTTATATCCAATTGGTCTGCTGCCAAAATTGTCCTTGAATTATTGGTACGTACACAGGTCTTCAGAGCCAGGACACTGTAGTTGCATTCAGGACTGTGAAAGTAAGATACTTTGGGTCAATGTGAGAAGAGGAAGTCAGATAATAAGTTGGAATGGAAATGTCAAGCCACAAAAGTGGATCATATTTTCCTTTCAAATTACTCAACTTGGAGAGTGACAGGAAAAGTTTCCCATTTAAAAGACATTTTGTTTTCTGAAAGTTTTCAGCATCTAGCAGTCATGGGTTATATTGGAAACTCTTGCTTCTTTTAGCTATGCTGTAATTTTGATGAGACGTAGACTAACAATAATACTTACCATGTCATGCAGTTCTTCAAAGTCTTGCACAAATACTAAGGAACTCTCTGGAAGATTAGGAAGAAAATCATAGTTAAACACAGCTGCATCTCAGTTAATATTTTTAAATATATGTATTTACAAGAGACATGTAATTAAAACTAGGAGGAGAGAATTCTGCTCTTGCTGCTGAGTACAGTTGTCAGTCAAACCATTTTTAGACCTTGGTCTGAGGCTGTGTCTATGTATAATACTTCAGATTGACAGGCAAGTTCCATCTCTATGCATGCAACAACCTATTTTTGTATAATAATGTGGGTTTTGATTGGCAACTCAACAATGGCAGAATTCTGCCATCCATGTACCCTTTTTATACCTTGGTTATCTGCTGCTATACCGCTCTATTGTTGTTCACATCCAAGCTGTCAATAAAAATGGGTCTAGCGCTCAACTGAACATCAAAATAAAAATATTACAAAACAAGAAAAAAATTACATAAAAAATTAATATTCTACCCTCCATGACTGATTTGTTGTGGTGTGACTGGTGTTTCCAAGTCTTCTACAAAGTGTAACTTCAGCAGTATAACCCTGACATTGATTACTACTCCAAGGATCGCACAAATGAAGCCCAGAGAGAGACAGGAGTGAGAGTTTGAAGCATTTAGAAATTACCCAGTTCAATGTGTCTTACTACTAACATCACCTTTGTATGCTGAATGCAACATATTGGATGACTACAACAAACCCAAACAACTCTGAGTTCCACACCATGATCTTCACTGCTCAGTTTCCTCACAGCAAAATATTGCTTTGGTTTACCAGGCAGGTTTTTCTCAGATGTTTTAAAGCATAGAGAAATCAAGGTTGTGGTGCAGTTTTGCCCTACCACTGACAGAACATCTTTGTTCTTGACTTAATAGATCTTAGCTTGTATTGTGATAACAGAGGTGTTTGCATGCTGAGCCACTTCATGTATTTTGAAAAGCATTTTGTCAATTATTAGGCTTTATCTCTTTGCCAGGTATTAATACTACAATTCATTTACTCATGGCTTTTAATAGTAGGTGAGCAGAGCTGTCCCATCTTGAAATTCTGTCATCTGGTACAAGTTTTGATAGAGAGAAAGAGAGAGGCAGAATTCAAAATTCATCCCATCCATCCATCCAACTTCCTAGGAGGGCAAGTCACCCTGTGTCTCTGAATATTGGGTAATAGTGTCCTGCGTACACACTTGGTGTTTCTTGTGATTTTTCTTCTTCAGTGTCATGAGCAGCTGATGAAAAGAGGAGATTTTTAAACCAACTGCTGGATCTCAAACTGCTTGATCTCAACCCTGCTTTAAAACTTTGCCATATATGTTTGTAGGAACAATTAAATATAAACAAATATGTCTATTGTGACTTCAGGAGGCAGATGTATCTTACCTGATTCAGACCCTCATCTTAATGTTACCCCTCTCAGGTAAACAGTTCCCTGACGGCTGCCAGTAAAAGAACATTTAGGAGCTTTCTCAGGCACTACCTCCTAACCTCTTCCATTCTCTTTTATCCTCAGAAAAGTTTGATTTTTCTGCTTAGTAACTATCTTTACAAGAAGTTAAGGCAACTTTTGTCTATATGGACTCAGAAAAACTAATCCAACTTAAGGTTGCTTGAGAACTTCAGTTATTCTTTTACCCAAGACCAACCTTCACATCACTCAGGTCAATCCTGATGTTCCCAGTCCAAACCTTGTCTCAGTCCTTAATCTGCACACACTTTTTGAGTTGCTGAGAGGACAAAAGGAACAAAAAGAGGATGAAAAGTTTACTTTATCAGTAGGCTCCTGTGGGGAAATGATGATTCCCCAGGGAGTCATTTGGGTGAAAAACCCGTTATCAACATTACCTTGAAAAAATAATTTGAGGCAAGGGAAGAATGAAGAGAAAAAAGTCCAAACACCACTAGGAAAGGCTTGTGCTGGTAGCACATTACCAAAGACCATGAGTGAGAGACATAGTTTAGTTGTTTTGCTAAAACTTGCAAGGGCACCAGCTGCAAATACTAGTAGGGATGTGGCTTGGAGGAGATGGCCTTAGCAAATTACCCCTGGCTCTTGGTCACACTTAGCTGTCAAGATAATCCCTAACAGGGAGTCTGACTTCTCTTCCCCTGGTGAATGAATGTATTGGTGCTGAAAGGAGGCTGACGGACTGTCAACAGAATAGCAGTACATAACAGGATGGCTAACTGCTAAGCGACTGGTATTTCTGGCTGGGAGTGACTTATGAAACCAAAAGAAGAAATGCATAAACATCAAGTCCTGGAACTACATTGCCAAGTGCAGGTATGTTAAGTGAAGAAACAAAGCCAATACCTGAATTTTTAAATCAGTTGTTTAGTTTTCAATTGGAACAGAAAATTTGAACTGCGGAGCTGAAAATTCTCAGGTTTATATCTTTTCAGTGGATGGAGATTAAAATTGTTTTGTTTTGTGCTAGGATTTTAGTGCCTTGTGGGTAAGATGATTCTGTGGC
The DNA here is from genome assembly GCF_023638135.1 of Falco biarmicus. Taxonomy (NCBI): domain Eukaryota; kingdom Metazoa; phylum Chordata; class Aves; order Falconiformes; family Falconidae; genus Falco; species Falco biarmicus. Next base: position 85,764,446 of record NC_079288.1, on the reverse strand, counting down.
CAAAGAAGACATGTAATTTTGCTTATATCACATTGTTCATAAATGTCAGAGACAATATTCCATCCTATCACATGCCTATTAAATGACATGGTATCTTAAAAAGTTGAGTTCCACCACAGGTGGTGGAAGACATCCACTATCTTTTCTAGAAAGTGTTCAGCTTGTAAGAGCATTGACCGTTTTCTTTAATTCATTACCTGTTTTCTTCTACAATAAATCTTGATTTATGTTTTCTGGGAAGACTGCAAAGTTCTGTTCAAAATGCAGAAAGCACTTTGATAACTTTAGTAAGCACCCAGCACAGCTGAAAAAAAAAAATCTTACTGGAATAAAGTGCTTGTACATTTATATTCAAAATTTCAATCTGTTCAAGCAAAGAGGTTTTCTTTTATTCTTTTATTCATTTTAATTAATATATTCAGTATAAATTACTGATTTATATCTTGGTAATAAATTTTTAAGCTTAAGAAAGCTAATGCAAGCAAAATAATGAAATTTGGCAAGTGTCAAGCAACTCAAAATTGCACTGGGAGGTAGTTAAATTTGGTAATATTCCCTCAAGACATTCAGAATTTAAAGTGGGAATATTTTTTTTCCTAAATACTGCAAGAGTTTAAGTAGAAGAAAAAGCATTTCAGCAAATAGATCTGGGACAGTTTTGTGATTATGTTATATAAAAAGCTGTTCCGTCTTTTCATTCCCTAGCATTGCTCAGATTATGAAATGAAAACAAAATAACTTAATCACATCAGATTTGATGTATGATGGACATACAGGTTTACAGTATGTACAAGGGCTTTTACTCATCTAAAAAAATGAACTACCTGGCTTAAAGTAAATGAACAGATTAAAAATTTTCACAAATACTAATGAAACTGACTATGCTTACATGATAAATATTACTGAAAAAATAACATGAACTCAGTGTAGCAATTGGTCTGAATGCAGATTAAAAATTTATAATTTCTGACAGAAAAAACCCAAATTATTATGTTAGCTCAAATAGTAGAATTTATGCTTGAATTACAAGGTTTTATCCCTCTGTAAAATCCATGAAGCAGAAAGTATTTTTTTCCATAAAATACTGTTTGAATTGAATTGTTTACCAAAAAATCTGTGAGACTGAATCTTTTTTTCCAAAGGTGCTCTTGTTCCAGTCAAAATTATGAAGTTTCATGCACAAGTTATTTGGTGAAAAGTTTTTTCTGGGGGCATCAGAGTAGATGACTATGAAACTTCCTCTGCTGGTGCAGATTTTGACTGGTTTTATTGTTTGCCCTCTTGGTATAAACCCAAACACTTTTAACCATAAGACAGTATTCACAGTGAAGCCTACTTACACTCTGTTTTAAGTAGCGTGTTATTGGCCATCACTCCAGCTGAACAGGAGAGGCAGGTTTTGAGCAGGTGTTATGCACAGGGTTTTAAGACACAGTAAATCCCTGTGTGGTAAAAATAAAAACTGGTCAGCAAGCAAAGAATGTGTACTCAAATTTCTGTGAGCTTAAAGTAGTTGAGAACAAAAGAAATTATACCTAGTTTTCACAGAAGACTGTATTAACGGAGCAGGAAGAAGCAGTGCAATGCAGCCAATGCCTAGTACAGGGGTTCTCAAACTTTTTAACCAGGGGGCCGGCGCGCGGATGCAGTGGCAGGCAGTCATCTGCGGCTGCTTGGTTTCCCCTCCCAACCCCCAGCGGGGGCAGGGGGGTTCTGTAAATACCAGGGGCTGGATTGAGGATGCTGGGGGGCCGTATCCGGCCCACGGGCCGTAGTATGTCAGAAACTCACTTAAGATGTCATATAGAAAGAGTGGCATTAATTAATCACGAGGTAGTATGTGCTGCAACATAGTGGCTAATTTGGACCAAGGCACAAGTTTGAAACAAACTGCTGAGCTGCCTCTTGGTTTTGCCTAGAAAACTTGTATCATGTCTATTGCTATATGTTTTTAAGAACAGTCTAGACAAATATTGTAGAATTACACCTAATCTTATGTTGGGTGAGCGGATGCATTATGCAGCTGCTCCAGCCCTTTCTTCTGCTTTTCAGACCAGTCTGTGAATCTGCACCAGAAGGCTTTGAGTGGGATCTGGACAGCGTGCATGCTCAAGCACTTCAAGAATTTGTCTACATTTATCCTATCATGAGCAAGCAGGGGTAGGTTTTCATATGGATTAATGATGCAAGCATTTCTGATCCAAACTAGTTGAAAAATGAGTTGAAACCGCTTTCCTGGAGGTGCTGTTTAACTTTACAGGTTGTAAGTAATTGCAGAAAAGGGTCTGTGCTGGGCTAGAGAAAGCTTGCAAATGAGCACCATTGAAACTCCATGATCTTGTTACTGGCTGGGAGATTCAGTGTGTTTTACCTGCACATGCTGGTGAAGCTGGGAAGTAATCACCAAGTACATGCTAGCCATATTATTGTTCTGGTTTTCTGATTATTTATTTTATCTCCATCTGTCCCTATTTGTTCTTCTGCTGGAAAAACAATGTTCCTCTGGGCTATATTGAAACCTATTATGTTCAGATGGGGAAGGCAAAAGAGAAGAGGCAGTAGGTGGTTTGCCCCCTCAGGCTGCCACTTTGATATTTTTAATACATTTTTTTTTTTTCTTTTAGAAGAAAATAGGGAAATTCTTGTGTAGATTCCCTGCTGGCCTGCCATCGTGCTTGTTTCTGTTGCAAGCTTGGAAAAGAAGAATAACTAGGAGTGAACTGTTGTAAGCACCTAGTGTTGCAGAATAAGATATTGAAAGGATCATCCGCACTCTGCCTGGAGAACATAGGGAGCTATAACTTATTTTTCTTTCCGCCAACATGGTGCAGTGTTCAAGCTCATGATTCACTCTGATCCATACGGAAAGATGTTTATTTCTACACAGAATTGTTAGGGTAAAGGGTACAATATGTGCATTTATATCAACTGCACTTTTCACTTCTAAATGCTGTTGTTGTTTTCACTCAGCATTCGAGTGTTTGCAAGAGAGATGGGGTTTCCTTCTTGAAAGATGACTCTGCACAGAAGCTGTGGTGCTTGCAGAATTGCAGGCTAAGGCCTACAATAAAAAGCTATAAGGATAACACATGTAACTAGCAAAAATATTGGTAAAGGAATTGGAATGGAAAGCCAGACTTAATTGTCTAGTTCAGCAAATATAATTTAGAAAAAAAGAAATGATGCTAAGATAGCATTGGGACACTTATGCAAGGATAAAAATAGACTGCAAATAAGATCTAAAATTCCAAAGCAAAACTGTCAGTGTCTGAAAGAAGTGCCTAGTGATGCTAACTCAACTGAAAAGTTTGAAGACTTGAATATAGAAGATTTCTAGATTTTCTTTAAGCCAAGAATGCAAAAATAATAAGAAATTTGTATATTAAGCAAAAAGAAGCACAGAAAGGAAGAATTCCAGGCTTTTCTCTCTGAATAATTAGTTCTAAAAAAAAGAACAAAGAGCTTAATGGGAATAGAAAAAAAGGACTGATCAGCAAAGAATTATAAGCTCTTAGGGTCAAGAAGGATACAATTGTAATGTAAACTGCTAAAAGTCCAGTGGATGTTTATGAAACAATTAGCAAAGGTTCTTCAGTCTTAAAAATAAAAGAAAGTGAGGATGGAATAAAAAAGATTGCTATGCGGAGAGACCCATGAATTATGATGAACATATAGAAGACAAAATAAATATTCTGCCTTACTTTGCAACAAAAACATATAAGGAAATGAGAGAATTGATAACAGGAATGACAATACAGAAAATGGCACAACAGTGATAGAAGGAAGGTTTGATACGCTCCACATACGTGGCCCACATCAATTATAGCATGATAGTTGTATTAACAAGAAGTGGGAAGCACGGTTATTAATGAAGACTGAGAGAAAATGTTGCAGGAGTTTTCCACTGAGTTAAAAGTAGAAGATATAGAAACCTGCTCCTCTTGTTCAGTGTATGTGGGGAAAGAGCAATGGTTTAAAATACAGCAAGAGTGATTTGTATTAGCCACCCAAGACACTTTCCTCAGAGTAAGGAGAGTTACGCCCTAGAACAGTGTGTTGGGGGAAACTGCACCGCTTCCCACAAAAAGCAGTCTAGGGAATAGTGTGGAAGTGTTTCTCTCAGGATCAGCTAGATACCAGGTTGGCAGTTTTCAGGCAGTAGTTTGGACAATCTCTTGAATCCCTGCTAGCACTATTTTCTACTGTTTCTGTAGTTAAAATCATATCAGAGATAAAAATAATTGTTAAACATATTGCTCCATTTTTTTCTGTGGTCTTTGAAAGGTTGTGTAGCTTATTCCCTCAGAACCTTACATATTTTTATGTCCCCAAACATTTTAAGTGAGGTAAAAACAGACTAACAATGAAGGCAGCACATATCTCTTCTTACCTGTTTTGAATTCGTAGCCAATACTTTCTTCCCCAGAATCCCTAACACCTTTGATTTTGACTGATCACACACCAAAAGCTTTTCATTTCCCCAGAAATTCCTACTTAGATTATTCAAGCTACTTCCAATGTAATAGCTCCCATCTATTCTCTTCTGCACTTTCTGTAGTTGTCACCTGTTGTGACTGCACTTAACTGCCTTCAGCACTGCCAATTACAAAACCAGCCTTCTCTTCACTCAGGTTTTCTCAAGGGTTTTTAACACAAAACCATGAATGTTGGACAGATTTCTACTGAGAAGGCAGATTTTCGTTTTCATTTATGTTTGCAAGCAGTTATGTTACAGAGCAGCCTGAGGATTTTACTCAACTTATGTTTTGTGAAAACTCTACACTGCATATCTTCACCTCATTTAGATTTTACATTGTTACATAACTCAAACTTAGAAGCTTGAGTGAAGACCATTTTATTTTCCATAGTAAAGATGAAAAGTGGTGGAAAAAAGTATTCGGCTAGCTTTCTTTAAAACTACACCCTTTGCTCTTTGTTAATAAAGGCAATGGTGCTTCCAGAAGTGTTAGCTGCTCAAGGTTGGATCCTTCATCATGCAAAGTGGTGGGAGCATGTTCATCCAACCTTTTAACTAGATTGCAGCCACACAGTGGTATTCTTGCAGTTCAGTTGGAGGAACGATACGAGGGCTGGTACCCTAGCCTAGACTTGCTCTTTGAGGTAAAACACCAAGGTATGGAGTCAGAAGAGGAGCAGTGAATGTTTAATTGAGCAGGCTTGTTCAGGTCTGCACCCCAAGGATGGCTCATCCTCCTCCATGACGTGCAAAACATTGGGCAATACTTTCATCATACCTCTACATTACCCAATTACCCATCTGTGAGTATTTTAGAGTTAACAGTGGCTCCAGCGATGCGGATGGGGTTTGCTGGTCATATATTTACACTAAATGCGTAACTGCTGCTTGTCTGTAAGCCATGTTGGTACCTGGTGCAGGCTTCTTTCGGACTGCCACCACATGCTGTCTGTTTGACTTGTCACCTTGGGTTTTTTCAGCTTTGGGGAAGGCTTGGTGTCTTTGTGCCTGTTTGTACTTAGGCACACAAAGATCCTGGCATTGACTGAAGCCTTTGTGTGGCCTCTAAGTCATATCTTATGAATTTTGAGAATTTTCGAAGAGCATCACATTTCAGCCCCTCTTTCCGCTCCGCTCCGTATTCCTGGTTTTTGAAGTCTGTAGTGCTCTTATAGGTTTGAGTATTCAATCCTGTGAATAATGGCTTTCAATTGACACTTGAGTTACGGCATTTTCTCTTGCAGTGGCTGCGTGTACTCACAAACCTTGGGGAAAGCAGCAGCAATATGACATGATTGTGAAAGCTCGTATATTTTCAAAAGGCTGGTTCCAAAAGCTGTTGTGGGCTGTCACGCTGAATTATTGCAATAAGTTTTGCATGCTCCCTAGTATTTCTTTATGTCCTATTTGAAAAGGTTGTAAACTTTTTTGGATGTCATTATCTCTTTTTAAATTAAATGTCAGCAGATCTGAATATGACCACCTTGTGAATTCTCAGCTCATATGTCCAAAGGGAAGTTATTGTCATTTCTGCACACACCTGTAAAAGACGCATCTGGTCTCAGGATCTAGCAACCAACAGACAGGACAGAAGAACAAACAATTTTTATTTCTTCCAAGGATGGTAAGAGATGGTGAAAGCTGTAACATGGAGCTATACAGAAAAACATGCTAATCTTTGCTGCACAGAAACTGGTAAGCTGTTTCTGAGACAAGGCAATTTAGGAGGATGAGATAGATGTAGCTGATCTTAACTCTGGACAATGGATTTTATAACCTTTAAGGGCCCCGCTCATACTTCTTCCCTCTGTATTTTCAGTATTTTTCCTGTTTGCAGTATCTATATGAGCTTCTAGTCCTTCTTGGAATTCTGCAAAGATTTGGGAGCTGAAGATACTGTGAAGTCTTCTAAAGAAACATTTCCACTTATCTGTTGTCTTCTGACTGCTTTGCTTTCCTTCCTTTTCCTTGTTGTAAGAAAGGGGCGTGTAGGAGTATCTTGCCTTAATTAGCTAAATAATTTCTTAGTTTGTGTACGTCGTTCTTATGCCACGCTTCTCTCAAAACCAAATACTGTCCATGTTAACAAAGATAATGACAGCATTTAAGGATTGGAAAGTTCCTCTCATTTCATTTGCCCTTCAAAATTAGCTTAATCACTTTCTAATCCATCCTCTTTTGGCTGTCTATGATTTAGTTATCCAAATCCAATTGCATTTATTTCCACTTAATCAGTTATTTTATGGTCCAACCCAAGACTGTCGCATATGATAGCTGAATTTTCAAAGTGTTTTAAATCAATTTAATTAATTTCTGTGTAATCTCTCCAAGAACTTTTGGGATGTTGCTTCCTACACCAATTAGCCTCTCAAATTACTGGCATGTGCTTGTTAAGAAATTTCCTCTTATCTTTCAGTTCCTATGCATGTAGCTGTTGAGTTCATGACCCCTTTGATAGTCCAGTGAGCTTGCAAATTGTGGCCCAAGCACTGCTGCTCTCCTTTTCTATTAATGGTTTCTCCTCTAAAGGTTTGCAGAACAAGATCAAAAAGAGGAGGTCAAAAATCAATCTGGCATGGTAGGCATCTAATTTGAGATAAATATCTGCTTCACCCTGACTTTTAGCCAAGCATCAGGTTAAGACAGGCAACACGCACTGAAACCTATCCTCAGTCTTAACGAGTTTATGGTTTTTTGGGTACTGTTTGGATATTTTAGGTGTTAATGCATGTATGTGTGTGTATATATATATATATAAAACCAGACTTAGAAACACATGTATATAAAATGTATTTAATTAAATGTATATACAATCATCTTTTCTTAATATTTGCAATACTATTACTTGCCCTCTGTAACTAATAAGTTACAAACTTTGCATCTTTACCAGTTTATGATCTGTTAATTTAAAGACTTATTTTAGATTATCAGCTAACCTGACTGACCAGGCGAATATGCTACCAACTCAGTTTCTTATTACGATTATGTAAGGCATAAAGAGGCATTTAGTACAGCACAGAAGAGTGAGAACAAGGCAGTGCTGCCCCAGCCAGGTTACAATCCTACCTGGGGATGGAAAACAAGGGAAAGAAGAGAACCACACACTGGATGTGGGAGAAGGAACAGCGCAGCAGACCAGAGGTCATGGTGATATATCAATGTGATGACTCAGTGTTGGTTTTATACACCTGAAATGATCCTCTGTGATTAAATATGAATTGCATTTAACTCACTGCTTGCAGGAAATTATTCCCCTTTAGTCTTCTTAGAAGTCTTTGGCAGGAAAAGGAGAGACACTCCCCCTAGTGTCCTACTATTTAGAGCAGAAAAAAGTTCAGTCTCTTTTTTGGACATTGGCTGTCATCTTCCTTGATTTGCCTCATGCATGCTGATTCCAACCTGCCTTTTAAAATCCTTTCCACCCCAACTGCTCCAAACTGATTGCACTGAAATGAAAGAGGAACTTCCCTGCAAAAGTCCCCTTTGAATCAGGAATGGGACTAATGGTAACAATCGCCTCTGAAGTTGTAGGACTTCAGCAGCCTACTCAGAAGCCTGGGGTGCCCAGCACTAGAAAAAACAGGAACAAAAAGACTGATGCTGCTGGAAGAAACTTACATTTGATATGTGAAGATGAAGGAAAATTTCCCAGAGTCCAAGGGAAATGAAACCAGTGTTTGACTACACACTCATACTGGGATCTGAAATACTCCAGGAGTGTTAATAAACACACGTTTACAGGGCTAAGGAGAATGGATGTCCCTTGCTGTCCCTGTTAGTGCCAGTTGGCAGCATGTGCATGATGCTTTGCACCCTGCGTAATGCCCTGGGCTCAGGAAAAAGCTATTTTATTTTGTACTGTACAGTGGAGCTCCAGGGTTAGTTTTGATTTGCTTTTAACATTGTCTACTTCTGTGGAAAAGCTAAGCAAGTACTTTAGCCATAAATCCAACCCCCATGTCACTGGAAATGTTTTTGAATCTCCCAGTAAAGCCTGCTTGAGTTTCTCTTTGACACAAAATCTGGGACAAAAACAGAGAGTTTTGCATGCCTTTGTTGCAAATATCCAAAATTAACAATACCCCAATTCTTAACAGCTGTTCAGGTCAAACTTGCTTGTTTTTAGTATTCTGTTGCTGTAATTCTTTGTGTATCTGCAATTTTTGTTTAAGTCATGGGGTTAAGGAACAATTCTTTTTCGTACAAATACTCTTGTTCAGCTGTGGATGGACTGGTTTAGCTGTGGAAGTCTTTGTCCATTGCTGACTATTCACTGTGTTTCCATGTAGAAGTGCAAGGAACAGAAACATAACATAGGTGACTAATATCCAATTATCTAGGACAGGCTGGTGAAATACTGTAGCTGAGCGATTTATGGAATTGGACACTTCTGCCTTTGTTTGTCTCTGAGTGGGTGAGAACATAAGAGAAGTTTAGAGAATAGAAAAGCCCTGAACAAATGGCTTATTGACACCAACCTACAACTTCAAAAATTATAGGATAACTCTCAGAGGAATAAAAGAGAAGTAACTACAGACACTATCATGTAAGTGACAGCTAACTATCCTTGTTCTGGGAGATGTTTGCAGAACCCAGCTGAAAGTCTGCAAAATGATAATAAACATGAAATGGTGGACGTTTAACTGTCTCCAAAGTGTTTCAAACAGTAGCAAGTTTTAGCTTTCAGATCACCTTTGTGTCAGGGTTTTTTTCCTTGCTTTAGTGAAGATGGCAACACCTTCCCTCTCCTGCACGCTCTGGAAAGCTTTTCTTTCACCCTCATCCTTTGCTCATCTGCTTAGCCCTGTAGGGAAGAGGGATAGATAGTGATTTCCAGAGCAGCCTTTTAACATCATTGAGCACCAACAGAGGTCAAGAAGTCAGTCTCCAGAAGTGGCTTTCAAGTAGCAGCAGCTCTCTGGCCCTTTGCAAAAATGTGCTCATGTCTCTACTCACACAGTGGAGTAGCAATGCTGTGGTGATGTTTGGGTCACCCAACTCACAAGCTGCTATGGCAACTGACTGAGCATAGTCCATCCCATCACGTGAGATACGGCAGTTTCTTCTGCTTTTTAGACAGCACTGAGCCACATAGGGATCAAATAAACCCAAAACTGGAAAGCGGGGTGAGCAAAAGGAATACTTAGAGCGGATTAGAGGCTTTTTGTTTCAAGAATTTCTGTTAATAAAGTCAGTATGTGATGGAAAAAACATTGCATGCTGCTTCAGTTGTAGATAAAAAAAGCAAGGAAACAGAAGTAGTATGACTGACAAGGTAAAAATGGTAGGCCTAAAAGAACTGGGAGGGGGATGCAGGAAGAGAAAAGGTAAAAGGAGCACATGAAATAGAGAAGGAATGAAGAAATGGAATATAGCAGAGAAGAGGTGGGTGTTAAGACGGATTAAATATTTAGTTCCAGTAAATATTTAACTTTGTATCTTCCTGGCTAACTTTCCAGAACATAGAGTGCTGGAAGGAGGGTTACATTCTGCATGAATGAGGAGCTTTGCTGTCAGGAGTCAATCAACTTTCCCATGCTTTCTTTTTTCAGCCACAGAATAAAATAAAAAACCACTTCCTTGTGAGGGCATGGAGATGTTCAGTGTGAATAAATGCTTTGAATAACCTCAGGTGAGAAGAACAGCAAGTCCTTGCCAGGAGAAGGAGGCTGATGGAGCCACTCTCTTCCATCTCCCTGGGAAAGTGGTTCACTGCCTGTAGTGAAGCTCACAGTCCTGAGCAGGAGTCTGCTCCCAGGTTCATCTGCTTTCAGTTTGCTTTGAAGACAAGCAGGCATGAAGAAGTAGGACTGTTGTATTGCCATGAGGCTTTCATCTTCCAATTTTGCTGGCTTTCATTTGTTGCTGTTCTGCTCTCATCTGGCTGCAACTATTTCTCGATGCTTTGTATGCAGCCTCTCTGGATAAAATCTTACAGCGAGAACGCACTCTGACTGTAGCCATAATAACTGTGTCATTTACTTACCCAAATATATTCAGGAATGACACTGTTTTGTTTAGCAGATATCCACTGCTGCAAACCACTTGAAATCCATGTCATGCAGAGGCCCAGCAGTGTGTTATTTTAAAGGGGCACAATCACCTTTTCTGATTCTTCAGTTTAAATTTGCAGTATCCTTTCTTTCCTGCGCTTCCCCAGAGGGGACTCTTTGGGCACACTGTCACTTATGAGATATTGTCATTTAGGTACAGCAGAGACTTTCCAGGCCAGGCAACCTCATTATACTGCCCCTTGTGTAATGTGATTAAACTCTATTTTGAAAGTATTTAAGGCTTTCAGGTTTATAATTTGGAGCTATATTTAAACTGACACAAACTGCCACCAATTTTTTCTCACAAGTCACTGATGTGTGAAATACTTACTTCAGTCTTGTGTACTTGTTCTTTGTTTGGATCATCTACTCAAACTCTCCCAACTGTGAACGAGTGCCATCTCCCACATGTCTAGTTCATCATCCCATACCTCCTCCATACATCCCTTCCCACCTCTACTGGTGTAAACAGCACAGTAACGTCTTTTCCCATCATTTACCATGTTCATTGAAGGCTTTGAGAAAATATAATAGAGAGAGGCAGTTTTCAGCCCCAATTTTAACTTTGCAACAAACATATAGGTAAGAGATTTGGTCAATGTGTTTAAACTGTCTTCTGCTGGACTGTATATTTTAACTCTTTGCATAAGAACTGATAAGGGTATTGTCATGGCTTAACCCCAGCAGGCAACTGAGCCCCGCACAGCCGCTTTCTCACTCCCCTATGCCAGGATGGGGGAGAAAATCAGAAAAGTGAGAAAATTCATGGGTTGAAGTAAAGATGTTTAGTTAAATGGATAAAGCAAAAGCCATGCAAGAGAAAAGCAGAACAAGGAATTCATTCCCCACGCCACACGGGCAGGCAGGCTCAGCCATCCCTAGGACAGCCGGGCTCCAGCACATGGAACAGGGACTTAGGAAGACAAATGACATCACTCCCAATGTCCCCCTGGCTCCTTCCTCCTTCTTCCCGCAGCTTTTTCTTTCTGAGCATAACATGATATGATACAGGATGTCCTTGGGGTCAGCTGTCCCAGCTGTTCCCCCTTCCAACTCCTTGTGCCCCCCAGCCTTCTTGCTGGTAGAGTGAGGAGCAGAAAGGCCTTGACTCTGTGTGTAAGCGCTGCTCAGCAGTAACTAAACATCTCTGAATTATCAACACTGTTTCCAGCACAAATCCAAAACACAGCCTATACTAGGTACTATGAAGAAAATTAACTCTTTCCTAGCCAAAACCAGCACAGGTATCCTCTAGAAATGAAGGTGGCCCACAGACTCCTTGTCCAACATGAGATATGAAAATAAAGCCAAAAATACCTGTTGAAACCTCTCTGAATTTGTCCTTATTTATCTTTGAAGTAAATTAAAGTTTAGAACTTCTCATAGTGCTTATTGAAGACAGAGCCACCAAGCATGCACATGGGACACTGCACCTACAACATGCCAAAGCAAACAAGTGTCATACTGGGAAAAGATGTTGCCTCTGAGAAATCGAGTCTGTCCTTCTTGGTTTGCACTGAAGCTTTAATGCAGGATCCTTGTCTCTTGTGACTCATTTCCCAACACCTCTTCCCCTGCTGGAGAGGCAGTGGGGACGCAGTGAGACAAACAGTACCATCTCTGACTGCATCTCCTGGCCCTGCACCAGTTGTCCCTGAGCTTCTCTCCTCTGTCAGTTGCTTTGGTGCCTCTCATGTCAGCCTGCCAAAAAATGGATGGTGCCCCAGTGGAAATAATCCTGCATGCAAAGTAAGTCTCCAGGAAATGCGTTTTCTAAGCTGCAGGCTTAATATCTCAGAGTTTACTGCGTGTGACTAAACCACCTGTTGGCAGTGGGTTCCTGCACCTTTTTCACATTACCAATTATCACTCCCCACCCCACCCCAAAACACATATACAAGCCTCCTTGAAGGGGGAAGAAAGTAAATTTTTTTGCAGATGATACTCTGAAGTCCTGTCCCTCTGAGGGGCTTGGGATCTTTAAATCCTGGTAAGCTTCCTTTTCTATGATGCTAAGGGTAAGACTTTTCTCCTGCAGCCTACTTTTTCATTTCTGAAGCCACTAGCTGAGGTGCTTCTGTGCCACGGTATAGTTTACAGCAGCAAGTTATTTTTTGCTGATGATTTTTCTGACAATTATTCCCCCCCCCCCCCCCCCCCCCCCCAGGTTTTTTCCCTTTCATGATGCTTTTATGTCCTTTCTTCTGTTTTTTCTTTTGGCAGTTGCATTTTGCTGTGAGGCTTCATTAGCATAAAGATAGTTTTGATGTTTGTTAGATATTTGGTTTGTGCTTCTGTTAGCCATCACAATAGGACCCTGGGAAAAGCTGGGAAAGGGATCTCTAGCACTCATGTTACGGGGACAGTCTTTATATAAACTTGAAATTAATTTTAAAAAAGGAACCAAGTGGCAGGAGATAAGTGTTGTTATCCAAATGAAAGCCCAGGGAACCATTCAAGGAATCTTGCAGCAAGGTTGGGAGCTCAAGTGGGTACTTGTGGGCCCTGGGGTGTTTTCTTGTGAAGACCAAGTTCCTGCATGTCAGCTGAGCCATGGGAACTGGCCACACACCAGCACGGTTGTACAGCTTGGAGGGAGCTTTAAAAGGGGAGAGCAGCTTTGGGTGACTCCAGCACTAGTATTACAGAAAGGAATGGATTTCTGTTTGAATCGGATAACTTTACAGATAGCTTTCCCATGCACTTTGAGAGAAGACAATGGGTACTTGTCTACATAACCTTCCTTTGGGCTTCATCTGGCTTCTCCCCTGAGCTCAGGGCTTGCTGGGCACTAAAAGACCCCAAATCACAGCCTGACCCTTTTACAGTTCTTGACCAGGAAGAAGGACTTCCCATATAGGTACTAGGCTCAGCCAGTGCTTGTCAAGGGGCTATGAGGATGGCAATCGACTATTTGTGTCTTTAAGTCAAAATCTGTCCTTCCTCCTCATTACTCCTCAGTCTTACTGGGATTCCACCTGGCATCTGGGCATTGTTTTAAGCAAAAGTTTGGGATTGGACAAAATTACTGGCAAAAGAGCATCACTGATTTGGGGTAAATTTTATTCACGCACTCTCACTCTCCCTCCTCAATCGTCATTGCCACCAGTATTGCAAGAGCAGCAGCCCAAAATTTACATGTATCTTGTGAACTGTACCACAAAAAACAAGTGACTGTGAGTGATTAAAGTGCTCTGGAAATAAATAGTGTTCAGGGTTGTCAAACTGGGACTATTCAGGACAACCATATAAGCATTAATGAAGAAAAATAAATCTGCTTTTCTCAAAAGCCTATGAATTCTATTTATTTTCCATCATGAGGAGGGAGAGAAAAAGGATCACAAATCGGTCTCATTCAGCTGGAAATTTTGCCTTAGTTTCTGTATTTCTGTGTTTTTCTTTTTTCTTTTTTTTTTGTCCAGAAATTGAAATTGTCAGGCCAACAATTTAAAGAGTTTCTAGTTAATCTTCCTAGATTTACTGTACCAGGAGAGGATTTTTCTGCAACTTTTGTTACAATCTGGCAACATCACAGTTTATTAACATTTTAGATATGGTGAAGACACATGAGCCAAGTTTTTATCAGGAGGGTTATGATGGATTTATGGTGGGATAACAGAAAACAGAGTTTAGACCATTTATTTCTAAACTGGGATTTCACTCAAAACACTCCAAAGCATTTCGCTGTAATCATAAGGCTCCTTCTAGGGGTGCTAAGCAATCCCCAGAGAGACTCTCATTTTGATTTACTTTGAGTGTAAAGTCTTCAGGGCAGGTGGCAGATCTTGATCTGTGGCCTCTTGAGATAAATCCGCATTTTCCACTTCGAACTTCAGTTTGAAGCCAACTTGCAACATTAAGGTCCTTTATTTTTGCTTTATCTTTTCACTTTAGATTTTTATTCTGTTAGCTGTTGGGTACCATATGTTCTGTAGTTTTTTATTTCTTCATATGGCTGATTTGGCTGTTTCATAAAAAAAAATTAAATAAAATGTAAACCTATCTTGCAGCTTAGGGCGCTGCGAGATTGTGTTATTATTACTCATTTTCTTTTTTCATCTGGAATCTTATGGCTGTCAGCAAAACCAACAGCCTTTCCCAGCATTAAATCTATTTTCACTGAGTACTTTTGTATTGTATTTACAGAAATCTGTCTTGTATATTTTCCTTTAGAAAACAACTTAATGCTTTCTTAATTTGGCTCTAAACACTGAACTGACTTTCTTACTGCTACTGCCTTTGACAGTTCTGTGATATGTGGCTTCTCTGCATCAGAAAGTTGATGACAGATGATTCTGAAGAGTCACAAAGATTATTTTAAAGGTCTCAGTGAGAAGGGGATGGGGGGAAATCAGACCTTTAAGTTTATCAGAGGAGAAGATGGAGACTTGCTTTGGTTACAGTATGTAAGTACCCACACAGAGATGTAACACAAGGGAATAAAATCTTTTTCAAATAACCAGAGAAAAAAGGCTAAACTATAGAAAAATACAAAAGAGAATTACAGCATCTATTGTAATAGCAGCGGGAACCATCTACCCAGGAAAACAGTAGCCGCATCAACTTTAGATGAGGACTGACTGTGTTTTGGAAAGAAAACTACTAATTAAGAGCAATACACAAGAAAAGACAGTGTCATGGTTTAACCCTAGCTGGTAAGTCATTGGATCTGTTTATGCAGATGTGTCCAAGTGGTATCTCCTGATGGTTTCATCAGGATGAGGCTTTCAAGCAGTTTGGAGCACAGCCTCTATGTCAGGACTGTGTAGGTCAATGTTGACAAGTGGCTTTTGCCTAATTACTTTCTGAGAAAAGCACTAAATCCTGGAGGAGCTCCTAGGACCATGTAAATCCAGCCCCACTAGTTAATGGGCACTCTCCTTCCCCTCAGCCCTCTGAAATACTTACTGTATGTCTTGTCACAGGAAAAATTCAGTACTGAAAAGTTGGGCAGCTTCTGATCTAGGTGATGAAATGGTCCTTTTGAAACTGTTTATTAACCAAAAATGCACACAGGTCACTTGAAATCCTTCATGTTTTCACCACCTTCAGGGCATTCATTAATAATAGTTGTTATTCCCATCAGTAAGGATTATCTATTCTGATCCGGTTCAGAGAAGAATAGATAGACATTTTGTTTGGATGAAGTACCTCCCTGGTAGGGCTATATTACAATGGCATGGTTGTACCAAATAAAAAGGTTCATTGCAGTTCTTTATCCTGTCTGTAGTCTGGCCCTGAGTTCCTACTGAAGATGCAGCTGAAGAGCAATGCTGGTTCCCCTTCCCTTGATCAAAATACAGCAGCGTTTGCTAACCTTAAACAGATGCATGAGCCAAAGTGTATGGATCTAACTCCTGAGCTGAATGAGTTGGTTACTGCTGTAATCAGGTTCCCGGTGTGAAATCTGTGTTTTGTGGTAGTTGGTTGTCTTCCTGGACTGGAAGCTGGCCCTGGGATAAGATTAGGACTGTTCTTCAGCTGAAAAGAAGAAAATGGAAAAAAAAAAACAAAACCAACAAACCATCAAACCCCCAAAACTGGAGATGCAAGTGGAATGTCACTTGCATTTACAGTGCATCCAGACTTACATAGTAGAAAAGTAGGGGTAGACCTTCAAAGCAGCTTTGGTACTGTTGTTTTAGGATCTTCTTTTGCCTCACACACACATAATCAAAATCATTACCTAAAATCCTAACCTTGATTAAACCTATATCCTGGATTGTTTTAAGCAGTTATAAAGCAGCAAAATCATTCAATTTTATTTAATCTTTCTGGTCCAGCCAACTTTAAATCTTCAGAAATCATGACCAGTTGGATTGAATTTATATTGCCATTCTGAGTTGTACTAAGGTTTGCAGAATCATGTTTTCAGCTTTTCTTTCCAACTTTTCAACTTCTACAGTTGATATTTCATATAAGGAAATACACTTTCCTTATTCTTATCAGCAATCTTTAGAACTGGGGCATTTAACTGGGTTTATAACACTAAGAAATTTCTAATCAAATCTGGAGAGCAGGCGATTTTGCCACTTGACTACTTTTCAGTGCGTTACAAGTAGCAGAATAGCCTATGGTCCAGAAAGTGATCTAAAGCCAGAGGATATTGTAACTTACTTTATGCTCCTAAGTATTGATCTAAAAAACTTGCTTAGAAAGACATATTTAGTTTGGATTTACAACACATCTTGTATCACTGATATAAACACTCTTTAACCTTTGTGAAATAAGCAGTGTTCATTCACATCTTTAGCCTCAGTTGTCAAGGTTCATAAAAAAGAAGAAATATGGTTTACATACATATAGGTCTTATTGAAAAACAGGAATCACCAAGCCTGTATTTTGTAAATATATTCTTCAAAAAAATCTGTTTTGTTTTTTCCCTGAGCCAGATACTGTAAGTGTGAGAAGCAATGGCAGAAATACACCCAAATACTAGAAACGCTGAAGATCCATATACTCTTTATTTCCCAGCTCCTGTATCAGTTTGTCCCAACGCATGTCTAGGAAATCCTGTTATTGGATTATTTGATAGAGAAACAGAATCTCATTTCAATTCCATAAGTTTCCAAGTATCACTGGATAAGTACTTCCAAAGCTGAAAGCCAAAGAGGAGAAGAGGAATTAAATATTACTTGGAAGAGACAAAGATATGAAAAAATGGACTCTGTAGTCCATTAAAGTTAATAGTCAGGGCTAACTGTTTGGGATGCAGGTAAAGATAAACACTGCAATCTTAATATGGAAAACTACCAAGAATAACTGGGGGGAAACATACTGCTGGGAGAGGTATGTGAAATACTATGCTTCGATAGTCAACCACAAATGATCTGTTTGTTCAAGTAGTGGAAACTGGGATAGAAAAACTCAGGATGAAGGAGCTGCTACATGAGTAGTTCTAATGAAACACAGCAGATGTTTCCCCAGATGTTTATGCACAAAATAGTGTTTTCATGCTGTTTTCATATGATGAAAGAACATACACAGCATTTCCTAGTTATTAATTTTTCAATCTGAGAATGCATTTTCAAGGAGCCATTTTTTGCTCTTCAAAGCAAATGACAGTAGGCATTAAGGAAAATAGACCTGTTGGGGAAAACACACTTCCATGTTTTGTTCCTTAAAAGGTAGTTATTTCAGCTGTTCTTCTACGGCACATTAAGTTTCCATTCTTGCAAAAACGTACACAGGTGGTCCCCTT
This sequence comes from Falco biarmicus, assembly GCF_023638135.1. Classification (NCBI taxonomy): domain Eukaryota; kingdom Metazoa; phylum Chordata; class Aves; order Falconiformes; family Falconidae; genus Falco; species Falco biarmicus. The sequence continues at coordinate 85,746,715 of NC_079288.1, read as the reverse complement.
GCATTTGTCTGTAAAGTTAAGCACTGGTCTATGTCTCCCCAGAATCAGACCTTATACATGTCTTAGTCTACATATCTACTGAAACATTTAAGGGGAAAAAATGTATCTTTAAGTATTTTAAAATTAATGTAATATTTATGATAAGAGGGTTTTTAGCTCTGTGCTATATTACAAAGAAAAAAGTATCATCATTTGTACAACATGGCAAGAGACAGAAAATATCCATGGAAATAAAGAAGCTTGCAGTAAAAATAAATATGTATAGAAATTAACACAATTGTGTCTGAAAGATGATATGCAGGAGGGAGAACCTGAGTATATCTTTAGGGTAAAAGGTGATGATCTTCTCTAGAGAACTTCAATGGGTCAGACAGTGTGATAATAGTGCAATCATTATAGTTGTCTGGTCATGTACAAGTAGCAATGTTTAGGGTTCTTTCTGTTCTTTAGGTGAGTTTTACTTCAAAATTGACAATACAATCCACACTATCCTAACTGGTAAAATAGGAAATATTAATGGATTCATAGTCGAGGCCAAAACAATTGTAAGAAGCAATATCTCAATCTCCTGCTTTGTGAAAGAAAACCGATAAAATTGCATCAAATACCCAGAAATTTACTGAATTAGCTTTGGACATACTAATAACTACAAATAAATAATTTTGCTTCAGAAGTCACTATTTTGTCAGTGAAGCTGCTTTGCATAGTGCTACACCTGAGTCGATGTTTTCATTGAATGCAACTTCTTTCAAATAAACCTTAGACTGCATTTTTCATGTCCAGTCAGCAGAGCAATTTCTGTACTTCTGGTTCCATTTGGATGGGGTCATGTAAAGTCTTTCAGATTTAACTTGTTTCAACCACTTGACTTCGATCTGCTAGTGCACTTGCCAATTTGAAAAAAAAGGAGATTAAAAGAAAAAGCAATTAACAACTGTGTACCAGTAGTACTTTAGAGTCAATGTCCAGCTTCAACAATGCATTATGCTAGATATTATTCAGTGGACATTTAGACAGCTGAATGAGTTGAGCAAATGTGTCTCAGTGAAGGACATCAAAGATATAGTCATGTATATGTGTGTATATATGTATGGGGGCTCTCCTGCACTTGGTTATAACAATGCAACATGAAAATAATTATAGGAAAAAATCCATCTAACCCTATCTTCTATTTTGCAATGTGTCCAAGGGTATATACCTAGAGGTATATATTGACATATGGTGATACTAGTTTCATCGTCCAGGCTTTAGCCCTCTGCCTGTGTTACCTTCTTCTCTACAGCTGATGGTCTGTCTCTGTGATGCTCATCTTGCTTCCAAGTTTTGAAAATGAGGATGGATCAATTGTTTTGTACAGTTTCTGGAACAGCTATGATAAGTGATCATTTTCCTTCCTCCGAATATTGCAGACTGCCTAAGAACTGTCTACTTTTCACAGATGACAAATAATGTTCCATTTTATTTGCAATCATTGCAGGACATGCCCTTTTTCAATGTTTCATAAGTGAAACACAGAATTTCTGGGCTTAGATTTGGTCTGTCCTGGAATGCCAGCTGACCTTTATCTGGTGCGATTTGTGCTCCAGCTATCATTCTGTTCTTTTGCCTTTGCACTTTGCTCTCTCTTCTGGCCACTGAAAGTGAAGAAACAGGTCTCTATATCCTTTTCTGATTTCGAAGTATCTTTCACTAGCAAGAAGTCAAACCCCATGTTAACTAAAGCCCTGAAGGCCAACAGAGCTATGCAGTCTATTCAAAGAGGACAAATTAAATAGTAATTAGAGATGAAAGCCTTGTTATGCTTATGTAACCCATAATAGCACAATTTTCCCATGACTTGCTGCTTACAAGATAGCTGACCTTCTAACAGTTACCCACTTTACAAATCTGCACAATGTGCTTTTAATTAAAAATTTGCCTTTGAAACTAGGTCCAAATGAGTTATCCTGCAAAACAAAACAATGAAATAGGACCCATCTTTCTGATTTTACTCTGAACCAGATCCTGCATATTTTTTTCCCATTGTAAACAACATTCCCTTCGGTGTCAACCCGCTAAAACAAAGCGGTAAGCTGAAAGTTGGTCTCACCTGAAATAACAGTGACAAGAAAGGCTGCTTCCTTGCTTAAAGTCAATTAGCAATCATGTAAGGCCTTCCTTCAAAGATGGAGAGAAAGATGGAAACATGATAGTGATTTGTAAGATTTTTTTTTACTTTCTCAACCTGCCTCGAAAGATTCTGATTTTTTCCAATTGCTGATCACCAGGAGATATGGGCATGGGAGTGGGGATTCGAGTTTGTCAAATAGGGAAATAATGATGGAAAAAAAGAAAAGGGATGAAGTTTGAGAAGAGCATCCCAGCAACCTCTGGTAAGGGTACATTGCACTTTTCAGAGGTATTTGCAACACTAAGAGCCATCTTAAAAAGTAGATAACGAGACACAAGCAGGTCCAGAAAAATGAAGGAGGTGCAAAAGATACAAAGTAACATTTGAGTGAACAGCTATCAAAGTGCATTAGATTTATAAGGTTTTTTCCAACTGAGAAGAAAATAGGCTAGATTAGTTATACATTTCATGTTGTATACATTTAGAAGTAGTAATGAGAGAGCATCTGCATAGGCCATATGAGAATCTCCAATATTTGTCCCAAATGAACAGTGCCTTAGAAAACAGCAGGTTTTCTTCCTTGTTATAAGTGAAACTTCAAGGTCACATCGCAAAGCACCTTTCTGTACTGCACACTAAAAACCTATTGTGATAATTGTAATTTAAGCAGAGAAGAAGTAGGAGTTAGGTGGAGTAGCATTATAAGGAGCAATAAGCAGTGTCAAAAGAAATTTAAGGCAATGTACTTAAATCCTTTTCCCTTTTCAATTAATTTAATCTAAATTCAATTAACTGAATTGGAAAAAACAAAATTTTAGGAATAAAACCCAGTTTGCAAGATTAGGCTGTGGAATCACTGCCTACACTCAGAAACAACTAGGACCTGAGCATAAATTAATTTCTGCCCTGCCCCCCCCCCCCCCCCCCCCCCCAGTGGCTAAGAGGTCCTATGTAGCAAATTTTTTTTTTTTTCATGAAAAAAGTGTCTGAAATTGCAAAATTCTAACAGTAGAGCAGCACTTTTAGTGCTGGTCAGTGGTATAAACATCTGAACTTCTTGAGCAGTTTAGAGAGATCTCAATCAGGGAGCATCGATCAGGCTGAGTCACATAGGAATTCATAACGGTATGCAACCACCTCCTACGCTCATGAGAAGGGTCTTTTCTCATCATGCCCTACTATAAGAGGGTAAAAGAAAAGTTGTAGAGGTGTTACTATTTTCCGTTCTGTAATATGCCAAAATGGAAATATCAAAATATCATTGTGACATTTTTCTACAGATTCAGAGATCAGTATTTAGCTGAAGTTCCTAAAAAAAAAAAAAAAAAAAAAAAAAACAAACAACAAAAAAACCCCAAAAAACCAACAACAAAAAACCCCAAACAAACCAAAAAAAACTTCCTGTGTTCTTCTGAGAGATGGAAACTACAAAAACTACAGTTGAATCCCACATGGCAGTTGTTACACCACCATTTTCTTTCTTTCCTGTTAAAATACTACTCCAAAACTTAATCAGTCTTATCGTATGAAATATTTTGTTATCAGCTCAAAGGCAGATATGGACAGTTAAATCCAGTTGTTCTTGTTCCAAGTTTGGTTTTTTAGCTTCAAAAAGTTTCTTTCCCTGGATTTTTTTCTGCTGAGGTAGTGATAAGAGGACAATCACATCTCTTCTTGGCCTTCCTTTTTGTTGTCGTACCAAGGCTGGTTTTCCCTCACTCCTTCATCCCACAAGAGGGTTCTCAGTCCCTCTGATCAAAACAGTCTTTTCTTACACCTCTTCAAGATGCAGTCTTTCTTGACCATGAATGAAGACATTTGAACACTGCATTATATAAATTATATATATATTATATAAAGCCCCTTATACCAGGGCTTTAAGTTTTCTTGAGTCTACTAGAAATAGGTTTTGGTTATTGCATTCAGCTTCCTTGTTGCTGGCATCACACCAGCATTTCACAGTCACCCTGCTATCAGCTGCACTACACCACTGTTCTTTCTCACTCATTTCCAACTGGTAAACCCACATCTTGCCACAGAAACACCTATGGTCAGTCTCTAAGTATGCAATCTTACATTTTCTTCTATTAAATTCCTTTGAGCTTTCTTTTAATTCCAGTCTTCAAGGTCATGCACCTTTTAGGATATGGTCCTGGTTTTTCTGTTAATAGAAGATGGCCTCTAGCTGCGTGTCATTGAAAAACTGAATTTAAAGTCTCATTTTGTGCCAGCTCATAAAAACCATGACATTAGATGAGACTTGATGACATTAGGAGACTCCATCAGTAACTTCTTTACTAGCTGTCTGTTGCCATCTCCCCTTTACCTGGTGTCTTCTCACTACAGAGTTCTGGTAGTGTCTTGATGTCATAGCATGAGATGCTATACCCACACTCAGCTAAACTAAATTGGAACACTTTTCCTGAAAAATCTCTTACTTTTCCAGAGAAAGGTATCAAGTTATTCTGGCATAATCTACCCATGATAAATTCAGCTTGCATTTTATCTTATTTTTCATGTATTTCTATTTCTTCACTTACCATACATACATTCCAAAGACTTCCAAAGTTTCACACAGTCTAAAAGCCAGCTTTTCTATCATAATAAAACTTTCTGTTTAGGGAAGATTTAGTATCAGATGCATCATCAGCCACAAATTTAGTGAAAATCCTTGCTCGCAGAGCTTTGGGTATTTTTCAGAAGACTAGAACAGAGATTATTTGAATCTTCAGCTTTACATGAAATTTTCATATTCCTCAGGATGCTAATTTACTCCTTCTGTCTGGGTCTTCTGTGTTTTCCAAGCTGTGCAGTAAACACTTCAAACAGATTAGTCACTTAGCTCATGACATAAAGTAGGCTGGAAAATGACAGTTCTCCACTGATTGTGAGGTGCTTAAGGATACAATAAAAAGAGCTTTAGACATGGAAATTGTTCTGTTCATTGGTGAATCATAGTCCTTTGAAAGGGTTCTGGCTGAAGTGAGTATATGATGGCTCTGCAGCATATCTGCTTTTAAATTTGTACTGTGCTCCATCTTTATTGATATGGGCAAGCAAATATTTTGTGAAATAACTTCATATTGTTGTGGTCCGCACAGTAAAGCATTTAATAATACTTTTTTAAAAAGCCTGTATGTGGATGTCCAAATTGGGTTTCTAAGTAAAAATAACAAATTTATACCCAGGCAAGTAAAAGAATCTGTATTACTATTTCTAAATATCTGCATAATTCCCACAACATGACAGTACCAACTGTTTTACATGATTATGAGCAGATCCCTACTTTTCATCAGGTGACTCAGCAGCAACAGTGTGTACTTTTAGCAAGTACACATGCAAGTACATGCAAGGATTCCAACTCATCAGAGTATGTATCTGCTGCTATAGCATTTGCATAGCTGAAACTTGCCATTAGAGCTTTTGGTGACTTTTTTTTTTTTCTCCCCTTTTTTCTTCCTTCTGAGAGGCTCCAGTTGACTTTGGGAGACCCTGAGGACCAGATGCACTGAGGCAGCATAGGTGGCAGATACCTTCATTAGGTACTGCAAAAACTAAAGATCAAATTCTTTATTCACTACCTGTTTTCTACTGCATCCCAGCTGCAGCAAGTGACACAAAACCAGCAGCTATGAATGCTAGTTTACTCAAGTATGAAAGTAGCTTTCTGCCAAAATTGTTTCCCAGTTCAAAGCCTTTTTTGGGGGGTGGGAGGTGGAGGGCTGCCTGTAGAAACAGGTGTTATTCTACATGCATTGGTGGTTCTCTACAGTTTTATGGCAGCTTTTACCATCTTTAAAAGCTCAATCATCATCCATAGGCAGTCAGAAACAACTTCTAATGTCTCGTAGTTCTCTAAGTGTCCTAGAGTGAAGTTAATTTAGCCCAGGCCATTTGAAGACATTTAATGTACAAAAGAACAGCTGAGTCTCTTCCTTTCTTATCGCGGGCTGAATCTTTCCTGTATGTTATAATGCTCCAGTACAGGAAAATACTATTTAATGGCAAAATGTTTCTGAAAGTTTTCTCAGAACATTTTGTCCCACAACTTTTACAAAATATTTAAACTTTTTTTATTTCCACAAAGTTTGAAATATTTGAATTTCCTGTCTAACATGAGAACTTGTTCAACTCTGTGCAGTGCTGAGCATGACTAACTGACGTCCATCCATTTTCCTGTGTCAGGAATGTATGAAAAACCCAAAGATGTGAAGACAACTATGAGAACAGGCCTCAAAAAGTCAGTGTCTCAGCTGTTCCATGACCGGTCAGTGTACACAGGTCTTTGTTCTCAGTCATGTCCAACCAAAAAGTTCCTGTCTCACATCACAATTCATCACTATTGACCCTGAAAGTTCAAAGACATACTTTTTTTATTATTAAATTTTGTCCTGGTGAGTATGCTATTATCAGGCTAACTTCAGTTCCCTTCAATCCATAGAAGTGAGGTTGAAAAGAGAGAACACAGATCATTATAGCATTATAGACTGAATCAGTTTGAATGAAAACTTTGTCCTGACCACTCTTTAAAGCAGGGTAACAAACACTCTTTTTTCATAGTTGGGAGAAGATGATTGTATTTAATTCCTTCAATTTCTTAATTTAGATTAGTATTTATATTCAGGTGATTTTAAACCCATGGTGATAACAAATTATAAAAGATAAAAAGCTGAAATGTTAAACACAAATGTATCAATATGCCTGAAGATGAAATCTCAAAATCTGAAACTGAAGAGGGTTTGGTCTGAACTGCTTTGCTCTTGCTTTTCATCTTATACAGTAAAGCAAAATTGTTATGTTCTGCAAGAAAAATTAGGGGAAAGAAAAGAAAGCCACTTGATTGTCTCTCTGGAATAAGATAAGAATCATATAAAGCAGCTCTAAAATTGGAAGATTTATTGAAATATACTGATGCAGGCAGGGACAGCAAAGTACTAAACTCACTTTAGAAGAAAAAAAATGCCAGACATATGTAAATCTTGCATATATCCTATCATATTTCTCCTACATATGTTCAAGCAATGAGCTAAATTCATGTGCTGCAAATACACCTTATCAGTTCCTGGCAGTGACTCTCTTTTTGGCAGAAACTGTACTCCACACCTGAGTATTCTGGAATATGCTAATTTTACAAAACAAAACAATGGTCATGAGATCATACCTCCTTCCTTCCTTCCTTCCCTGCAAGTCAGTTTTAACCACTGAAGCCTAGTAGAAGTCTGCAGCATCAAAACACTACAGCACTCTTTAATTACCTCTTTCTCAGCTCATTACTTGGGGCTCAGTGCCAATGTGCTGGAGAACATCAACTCCGGGGAAAAAAATAATATGGAGGATTGAAAAGGGAAAGAGCAAATCTGTACATACTGACAGGCACATTGGAGAAAGAAGGTCAGGAGACAAGCAGGACATAAAGAACATAGAAAACAAAAACCAAAACAGGTTTGCAGTTGACAGCAGGTCACTGGTCCTTTTGCTACTCTGTCCACGCATGCAAATAAACTTTCTGGAAAATGGGGGAAAAATAATTGAAGCATTGTTTTTCTGTGTTTACCAAGCTCCCATGTGAAACAACATGTCATTTTGACTGCACCAATAAGATGGAAGAAATGGGTGCTGCCTGTGATGAAGTAGCAAAGGCCCTCACAGCAACCACAAATACAGCAAAAAAAGTTAGGTAGTAACCTAGGATAAAACAAATATAGGTAAAATAAAGGAAAAAGATGACAAAGATCTTGGAAGTGTCACTACAGTCTTTTAAAAGGAAATTGAAAGCAGAATTTCATTCACAAATGGAAGATACTAGCTTGAAAATGATATTTGCTTCCTAAACGCCTCTATAAGCAAACTACACAAATCACTGATAAACTGCTTGGAACTACTGATTAGACCTTATGCTCAACAAGTTAAGAGGAGGGATTAAAAGGTGTGTGGTGCCTGCGTGGCCGGGGCCTGTCGTTGTGGGCTGCCGGGCGGCTCCTGTGAGCAGGTGCCAGCAGGTTCCCCCGTGCCCGATGGCGCCAACGCCAGCCGGCTCCCAGCCGGGCCCGCCGCTGGCCACGGCCCAGCCCAGCGGCCACGCTGGCACCGCCTGGGGGGCGCCGCTTACACCGGGGACAAGGGACAGATCCTGCGGCAGCGCCAGGCGCCGGAGCAGCGGTGCCCCCCACCCGCGGGGCAGCCCCCGGCCAGGCAGCCCGTGCCCCCCGGCCCGGCCCGGGGAGCCCCGGGGGAGCAGCTGCCCCCCGCAGCCCGGGGAGGGCCCCGGGCAGGAGCGGGCCGTGCCTGAGGGCCGGCACCCCGCGGGGGGGTGAGGAGCCGCCCCTGAGGGGGCAGGAGCGGCAGCGGCAGCGAGTGCGGGACGGGCCGCAGCCCCGCGCCGGCAGGCAGAGCCGGCTGGGGGGAAGGGGTGGCGGCACTGGGGGTTGTTTCTCCTGCCCCGCTCTGGGCTGGCTGGCAATCAGTGCCGCCGGTGTCCCCGAGCGGGGCCGGTGCTGGCCGTGAGGGCACCCGCTGAGCGATCTCCCCCTGCCCTCACCCCCAGCCTGTCGGTGCATTTTCTCTGCCCGGCCCAGCTGAGGAGGGAGGGACCGAGCGGCTGGGGGGGCACCCGGGGCCCAGCCACGGTCAGCCCAGCACAAAAGGTCATTTCGCATCCTGGAGAATGATTTTGGTGACTTACTGTTATTTGCCTATTTGTATTGGTTTGGCTGTGGGTTTGTGGAGATCGTGAGGTGACTGTAAGCACATAGGTATACATGCTTAAGCAGCAGCATCTTCCAGAAATCGTGCAGAAATTACCTCTAATATAAGCAGAGCTTTTGTGCAAACCCTACTCTTCTCTGAAAAAAAGATTGGTTAAACATCAGCAAAGGCACGTGTAGCAAAGGAAACACGAAGCTTGTAATTAAATCTGACAGTAAGTAAAATTAAAAGCTTCCACCATACACCATTAGCAAAGAGATGTTTAAATGAACAGTCAGCTGTTATGAGGAGTTGCAAAGTGATGCAGTAAATAAGAAAAAGATTTGTAAGGTGGGAGAGGAATTTAATGCAATTCTCCAGTACAAGGAAAAGACCTAAGGAACTTTTTCCATTTATTCCGGAAGAATCTGGATCAGACAGTGTAGCAGCTGAGAAACTCATCTTCTATATTATTAGAGTATTTCAGAGATGCCATAAAAGCCAAGTAATTAATGTGATTATGGTCAGTTCTGTACAAAAGCAGATCTGAAGCTTATACAAATAGCCAAATATCTGCACTGAATTAATTAATATTGAATCACAAGCCACAGGGTTAGAGGACAGGGAAGCTATGAGGATTTGCTAGCTTCTATCCTTGTAGTGAGTATCTGTTTCCAGCAATATCACGTATTAAACAAGATTTACCCAATGCACTTTAGTATTATATTCGCCTTTATTATCTAGAAAAATTGATAATCTATCCTGAAGGTCAGCCATGCTCCCCAGGCTTGTAGCTCCGAAATTTTCACCCCTGGGTCTACAGCTGATCTTTGCTATCTCTATGAAACTCAGCTCAAAGTCATAAGTGAAGGTAATAACAACTGATAATGCTATAATACATGAATACATTTCATAACATCATAAAGAAATTCATCATGGTATAAAGTTATGGCAGGGTGTCATAACTTTAATAACATCTATAAATGCCTTTGTTCCTTTACGTTCATAATTAAGCTAACTACTGTCAGTGCAGTAAGTGAAGAGGTCAAAGGAGCTTTATTATTTCCATTTCATCCTGTTTCTCTGCTCTGTGATTCAGTAACCTTTGCACAAATGCTGAAGTGCTAAATATGCATTTCACCTTTTCCCAGTTGTAACGTATTTCAAAATTAGTGTCAAATGTAGTTTAATATCTCCAGTAACTCTTGCGTGTCTGAGTCACAACAGATATTTCACTCTCTTTACATTTGCTAAAGACCATCCAAGTTTAATGTGGTTGAATCTTGATGCATGAGCCAGTGACCAGAAGAATTTTCCAGGATCTTGTCAGACTTGAATTCTGAAATTACCTGTACAAATGTAATGCTGGAAAGGGAATATTTGATTATACTGCCTATTTGCGTAGAATTTCTTTATACAAAATGTAATCAAAATTACAACACTCACCCACACTAGGTGTGTTCTTACTGTGAACTGTTGTCAATGATGTTTGCTGAGTTTAGTACTGCTATAAGTATTTGTTGACAAGTTAAGTGGTGAGCCTTGCTGCCATGAAAGGCAAGGGGAGAGGTTTTGCTACTGGTTCAGTGGCGAATCTATCTACACGCCCATCAGCCTCATCTCCATCCCTGGGAAGGTGATGGAACAGCTCATCCTGGAGATCATCTCAAAGCACGTGGAGGAAAAGAAGGTCTTCAGGAACAGTCAGCATGGATTCACCAAGGGGAAATCATGCCTGACCAACCTGGTAGCCTTCTATGATGGAATGACTGGCTGGGTAGATGAGGGCAGAGCGGTGGATGTTGTCTACCTTGATCCCAGCAAAGCTTTTGGCATTGTCTCCCACAACACCCTCACAGGCCAGCTCAGGCAGCGGGTGAGGTGGGTGGGCAGTGAGGGGGGTCGGGAACTGGCCGAATGGCAGAGCTCAGAGGGCTGCGATCAGCGGCGCAGATTCTGGCTGGAGGCTGTAGCCAGCGGCGTTCCCCAGGGTCACTGCTGGGTCCGGTCCCATCCTACTCACTCACCAGTGACCTGGGTGAAGGGCAGGGAGCACCCCTAGCGAGTTGGCTGGAGACACAGAGCCGGGAGGAGCGGCCGATGCCCCGGAGGCTGCGCTGCCGCTCAGCGAGGCCTGGGCAGGCTGGAGAGTTGGCGGAGAGGAACCTCATGGAGTTCAGCCAAGGCCAGTGCCAGGCCCTGCCCTGGGGAGGGACAGCCCCACGCACCAGCACGGGCTGGGGCTGCCCTGAGGGGATCCTGCCCCTGCCCTGCCCCGGTGAGGCCGCCCCTGGAGTGCTGTGGCCAGGGCTGGGCTCCCCAGTTCCAGAGACAGGGAACTGCTGTGGAGGTTCCAGCGGAGGCTACAAAGGTGATGAGGGGACTGGAGCATCTCCCTACGAGGAGAGGCTGAGAGCCGGCCCATTTAGCCTGGAGAAGACTGAGGGGGGACCTTACCCAGATCTACAAATTTCTTAAGGGTGAGTGTCAGGAGGACGGGGCCAGGCTCTTTTCAGTGGCGCCCAGCGACAGGACAAAGAGGCAATGGGCACAAACTGCAGCACAACAAGTTCCATCTGAATATGAGGAAGAACTTCCTTATGTTGAGGGTGACAGAGCCCTGGCACAGGCTGCCCAGAGAGGCTGTGGAGTCTCCTTCTCTGGAGACATTCAAAACCTGCGTAGTCATGACTGTGCAGCCTCCTCAAGGGGAACCTGCCTTAGCAGGGAGTTGGACTATTATGATCTCCAGAGGTCCCCTCCAGTCCTGACAAGTCTGTAATTCTGTGCTATCTGTCCTCCACAGAAATTAAAAACAAAATAAATAAATAAATAAATAAATAAATAAATAAATAATAATAAAAAGAGAGTACTGGAATTGCTATTATCAGCATATCAATAATTATTAAATATTAATGAAATTTGTGTCAAAGTTAAAGATAGTGGAAGTCTGTGATATGGAAGACAAGTTACTAAATATCTATTAGTGCACATTGTCTAGAAAAAGCTATTTTGTGAAGTCAGTGTCACTAAAATGCCAGTTATTTCAGTAATTTCTTTTTTAATCCTCCAGAGCTGAGAATGTCACTGTGTTTTCTACTGTATCTTCTCAAAATTTCCCTGGGGTTATCACTTTCCAAGAGTTTAGCTAACTAAATGTTCTATTATACACCCTTTAAAATTGAGGTTAATTAGCCTTTGGAACAGCTTACACCAAAAAAAATATTATCACCTGAGTTCTACCTTAGTCTCACACACTTGATTTCAAATCATGGGCACGATGGAGCATCTTGTCTGGCTGCGTGAGTCGCCTGCTTGCCTGTGCTGATGTCTGAGGTATTCCGGTGCATTTCTAATGGCTCTGCATGTCTACATGTACACAACCACAGCTGCTCCTTAGATGGCTTTTCTAGAAGAATTACAGCATATCTCTCCGGGATGCTTAGATGTGCTACTCAGCAGGCTACGGGATGAAGATCTATGACACATCTGGTGTGTGTCAACTTTCTGTATTCACAAACGTTCCCTTTGACCCTTGGTTTATAAGAGGTATCTCCAGATACGTAAAAACCCTAATGTTTCAAAGATGTAAATGTATTCAGTGCAGGTTCAGTCTCTTTTCTTGTCATAGCAAGCTGGTAAGGAACAGTGTGATACTGAGAGAGCGTGGATGTTTCCTTAGGGAGAAGATTTCTATAAATCACAGATGTGCTGCTGAACAGGGCTCTGCCTAAGAGTGTGGGGCATCATGCTATCTTCTGACAGCCATTAACTATCAGGCCTGTCCTGCTGTGGTCCTTGAAGGTTTTAGTGTTTTTCTCAGACCAGTTGAAATGCACTCTGTTCATGCACACTGTGTCCAACTAATTCCACTGCACAGTATCTTAATTCCTAATATTCTTGGCTATAAAGATGATTGAGTCACACACAGATCATCTGTACACAAGGAAAGAGAAGAGGGTGGCCTTTTTAAAAAAAAAAAAAAAAAAAAAAAGGATAAGTTTGTAGAATGAATGCTTATAGATAGTCCAAATACTGAATTGTGTAAAAAAAATTAGCAAAGAATGCAATGATGCGCTTTTCAGGAGATCCAACATCAGCACATGTGCTGTTAAGAAAAGCCAGAACCATTGCATTCAGAGTGTCATGATGACAACTTGTTTACCATCATTTTGCTTCACTAGTTTTGTGGGATTGACCCTTAGTCAGGATCAATTTTGTTCAGACAAAATTCCCATCGAGCTCAACCATTTCTTACTAACAAGGATTTGGAAAGGCAAATCCCCAAGGAGCTGTCATTTGTTGTCTTTCCATGAAGAATATTTATTGTATGTAATGAATGAAACTGTGGATGTTTTTAATTTAAATTTTTGAAGATTATTTGATTTATACCTATGTTCAGTTGAGGGAAGGCTGCTAAACAACTCAATGAACTGGTACTGATCATTGAATATATCATTTATATTCATTAGGACTGGTGAGGGTTCCAAATCTTTGTGATTTCACTTGTACTAGCCTAATACAGTGACAAATTAATTAGTGCAGAGGCAAGAGATTCTTCACTTGATTCAACTCAAGATTAATGGGCTTTGCATAAGCAGTTAGGGCAAATCTCTTATATGGAAGATGAGTAAATAACTGACTTTAATACTGTACTGAAGGAGTTAATTTTTTTTCTCAGTCAGGCTTTGATCTTTTCTGTCCTTAGGTTCATGCAGACAGAATCCAAAGATTTCTTAAGAAAAAACTCAAAGACCAGGGATAACAACAATCAGAATTACTAATTTCCCCTCCTGTCCTTATTTTAAGTGTCATGATTGTTAAGGCCATTCTCAGTTTTAAACCGTGCCCTAGCTTATTGTGTTCAGTGCTCTCCTCTCACACAGGGAAACCACCACTTCAACAGCACTTAGCCTTGGCAACAGGATGGAGCTTTGAAATGCTGCATAGTTGGTAACAAAGACTCTGAATTTTTATTAAAGATTATGTATTTCAGTGATGGAGAACAATTACACCGTGACTCAACCTGCATAACTTTTATCAAATGACAGGAAAGGACCTCATTCATAAAACTCCCCTAACCCCATACCTTCCAGATTAAGACACAACATTTTGTGCTAATACACCTTCCTATAACAAGAATACCAAATAAACAGTGAATAGATGTCTGCTAGGCAAAGCACGGGAATGTTTGCTGAACCCTGATGACTGGTTTGGCCAGATAAAAAGAGTCCATTTCAGCAGTGCTCACTTGGACATGTTCAGCATGACAAATAGTGCAAAAATTTCCATGCCACATATAGCAGCTGTTCTCACTGGTTATTTGTGAAGGGTGCTGCTCCTGTCCTCCCAGGAATCAGCTGTACCCTGTCTCTGTGTTGAAATCCCTCCAGTTGTCCCCATGATCTATTTCTGATCGAGAGGAGCATTCAGATGGAGCTGTAGTTTCCAGCACACTTCTGTCTCCTGCGTTCCACTTAGAATTCTCTTCTTTGATTCTCAAAAAGACTCCAAAGACTGACATATTACTCCATCCTGTGGACCTTTAGACTTCACCTTCTAATTCAAAGTCACCAATTCTGACCTGACAAGAAATGGTGTTATTTTTAACTTGCTTCTCTTAACCAATTTAAAAACGGTTCTCATAACCATTGGTCTCTCAGATACTTCATATAACACTGGCATGGTTGTCTTCTTTTAGAGCCACCAGCGCCACTGGTTTGCTTTTTTTCTTTGTAGCAAATTGCCTGGTATTGTGTAACGTACAGCCACTTTTTTCTTTTGTTACATCTTTCTACTAATTGCTAACCAAAAGGATTGCCTGATGATGACTCAGACTTTCTTGATGATATTTTGTATTTCTTGGAGCTCAGATTTATTTAACCTTTCTGCTCATGGACAGGCAATAGTCAGACTCAAAGTCAGTGTGAGGATCTTTTGGCTGCACTGAACGAAAGACACTGCTCACAAAGGACTTGATATGTGAAGGCGCTTAAGTGCTAAAGCATAGCCACAGATCTACTGTGGAATGGCCAAAGCTTTTAAGAAGGTGTCTACTTGAAACTTGAAAAATAAAAGTGGTAAAAGTAATTAAAAATGGGGAAAAAAACCCCAACTGACTTTTCAGACTTTTCTCTGGGAAGGAGTAATGTCTATCTTACCACATTTTCCAAGGTTCAGTTTCCACATAAGACTCTAATTTCCATACTTGGTGTGGATACTTGAGACTGTAAGATCACAAAAGCCCAGGCTGACTTTGTGTGGAAGCCCATGACTAGATATAATTTGCCTTCCACCTTCCTCTCCAGTGCTGTTCCTCATGCTTTTCCTAAGTCAAAGAAGGATGCAGCACCACGGATGATCTCTGAAAGGAGATCTATGCTATCTTTCCTGTGACCTTAGAGGCAACTATTAGAAAATGCTACACCCTTCCCTCCAGCCAGCATCCAGCCCACAAAGACTTCTGAGATACGACCTTAAGGAACAGAGCTAGTTACCTTTTGTAACCTAATGATAATGCCACCTCCACCTTTTGTGCATAACTGCACAGTGGTCCATGGACGTATCTTGGTCATGGGACAACTGGCCTCTTGTTTTTTTCCTCTAACCCAAGCGTATTCATTTCCCACCAGATGGTGGATTTTGGGAAAGGTGGTCACTGTACACCCCTGTTGACATAGCAGCCTGTTTCACATTTGGGAATTTGAAAAAGCTTGAGACCTGAAGGGAACTGGTAAAAGAAAATCCAACGTCTTCTGTGCATACCTAAGATCCTAATTTTTGTAGATTAAACAAGATGACACATAAACACTTCTGGATACAGGAACCAAAATCTTAATTTTTGGTGCTATCAGGTGAGTGACTTCAACTGAAATCAAGATCCCCCCGACTTACACACCACACCACACATCCACACACACCCACACACCACCACCCCCCCCAAAATGGGCATGACTGACTGGCCTTGAGTACTGATGCTACTTTCCAAATGAAACCTCACTCCTACTGAAACCAAACTCTGCAGCTACACTGAGAAAATGTCTTTTCAGGGTTTCTTGTTTCATAACAGAATTCTGGTCTTTCAACTGGTTTCCAGAGTTAGAGTGAAAACTCAATATGAAAACAGAGTCCCAAAACTTTGTGATTTTTCCAGGAAGGAGTTGTTGTTTTCACCTTAGCACTGCTGCCTAGATGAATGGCTTCAGAAAGACTTAAAACTTCATGAAGGGCAGGGAGGTAAGCCTCATCTGTTTGCTTTAAAGATCAGAGCTGACTGCCTTGTGCTGTTTAGATTACCAATCAGGCTATGACAGTGGCTTTGCTCCACTGTGGCTTACTTTGTCATGACTCTAAAATGTAAGTTTATGTATTTAATTGTGCAAACGTTTACTGCATTTTAATAATATCCTGTGACCTGCCTTTTCAACTTTATAGTAGTTCACAACCCTTTTTTCCACCTGTTTCCTAAGGGATAGGAATATGAGCAGACAGCACCCTCTGCAGTGAACGATGGGGAAATGAGAGTTTGAACTCTGCCAGGGAGTTTTATTTGAACTTTATCGGATCCATCTACTTGGAACCCTCTTCCACACTCTGCTTTCAATGGGCAAGCAAAACAATGGCCTTTGGAACTGGTGTGAAAGTTGAGACAGGCAGAGGTATCTCAGGATGTCTTGAAGCATGTATGTTGCAGGGATGGAAGATGGTGGCTAAATTGAGTTCAAAATATGAAAAAATTTATGGCACACACTGTTTCAGGTGATATTGTCTCCTTTCTCCCTAGGGGTTTTCTTTTTTTTTTTTTTTTTTTTTTTTTTTTTTTTTACAAGTACAACTTTGACTTATGCTACAGATAGGAGATTAAAGAAGATATTTTTCTAAGTTGCAATTCTTCTATATGCAATGTGTTAAAGGAATCACAGTCAAAGGACACATCTCTCATTGCAGACTGGAAATCTGATCCAGACTCCAGGGAAACCTGTGTTGCCCCAGCTGTGGTCACCCCTGTGGCTCAGTCATATGTCCTACTGTGTACAAGGGCAGCAGTACTTTTTACCAAACCATAAAATAGCAAAATTATTTCCTCCCAGTAAGAGTGACAGTGATGGCCTCATCTTTCTCCACATTAAAGCAATCATGTTAAAGTGATCTTTCTCACCGGGGAAACACCCTTTTATCTGGATGAAGTTTAACACCATCTTCCAGTCCTTGTTTTCTTAGGGGATTTTCAATTGCTTTGCAATGAACAGTGCTCTAGCTCCCAAACATGCAGCCTTCGTCTACACCAGGATGGAAGTTGGCATAGACCTCCAAAATTTGACCAGTTTAAGAAAATACAGTTATTTGATGAAACAAAAGATGGTAGTTCCAGGTATCGTGGGGAATAACTGTTAGTGTCTTGAGTCACTTCAGGGTCAACAGATTCCTGAATAAAATGAACCTTGCTCACAAGTGCTATCTAGTGGGCAGCAGCTTAAATTTATGGTGTGTGCCTTGTGGGGTAGGTTTATCCGGGTTTTGTTCCGTGTTGCTCTGCTTTGGATTCCCTCTGATACCTGAATAAACAAGTCCAAAGGTAGTTTGGATTCTTCAGTGCTCTGCAGCATTTTGCACGTTCAAATTGTCCACATAAGTAGATAGTTCTTTTAATCTCTCCGTACTGTTGGGCTGCCACTAAGTGTTCATCCTGCTCTTCGGACTATTTTATAAAGCCTTCTGGGAATGCTGTCTGTATGAGAGCAAACTCGCTTCAGAAACTCTCTTTCTGCTGGGGCAGAGAGACAATAATGCAATGATGTGGGTTGTATCTGCTTTTTCCAAACTCTTCTGGAAAGATAGATATGCACCAAAAGTTGGAAGAGTTTTAAAAAATAAACAGGGGTGTTTGTAAACTGCTAAATCAAGCTTCAAATTTCAAGTACCCTCAGGGTTTCAGATTTGGTTAAAAGCAACCATGTGCATGTATGTTTGCACACACATGCACTTGTGTGTACACAAAACTGGGCACAGAGACCCAATAAGCTTTACTATGCCCATGAGATGAAAACCTCATAACAAATGTCAAATTATAATTTTTTGGTGTTAAAATATGTGGAGAAAATTCGGAAAATATACAACAAATGTTATTTTCTGCTCTCTGAATAATCTTTTGGATCCCAAATCTCATCCACAGTCTTTTTCAGGCTTTAAAAAGTTTTCTGTTTTTCAAGTCATAAGGAGGTCTAACTTTATTGATGCTAGGGCAGTCACGATCAAAATTAGATTCATAATGGAACAGTCTGGTGTTTTTTTAGTTATGGAATGCTAGCACTTCCTCATAATTTGAAGCATGTTGGAAATGTGCGTTATTTGTCTTTGATCAGAAGTTTGCTTCAACAGTAGGAAATTGAACAAATGTGACATAATTCCCCTCTCTATATATAGCCATATATAAAATTTCCACAGTTTAGTGGTTTTGACAAAATTGTTATCTGACATAGAGAATAAAAAGAATTCTTCATTCCCAGTATTTTTTCTCACTCTACCTAAAAGCATATATGAACTCCCATCCTGGGTCAGACCAAAGGACCACATAGTATAACATCCCATCTCTGAACATGGGGCAAAAAGGAAGTTGCAGGAGGAAAATGATAAACAGATCATATACAGAGCAATTCCTCCCCCAGCCTTCCAAGCTTCTAAACAATTGGATGTTTAGAGCAACCATTTACTATGTCAATAAATGAGAAAACTTAGCCAGAGGGTGATTTTTTTGTGTTTGGTTTTCGGTTTTTTTTCTTGGGTGTGTGTGGTCGTTTGTTTTTTTTTCTTCCTAGTGTTGGTTGAACAAAACCGGAGTGTTCCACTCATCAAGCAAATTCTTTGAGTCTTTTTCTTGCATAGCTTGACATTGCACTTGACTGAGTGCTACTGATGTGCATTTAAAGATGTTAATAAAATATATTTTTGCAAACACTGTAAATGTAGCCAATTACAGTGTAATGAAGAATCTACATTTCAGTTGGCTAAAAATATCCCAATTATCACAGCTAATGATGGAGGGAATTAATTGAATTTCATCATGGTTTCATTTTTTGAATTACAGACACCATTTTCTTAGGATGATCACAGTCAAGCTTATTTCTAGGTAAATAAGCTACAAGCTGAAGACTGTTATAAAGTCAAGGAATGGTCCTGAGTTACTTGGAAATACTTCAGGATGGACAACATAATGACATTCTGTATTACTTGGAAGAAAAAAGTCTCCAAGGAAAATACTAAAGCAACCTTGTTATCTTACTCTAGAAATGCATAAAAGCAATGTTGCTTTTCCTAGTTTTGCTCTGATGAGTCACTGTAAAGAAAAAGAAATGTCATTCGCATATTAAAAAGGGAAAAAAATTACCTGGTACAATTTTGCTAGTCTGCTTAGACTTGCAAATACTGCTGATGGACAAAAGAGGAAAGCATCATGAGCAAATTCCAAGAGAAGGTTACTGAGGGATTTCTGTTTAAGATCCTCTTTCAGGTGATTTTTAGAACTTAAAAAAGCGGTAATGGTGTTGAGCTCCTTTGTAAAGTGCTTAGCGATTTTCTGATGAAAAGAAATATGAGCTAGATTATTGTTGTTGTTGTTATTACTATTATTATTATTGTTGAATTATTAGTCTTACTCTATATCTATGGAGTACACAAAATGGCGACTAAAGTTTCATTTCATCCTGTAAATTTCTACATAGTATCTATGTTTTCTACTCACAAACTAAGAGCTTTTCCTGTTGAACTTCCCTTCTTTGTCATTTTTACCTCATTTTATGACCAGACAAGATCATTAGAAAGCAATTAAGTTCATAGCCTCTCAGAGACTGCTAATAACTTTTGAAAGCTGTAGTGTTTTCATTTTCTCTCTCCAAAGTGTTTTCTAGAACATTGATTTTATGTACTTCAGTGCAGCCACCTGGGAGGTGGCCATCTCTCTCACTTCCCTGTCAGTGTCAGTACTTCTCTGTTCCCACTCCTACGTAGGAATATTTGGGTTTTTTCAAGGTTTGGAATAGCCTTACCCACATCAGCGTTGTTCTTTGGGTCTCCTGCCAAGGGAGCTGCCTGTAGGTTTGGCTTCAATGATGATGTCCTCCCAGATCAACAGTCTAGGTGGTATTTGGGGTAAAGCCCTGGGGAAGAAACCAGGTGTAACACAGTGCTCAGGTGAATTTCCCTGTGCCGCATCTGGGCACATAACACCTTCCAGCACAGAGGAGTCCATGAGATTAGATTGCAGATACAACTGAAGTGATGTTTTCCTTATAATGGATTTCACTAAGACAGAAAAACAAGTATCTGAGTACCCTAAAGGATTCATATCCCTGGCCTTCTAGGATGCTTGAATTTTTGCCAGCTTCTCTTTTGTTCCTTTTGGCTCAAAAGAAATAGGCACTCATGTTCTTTTTCTCCCAGAAAACTCTGTTCTATTGCTAAAATCACCATCTTCTCCCAACACTTAGCTCTGCCTTACAGCAGGGAATTGGCAGGACAGCTCATCCTGAAATCAATGATGCAGTGTCTGGGTATATTACAAGTGTGACTTCCTTTATTTATATAGTTGTAGATGTTCTGGAACAGAGCTCATCATGGGGGAAAAAATAGGTACAGCCTCCTATGAGAAATATCAGCTCCCAGAACCTTGTGTGAATAACCCAGCAAAGCAATTTTTTCCTGTCCTAAAATCTTCCTCATAGGCTTTTTTCAATAAAAACTAAAACAAACCCAAACTGTAACTGAAGTAAAACAAGAAGATAACACTATTTAAATAAAAGTATCACTTGTTAATGTGAAACACTATCTGGATAACCCAGACAAACTGACAAACTGAGATCCACACCTAAACTTCTGCTCTAGCATCTCCAAAAAATCTTGAGGTTGCAATTTGGCCCAAATTTTAGAAATTATTGTGACACCGAGGTTCCATAAATCTTTTGTCCAGGACTTTATTTCCTTCTTGCAGCCCATGGAATCAACCCATCAGCGTTGCAAGAATGTAGGAGGCAGATGCTACTGAAAGTAGAAAAAAGCTGCCCACCATCCAGAAGACAAGAGAAGATTCAGTCTGCCATCTGAGGTCCATTTTGGGGAATTACCTTTTTATTTATCTCATGTCTTTTGTAAGGGTAAGATAAATATTTCCATACTTGGAGTATTTGGGCACATATGTTCCACTACATAGAAATGATGAAATAAGACTCAAAACATTGAAAAGATACTTTTTTATACCTTACATATATATATATTCCTTCATATCTATGTAAGACTAAGGATTATGGTGCTTTGCTTGGACACTCTCTGCCCTTGAAGATAATATGGAGCTACATGCTCAAGCAAATTCTTGCTTGATCCTTCTCTGTAAGGCCCTCCCTTGTAAAACTTAGGATAGTTCAAATACAAATGAATTAGGCTCTAAAATCCTGTATAATTTTAAGTTCTCCACTCTGCCCCAACCTCAGTAAAGCAGGCAGGATCACACACTGTCTTCTCTATGTATTTTAATATTAATTTTTATTAGCTGCCTTGAGCTCCTTAATGTAGCAGAATACCTGCTGACCACCTTGTGTGCTGTTGGCTAGCTTGCCAACATCGATGATCTCTTCACTGCTTCTCCATTTACTTTGCCTATCAATTAGGCTGTTATTGTTCTGTAAGTTACAATAATTGGCAGGTTTTGCAGACACAGCTGAGTCACCACACTGAAAGGTGGGTGAGTATGAATAAATTTAAATACATATGCATATTGAACATGAATGCCTAACAACGTTAAATATAGACACCCTTAAAATAACTTCTGAAATAAAGAACAGACAAGGAGAATAATCCAAGGTAGCCCACTGACTGCAAGCAATCTGGGAAGCTCAGAGGGAGACATGGGAAGTATCCAGTGGCCAGGGACAGAAAAATTTTGGGGCATTTGTTTTCTTACCTAGTCTACCATGCACATGTTATGTGATTCTGTGCTAGGCGTTTCTACTGTTATTTTTGGAAGGATAGAAGCAAGGTTTGGCACACATGTTGTTTTTGGTGACTTAATTCCTCTCTATGAAATGGGAGTGCTACTGCAACACTGTGTTCTGTGAAGTGCAGGTTTCCATTTGCAATGCAATCCAGAGAGAAGGGCCTCACTGTGCTGGGGGTTATTCAAACAGCCAATAGCAACATAGTTAAGGAGTTTATGGTCTGAGTAGGGTATATTCACAGGCGTCACGAAGCGCTTAGATAATGCAATACAAAGAACTCTGTGGTGTCTCAGTTGCATGTGCCATAGATTTATCAAGGCATTTCAGTGTTGCTTGGCGTGCCGTTCTTACTCTAAGGTCATGTAATCTGAACTACTAGTGAGTATAAATATGAAGCCTGGTGTTCCTACCAGACATACCCTGCTCTTCTGTAAATCTCTCACTGGACTGAACAGAAAAGCAGATGCAACTGTTTTATAGCTCTCACCAAAGAACAGCAAACGGACAGCGATTAAACTCCAGAACTGGGACTTTCAACCCAGAGTTTGATGGAACTCTAATACTAAGTTGCTGAGCCTTCAGGTGGACACGATGCCTATCATGGTTTACACATCAGAATTGCAGAAACCTACTTTATGGATGCAAACAAGAGGAGTCTGGTTTTACTGTCTGTCTGTCTGTCATTATAAGAAATAAATTTAAAGGCAATGAAAATATACAGAACTTCTATCACCCTTGAAAAAAGATAAAAAAGATAAAAAGATTTTAAAGTTTTGGAAAGAATAAGTATTTAGGGATTGGGAATGGAGAGAAAAGAAAAAAAAAAAAATCCAGAAGCAAAACCAAATCAAATGTGGAGGATAGGAGTTTGATTGCTCTATGTCTTTTAAACTAGGAAATACCTTTTATCTGTATTGAGGATTTATCTTGAACAGATTTTTTCTGGAAAGAGCCATGGTCTTATTTTAACCTTTGCAAGTTTTATGGTAAAACTGGTGCAGGGGGTGGGAGGCATGCTTAAAATTTTCTTTAGTGGCAGTATTTCTTCCCGTACTAACTTGCATTGAGCTGGCATGACACGAGAGCCAAAAAAGGAACTTTAAGTCTGAAAGTAAATCTTCCAAGGCAGGTTTTGAAGGTGAATATTTTCCTGCCTCCTTGGGTACTCCTGCTCCTACAGACTTGAGGGAGCTACATCATCTGTTGGGCTACAGCTGCAGCTGGGATTTAGAATCATGCTTCTGTGGACTAGTGAATATTTCTTTTCTTTATAGTCATAGTTCTGGAGACTAGTTAATACTTTATGTCTAAACATTTTGAAAGTTGCATGCATTTGATCTCACCCTGGTTGGAGCTGGAGTTTTGAAAAACAGGTCTGTATTTCCTGATTGAGTTTAACTGCTGCTGGAAACTGTTGTTATATTCTCACACATTAACATGACAGTTTCCTAAAAGTCGTTACAAATAAAATATAATGAAGGTGCTTGACATTTTGCTGGATCATTTCTGTATATACTGACACAGTATAACAAATTATAAGATTGCAAAACTGGTCAATCTGTACGTCTTGTTTTCTGCCCTACAAACTCTGTTTCCCAGAAATGATAAATGGAAATCTTATCTATTAAAGAACAAAATGAAATTAAATGGAGCTTGCAAGTACCAAGTCAGAAAAAAATGGACTAAAGTTATGTAAAAGAAAAATAACTGGTTTTGCAGACAGAAACAAAATAGCATTTTCTGAAAATCTGAAGAACAGTTAGTGTGAAAAAATAACAACACTGCACTGCATTGTTGGGATTTATTTACATGAAACCCCCTAATAATACCAAAGCTCTCTAGATGGCAATGTCAACATATGTTTCAGAATATCATGCAGGTGCCTGTCTCAATCCATTACCTATCATCTCAGCCCAAGGAAAATGCCTTTCCTAAATTTTAAATTGCTACAATAAGGTGGATCCCACAAATAGAAGGTAAAATAAACCCACGTGCTAATTCAGCAAAACACTTAAGTCTGCACTTCTGCTTAATCATGTGATTATCATAGAATTGTTTAGGCTGGAAAAGATGTTTAAAGATCACTGAGCCCAACTGTTAATGCAGCACTGCCAAGGCCACCACTAAACCATGTCTCTAAGTGCCACATCTACACATCTTTGAAATACCTCCAGAGATGGTGACTCCACCCTGTCCCCAGGCAGCCTGTTCCAGAGCTTGACAGCCCTTTCAATGCAGACATGTTCCCTCACACCCAATCTAACCCTCCCCTGGCTCAACGTGAGGCTGTTTGCTCTTGCCCTAATGCCTATTACTGGGGAGAAGAGTAACAGATATGCAAGATATGAAGTTATGAACAGATATGAAGTTTTAACAGCTGTAGACACCCCTGAGCAAGGGGTTCAAGGAGAAACTACACTAGTAGCACACCACGGATACCTCAAAAAGAAATGTCAAGTGCTTGTAGTGCGTGACTCCCTGACTCTCTGAGGACCTGAGAGCTAAGGTACAAACATGTTGCCAAGAGGCTGCCAGAACTTGTCAAGAGCATGGATTACTGTCTGCTGCTGTTCTTTCATGTGGGCATGAATGACATTGCAAGCTGGAACCTGGGAAGTATCAAGGAAGACTATAAAGCCCTGGGGGTGGAAGTGGAAAATTTTGGTAGCCAAGCTTATTTTTCTTCTGTTTTACCAGCCAGAAATAGATTTATATAATGCACATTAACATCTGACTTTGTGGCTGGTGCAGTCATGAGGGTTTTTACTACAACAGGACATTGATCCTGGAGATCATCTCAAAGCACGTGGAGGAAAAGAAGGTCTTCAGGAACAGTCAGCATGGATTCACCAAGGGGAAATCATGCCTGACCAACCTGGTAGCCTTCTATGATGGAATGACTGGCTGGGTAGATGAGGGCAGAGCGGTGGATGTTGTCTACCTTGATCCCAGCAAAGCTTTTGGCATTGTCTCCCACAACACCCTCACAGGCCAGCTCAGGCAGCACGGGTGAGGTGGGTGGGCAGTGAGGGGGGTCAGGAACTGGCCGAATGGCAGAGCTCAGAGGGCTGCGATCAGCAGTGCAGAGTCTGGCTGGAGGCTGTAGCCAGTGGCGTTCCCCAGGGTCACTGCTGGGTCCGGTCCCATCCTACTCACTCACCAGTGACCTGGGTGAAGGGCAGGGAGCACCCCCAGCGAGTTGGCTGGAGACACAGAGCCGGGAGGAGCGGCCGATGCCCCGGAGGCTGCGCTGCCACTCAGCGAGGCCTGGGCAGGCTGGAGAGTTGGCGGAGAGGAACCTCATGGAGTTCAGCCAAGGCCAGTGCCAGGCCCTGCCCTGGGGAGGGACAGCCCCACGCACCAGCACGGGCTGGGGCTGAACTGCTGGGGGCAGCTCTGCGGAGAAGGACCTAAAGTCTAGTAAAGTCCACGCAGACACCGGCCACAGCCTTTGCCTGTCCACTGAGTGGGTCACCCTGTCACAGAGGGCGATCAGGTCCATCAGGCAGGACCTGCCTGTCATCAACCCGCGCTGCCTGGGCCTGATCGCCGGGCTGTCCCGTACGTGCCGCCTGGTGGCACTTGGGATGATGCTCCATAACCTTCCCCGGCACCGAGGTCAGGCTGACGGGGCTATAGGTTCCTGATCCTCTTTCTGGCCCTTGTTGTAGACGGCCTCCAGCCACCACACCGCCCTTCTCGGCTCAGGAGCAGCTGGTCCAGTGGGCACCTTCCCTCGCCGGCTCCCTCACCGGCTGGGCCAGGGAGGTCTCTTCCACACGCTCCGGGAACCTCCTGGGCTGGTCCCTCCCTGCCGGGCTGTACTTCCAGCGGGCAGCTGCTAAGCTGAAGGCCCCCACCAGAACAAGGGCTGCCATTGTGAGACTTCTCCCAGCTGCTTATAGAATATGTCACCTGCCTCTTCGTCCCGGCTGGGTAGTCTGTAACAGACTCCCACCAGGTATCTGCCTTGTTGGCCTTTCCCTGGTTCCTACCCTCAACCCTACCATCATCATCATTCAGCCCTAGACCATCAGAACACTCCCCAACCTACAGGGCTAATGTATTCTTTAATGTGATGTTTATGCTGTATTGATTAATGTTTGTGCCATATTGATTAATGTTTATGCCTTATTAATTCCATTTACACCCAGACCTGAGCTTTGGTATCCATCCAAAAGAGAAAACTCCTGCAAAAAACCAAAAAAGTTGGGACAAAGGGAAAGAATGAAGGGTCCATTAGACAAGGGTGGGTTTTGTTTGCTTGCTTGCTTTTTTTTTGCTTTTGCAATGATTGGCAGTTCTGCATTAGTTAAAGCAAAGACATGGAAATCTGATGTGATCTTTTTTAAGTAGGAACTGCACGTGCTTTCTTTTTGTTTGAAGTGTATTCATCACAGGTTGACACAATAATTTGTATTGTTTTCATCTCCTCATTCATTTTTTCTCAGCATACCCAAAAGAAGCTGTTATACCTCACAAATTTAACCCACAGGATATTCCCTGGGATTACATTTTAATGCCTAGGCAGCTTGCCTGGCTTTTCAGCATTGCAAACCCACCCTTCTTACCCATGCAGCATGCACTGCATAAGAATCGATACTTATTAACTCAGGAGCCAATTATCCAATCTTTTTGATTAATTAGTTTGAAGTGTGGCCTACATGCTTTGATTTTTATTTTAAGTTTTGTTTCTGACATTTTGCGGTGGCTGTCTTGATTCCCTTTACATTTTTCTTAATGCAACTTCCGCTTTGTTCTCCACAGGGAAATTAGTTTTCTACTCAGTCTTTCATGCAGACAAAGAATAACTCTGATATTTATTCGCAGAATGACTAGAGGGTTTTTGTGAAATCATCTCTTGCTGGATCTATGATTCAGTGGCAAAACTGCAGTCTATTATGTCAACAAAATGGGAGAAAAAATCACTTTCAGAATGCAGAGTTAGAGAAGATATTAATCAATACAAAATGTCTTCATGTCTCCCTGTATTCCTTCTGTAAAATTAACTTCCCATAAAGCCTTCTGGTTCATTTAATACCTCAAACTCCAAACTGGGCATATTGCATTAATGTAAATCACTTTAAAATAGTACCTGAAATGACATGTTTACTAGAGCTGGCAAAAAATACATCATGGTTAAAACAGATGTTTCAAATATTCATCATAAGCTTTGCCTGAACATTTTTTTTTATTAATTGCACTTAAATATTAGAGTGGAAGAAATTTATATTGAACAACATCATTACTTTACAATTGCAAGGCTATATACACACAATTAAATATTTGGTTCATAAGAAATTATGTTGATTTTTTGATGAATTTTCTTCTGGTCAAAGAAAGAATTATAATCTCTGAACATTGTTATTATTAAAAACAGCCTCAGTGAAAACGGCGAGTTATTTCTTTAAAGGAAATTGTATTAAAATCTCAATAATGCATAAAGTTTAGTATGAACTTTTATTATACTTAAGTAATAAGTTCACAGTTGTCTTCCACTTTCCTCTTTTTTCCTTCCCCAGAGGGAAATGTCCTTAACATTTGTGTAATGCCAGATAAAATTGATTCTTAGAGCATACCTGCATGGACATGGTGAGACCAGATTTTGGTGGTTTTGCAGAGAAGTGTTATAATGTGAAGATGCTGGCCAGTTACAATCCAACAATAAAATAATTTAAAAAAAATAGTTATAAGAATTAACCAAAGAAGATGGGGTAGTCATTTGATTTGGGCAAATCTAATTCTTTTGATGAGAGTGAGAAAACAAAAAACTCTTAAACGTCTCTTTCTGGAAACTTAATGCCAAGACATAATCTGCCATTTCCTTCTTATGCTTTGTTTCCACTCTGAAAGTAACAACAAGGACAGACAACTGCACTCCCAATAGCTTGCAGGAATGTTGTGATCGTTTGTGCCCTTGGCTGAAATGTGGGACTGAAACCTTGTAGGCAAGCAAAGTAATATGAACTAAAGAGGAGCAGCCAGATGAAACTGGAATAACCTACTGGACAAGCCCCACACTACATTGGACATCAGTCAGTAACAACACCCTGGCACAGAATGGCACATCTCTGGTACAGTGAGGTCTCGCCCAGCCCTAAGATTATTAGACATTTATTCCTGACAAGTGTCATGCAGTCCATTACTTTTTTTTAATCAGAGAATTCTCCCAAAACTGTGTCTAGATGCAAACTTCTCAAAGATTTCAACAATCTCACCCATAAATAAAGCTTTCTTTGTGGGGGTTTTTTGTTGTTGTTTTTATTTGGTTTGGGGGGGGAAGGTTTGTTGTCTTATTTTTATGGCTACAGTTCCAGTTATATTTGTGTGTTTGAACAATTATCCTTTTTGATAATATCCCAAGCATTTCAGGTCTTTAGCATTTAAACTTGTTGGAGGGAGGTGTGTGTTCCTCTGCAAGTTGAAGACTAATAATATCAGTACCTGAAAGACTGTTACCTGAAGAGTTCTTAGAAGTTAAGCATAATGGAGATAAAATTACTGCATTAACCATTGATCAGTATGATAACCATGATCACTATGAGCTGCTGTCAGCTTGTTTCAGTATTTGCATTTTTAAGTCCTGTCAAGAACATAAAAGACTGGCTGATTACATTTAGAAATCAAAATTCATGTGTGCTCGGAATCCATCATTTCACACCTGCTCACTCTTAATGACCAGAAGATGCAACTGTCAGGAGTTATCTCAAAGAAATAGACCTATTCTGCAGCAAATTTCTTACCTTATTCCTTTATTTCTACAGATAAATCAAAAGAATGAGAAAATCACATTCACACATGCCAGAATTGTCATTTCAATTTTCTGCTTTCTGCAACGTGGTTTCCAGAGTTCCACCAAATGTTGACCCTTACAAGAAATTTAAGTTTCTTTCCATATCAGTCCCACCAAATGCCCCCAGGGAGGCCAGGGCTTTCCCACTGCAACACAGATGCATCGCTGGGAGGGAAACCAGCACAGGTTCAGCTCCTCTGAACACCTGCAGATAGGAATTGCCTGAGCCAAGAACACTGCCCAGTTACCAGCTGGTACCAGAAGATATTGCCCTTTCTGTAAGTCTTTTGCATACATAGTATTTCAGACTGCAGCTCCACAAGAGGCTTAATTTTGTGTTTGTCAAATCATTTATGATTTTACACTCTAATTTTTCCAGGAGATTACCATACTAGATGAGGAGCTGTATACTAGAGGTAATTACAAGTGTGGCTTTGTCACATCAGCCCCTACTAAAGCCACCTGAAAATCTGTATCCCTTCTCATAGCCTTTTCTACCTGCAGGATAAACCCATGCCTGCTAAACAAGTAAAAAATTTAAAAGGTCATTGCAGAATCACTTTTACAAGTGTCTAAGAAAAAGTATTTGCATACATTCAGAGTGACATAGGAAGAGGCTAATGTAATGAAATGTTAACAGGCAAAAGTTATCATGCATGTTTAGAATAAATGAAGGGTACTGATGAATAAACACACAATAGTTTGCAGCCCTCTGTAAATTCCACCTGCTAATCAGCAGAACTGGCCAGCGTTTATCCAGTGTTCTGTCGTTATCCTGGGACACAGACAAAAGCTGCTAGGGATGAGAGTTTAATGTGCGTACCAAAATTTTCTGGGGAAAGGAATTAGGAAAAAGGAAAGGGGAAAGGAATCAGTGATACTCTAAAAATGATCCTAAGGACTAAGAAATCCTAACCCAAACTGTGAGAACTTGTAACAGCACAGAAGACAGACAAATCATAGTTCTGTGTTTGGAAAGCTTCCCTGTCATTTAATCATTTTATGATTAATGTATTCACCTTGTGATTAATGTAATAATTACTTTGTGAAATAATAGAGGGTTCATTACATAGCATGTCAAATAATGCAAACAAACATTGAGAAAAGGTGCATCTTAAATTGCAGAGAGATATTGATTTCATTGAATGAGTCAGGTAACAAATAATTAGGCTTATACCACCAAAAATTTTTCCTCAAAATGACTCAGGATTAAAAGCAACTTCCATATACTGTGGCTAGGAAAAGGCTTTCTCAGGAGATTCTGTCATTTTCTCATGCAAAAGTATAGGAATTTTTCTCATGCATTTTCCTGTGAAACAGATAGACTGACTCTCCTCAAAGCTACAAGACAAAATGAGTGAGTAGCCTGTCCAGCTTGCAATCCAGTTTACAGTGCTTCATCAAGGCTTCAGTTTAGAAGGATGCCCAAGCAAGCCACAAACACTGAGCTTGAGAGTGTGGCTAAGCCTTGTCACTCATAAGCTTGAAGTCAGGCATCAAGGATCTTTGGTACCAAGTGATATTATTTCCTTTCCTGAGCAACTAATGATCTGGGACACAATAAGATTCTAGTAATAGTCTACTAGTGTGTGTCATCGTGTTTCCTTCAAAAACTTTGCAGATAACTACTTGTATGCCCCTGTGACCTTGCCTCTGAGGACTGAGAAACCTCTCTTCTCTCATCGTCGTTTATCTGTGTTGGGAGATGGCAGAGGTATTTAGCAGTAGCTTGGAATTACAACTCTTATTCAAAACCCGTTACAACCAACAACCACCTTTGCATAACTTGGGTGAACATTAGATCCAATGTTTGGGTGTGCAAAGTAGATAGATAGATAGATAGATACATAGATACATAGATAGACAGATACATAGATAGATATCTCCTATTGTGTATTTTGGACTTGCAGTGAAGTATATATCTACCTTGAGCTCACCAGGATTCATAGAATCACAGAACGCTTTGGGTTGGAAGTGACCTCTAAAGACCACATAGTCCAGCCCCCTGCCAGGGGCAGGGACATCTGCAACCAGATCAGGTTGCTCAGAGCCCCGTCCAGCCTGGCCTTGAACGTTTCCAGGGATGGGGTGTCTCCCACATCTCTGGGCAACCTGTGCCAGGGTTTCACTGGCCTCATCATAAAAAAATTTCTTACTTATGTTTATTTTTAATCTACCCTCTTTTAGTTTAAAACCATTACCCCTTGTCCTATTCAACAGGCCCTACTGAAAAGTTTGTATATCTATCTATCCACTATTTAAAGTATTTTGTACTTGCAGTGATGTATATATCTACCTTGAGCTTATAAAAATTTGCAGAGAAGTAATTGTTAATTGAAATTTCTTTACATATCATACACAATTTGGTTTTGTTTAGTCAGCAGGAGATAAAATATAAATGAATATGTAAGTAAATGAAAGCAGCTCTGATGATCTGTTCGGGAACAATAAGAATACACTTAATTTCAGGTTCTTCCTCATGACATTTTCTTGGTCTTGGAACTTAGATTTACATTCTTTTATCAGTACAGACATAAAAGGTGTTGTGTACCATGCTGGCAAGCCAAGGAAAAAGAGAAGAGAAAAGAACAGAAGGACTCTAACCTATTTTAAAAGCACTGATTGAAATGGCTTTTTTTGGTGAAACCCAGACTTCAGAAACAATTATGAGAAGGTAGAAGGGGAATAATAGATTTTTTTTCTTTCATCTTAGGATTGATTTTTTTTTCAAAGGCAGATCAATTCGGTCTATTTTTAGAAGCTTTTTTTCTAGCTGTTTTAAAGCCATTGTTCTTGAGGAAAGTTCTGTCAAATCTGATTTAATCAGAAGGTTTCTTCATTTTGGTTGGGCTTTTTTTTTTCCCTCTGGATGTTGACGAGTAAGGCTAAAAGGCAAGTATGATATTAAGTACTTCTGACAAATAGCATTAATGGGGAGCTTTCTGTTTCATTTCTCTGGCAGCTGACTGCCCATTTTGAATTGCAGCTGATGCTGGAGGAAGAGCATGTTTAACCATGCCTCATCAGGATACTGTCCCATCTCCAGGAGACTCCACTATGTGCTATTGTGGGATTAAGAGGGACTAGAGAAAGAAACATCCAAATTCTCCATCTGGCAGAAATAGTGGCAGGCAAAGCAATGACTCAGTGGAAAAATAAGCTTGTAAAAGTGATTAGCTAAGGTCATCCTTCTTCCCAATAACAGAATGGGTGTGGGATGACACTGGGGGGGATTTCTAGCCAAATCACACACCCATCTAACTTTAGATATCCATCTGAGGCACCTGTGTCAGGGAAACTAGTGCCTCTAGAATTTGTGCATTATCAGTGGAGACAGAGGAGCAATTCTGAAGGAAGACAGATCTCTTTGGCCTCCATCTCCATCCATTAGCTATAGCAAATGCAAGGCAATTGGGTCCCCAAATAAGGTGACTTGGTGAAATGACTAATGAGTTGGAATCCATCTGAGTTGAGGCCTCTGGATCCAGGGAGCTACCCGCAGTGTGCAATTTAATTGTTCTGCTCTTTTTTCCCTCAATTCTTCCCTTGATTCCTCAGTCCTTTCTTCTCTTTGCAGTTCTCCACCTTCCCTCTTTCCCCACCTGATCCTTCAGCCTCCTCTTTTTTCTCACTGTCTGCTTCTCCACGCATAGTAAAAAAACCAACCCAAACTTACCCTAATATATGACAGGCAGGAATGAGAGAAAGTTAGCTGCTGTCACACTTGGTTTGTGTGTTATAACTCTCCCTCCATCCTGGCTGTAACACTTCTGCTTAAATTATAAGCTCCTTAGAAGAAGCGCTGTCTGCTCTTCTTAGTGCAATGCCAAGCACAACAGGGACTTCTAAGTCCTTAAATACAAACATAATAAAAGCAGTAACAGCAGTAAAGGAATGAGTGGGTCAGTCAACTTCCTTTTTCCTTTTATCTTTGTGAGCTGGAAGGTTCACACCAGTACAAATGGGAATACAGATGAATGAGAACTTTACTTTCATGTATCAGAAAGTCTGCAAATAAATTGCAGAGCAGGTGTTCAGAGAAATTAAATGATTCAGGGTCATTTACAGTGGCAGGAGCGTCAATTTGAGAATTGCTAAAGTGCAGGTACTAAAACGTCATATTTTATTACATTTTCAACTAGTAAATGTCTGCTGCTTTATTGGTTTTAACATCGTATCAGGTACACCAATAAATTTACAAAGCACACCATTTGGATTTCTAACAAGCATGGACTACTAACCTCAGATACCATTAATTCTGCTTCATTTGTGAATGCCATGAAGCTAGAGATGTATTTAAGTTGTGATTTACTCCTACCCTAATCAGTTTCATGGTAATTTATAATACAATTTTTATGTGTCTTGAACAAAGTGTTAGTGGTTAGTAGATCACGGAGCTTGTTTTGTTTTAGCTTTTGTTCTATTAACAAAGTTCTCTTCACTCAGATCTAGAAGAATAATAAAGCCGATTTGCAAGCTAACAGCTTGCCTTTCAAAGTTAGAAAATAGAAGAGACGTCCCCTAAAAAACAGACTTGGCATTAAAATAACGAACAGGCTAAGGAGTCAGTTAAAGGCCTGATAAATGCCAAAATCAATTAAAAGAGCTTACTGTGGAGCTTGAATCTTCAGCTAATGCAAAGGGAATGTTTCCTGCTGTTAAAAAAAGATGAAAAAAAATAATCCATCAGCATGGGCATCCTAAAGGCATTTATTTAATGCAAAGTAAAAAAAAAAAAATATCAAAAATCATGAACTGTTTGAAAGGAGAGTTTTGTGTCTAATGAAAAAACATCAAACCAAGGTCACTAAGATGATTTTTATAGTCCATGAACATGACACTGACTCTTTCCAATGACACTATGTGCTGCATAACAATTCAGGGCTCTCTCCCATTACTGAAGCCCTTTTCAGTCATAGCATATTATTCTTCCATATTACATAATATAATTATGCATTGATTAAGTCTCCTGCCTTGGAAACACTCCAAAGAGCACTCTATATATAACTCTCTGTCTAGGAACTGCTTCAACCAAGGGTGGTTTGGATGTGTCTTCAGAGGGAGGAATACACTCACCTTTCACTTTTTACAGCATCTTTGTGAGTCATACTTGAGCTGGAAGGGGGAATGGTATTGGATTGCTATTGCAGGGAAAGTTGGGTGGGTGAGGTGAATGCAGTGTGGGTGGTGGGTTGACATAGCAACTAATATAAAATCTTGCCAATGACAACAACTGGGAAGAATATTTTTTTTTAATGCTTGCCAGAGAGACTGTCGTTTCAAAACTAGCCAAGCTGTTACTTCCCTTCCTAACATAAAGGAAGGGTGCCATCTAATGAGCACTAGCAGCAATTCCTGCCATACTGCAAGCTTTTCCTGCCTTATAGGAACAAACTTTATTCACTACACGACAG
The DNA here is from genome assembly GCF_023638135.1 of Falco biarmicus. NCBI lineage: Eukaryota > Metazoa > Chordata > Aves > Falconiformes > Falconidae > Falco > Falco biarmicus. Next base: position 85,712,731 of record NC_079288.1, on the reverse strand, counting down.
CTTGTTTCAATCTGTAGGTACAGCAGCTCAGCTACTGTTGAACTTGACCTTGTGACCTTAAAGCAGTTAAAGGTATTAGGAAGTGGCTCCTGACAAGGCACATGAAGACAAAGATGCTGCCTATGAGCTTTTAAATGTCGTCTGTATCTATTTCTTTTTTTTCCTTCTTATACCTCAATGAGTATTGTGAAGGTGCTTTTGTTGTGTTATTTATATCACCTTTATCCAGCTTCACATATGAACACATTTACGAGGTTCTTCCTGCAATAAAGAAAACCACTACAACCCCTCTTGGGAACATGTATCCATTCCTTGCAGTTTCCACCTAGTGCTGCACTATGTAATTATTATCACAGGTGCGATTTTTGTTTAAGTCACTTTCTCAATGAAAAAGCTTATAGGCTTCTAAAAGTGAGGAAAGCATCAAAACTGTGGTGCCCAGTTGGAGCTCTTCACTACTTCTGGACCAGCAGAGTCTCTTTTATGAGCCGTTTGCTGCTGGTGGGACATCAGGAGCTCTCTGCAATGTCTCACAGAGGGCAGATCATCCACAGCTGGCATCCCTTCACCACTCAGCACGTTGTCATGAGCCGTCAATTTTCATACATTAAAAAGTGTTCCAGCAAGAAAGGGGCAGAAATCTGGTTCCATGTTTGTGGCATACAAAAAAAAAAAAAAAAAAAAAAAGTGAGAAGCATCAACTGCAACAACAAAAAAATACATTGATAAGAATTTTCTAAAGATAGGGATAGCAAAGTGTTGAAATTAATTGCCTGGTACATTGCTAAATCTGTATCAATGGAGTCCTTTAAAAGCAGGTTGGGCAAAACACCTGACAGGGTCAGAAATTACACCTGATTCTACCTCGGGGCAGAAAGACAGAGTAGCTCATCTCTGGAGGCCACACACAATGATTTTGTGTATGACTCTAGCTTAAGTGTATATAAAATGAAAAAGGAGCAAGTTGCAGATATTTTATAAATACTTTCAGATTCTTTAAAACAAATACTAAATTCTTTTCAAAATTAATCTAATTAATCCCATGTACTTGTGAAAACACGACTGCTTTATTGCCAGGAGTAACACTCCTTTTTTATCTAAAAGGGTAAACATTACTGACCTTCAGAATATTTCCCACCTTATGGCTATGTTCTGAAGCATTTGAGACTCTCAGATCAAAGGCACACAGCTGTATAAATGGTTCATCACGAGCAGTGTAGTTGCAAGCTGCCACATTTAGGCAGCAGCTTGCAGTTACAAATAATGTCATCCCATCTCCTCTTGCTTAAATCCAACTAAATTGCATTCTCTGCAAGATCAAATGTTAATTTAGAAAGTTATTTTAATTTCAGTAGTGCTGTGATCAAGTGACCTCTAAAGGTACATGTTAATATTCCCAGGTGCTGCCACCACATTTGCTTTACTTCTTCCTGAAAATAAAACTGAAATTACTGCCATTCTTTTTGCCCTTATGGGAACCATGGTCCCAATGTATGTGACCAGCAGCAGCTCACGCAAAGGAGTCCCTCTGGAAAAAGAAGTACCTTTTAATCCATCACATGCCAGAGGCAGAGCCTTGCATTTTGTTTTAAGGAGATATTCTTCAGACTTTTCACTTAGCAGGGACCAGGGCAGTCCCTAGACTGAAAGATGCGGTTTTCCTCCTTCATGGTGTCCTCAGAAAGTGGTCTCAGGCCCTTTTCAGCCAGCCCTTGCTGTCCATGGGTGCCTGCCCCAGGCATCAAGCTTTAAATAACTTCCTAATCTTCACCACCCCATTCCAACACACATTTTTCCCAAGCTGTAGCTTCATTGCAGTTAAAGGTGATGAAACTCACCAAGCGCCAGCAGAAATGTCTATCTGGAAGAACACCATGTGGAGGAAGCAGCAGTCTGCAGTGTATACAAGAATGATAAAGCTGACAAACTCTTACACATGCTGTGCTCAAATTTTGGATGCCTTTGCAGCATAAAGCTTAAGGATCATCAACAGCAAACTGGTCCTGCCAGCACTGAGTGAAGGCTGATAACTCTGGTCTCACTGTGTGTAAAATGCATCCACAGTTATGTCACCCACAGCCCCAAAGAGATTTATTATTTTTTTTTCTTACAACAAGGCATCTTCGCTCTCGACAGATGTTACAGTGATGAACCGATGAGATTAATTGGTTGACAAATCAGTGTAATCCACAAGAAGTCTGAAAATTTATATTGGGAATCACAGTGTTATTTACAGCACAGTTGATGCTTAACTAGTTAGCGCTGGTGCTGCCAGATGTAAAATTATGCCTGGCTCTTTCTTCCTCCAGCTGCACTGAATATTCAAAATATCTGAATTTATCCCTGCAAAGACTGAATCTCAACACTTTGCTGCTGAATCGGGGCAGTTGTAATCGAAATAGAGAAGGCAGCATGCCCACGTGCCTGGCCACGTGACACAGGTCTGTGTGACATGCCAGTCAGCATCAACACTGTGACTGAAACTTTCTTATCCCTTTCTATAATCAATGCTGAAGCTCAACATTTCTGAGATATGTTAGTAGTTGAGTGGAAGAGCGTAGAGGAGTTATAGAGGACTGTATGAAAAATGTATTTGTAAAAAGGTTGTAATGATTGTTAAAAACATAAGGTATGAAATGTTAAAAAAAGGGGGGGGGAAGTGTAGAGAAATGAAGCTGGGTTAATTAGCATTGGTAATATACAACTGTGGGCTGGCTTTAGGGGTGGTGGGTTGGCCGATGTAGATAAGGTGCAGGTGTGGCTGGTTGAGTGCCAATGAAGAGAGAGCAGAGAGGAAGAGAAGGTGAGAGAGGAAGAAGTAGAGAGAGAATGCATGTTCTGGATGAGGTGAGAAGAGAAAGCAGCAGAGGGACTGGTATGAAGAGTATGCTGGTATGAGATGGTAAAAGACCTTGTTGCAGCCTGATAGTCTGGAGAGTGCTGTGACAGAAGAGCTACCGAGTAAGCCCCAAATGGGTGGTAAATATCCTATATGGCATGGCTGCTACAGAATGAGAACCAAGGACTATGTGTACATTGCACATACTAGCTACGAAGCACTTGTGAGCTAGCTTTCACCTTTCCTAGGGCTAGAGTTAAATATATAGCAGGTAACTTCTGGAGATGCAGTATCCTGCATCAAGCCCAGTCCAACTGACATGCAAAATCCTGCTCTCATTAATTTGCTTGGCACTGGCATGGTGGTGATGGCTATCAAGGTACGATTTGCAATTTTACTTCAGAGTGAGTGGGAGAGGCCCAAATGGATGAGGGAGAACAGTCTTGCATTGTCTTGCAAACCCATCTACCAAAAGTTTGGACTTGGAAGTCTTCAGAAGAAAGTGGTAGAGCCCAGCAAAACTCTGGAGTCCCCAGGAGCTGAGCCCACAGGAATGATGTCCTGCATGTAACGAGCTGTTCAGCTTTTTACTTTTGTTTTTATGGCAGTGAAGGCAGCAGGAACTGCCATTGCTTTTAGGACTGGATGGTCCCTAAAGACAATGGCCCTGGACCTGTCAGCTTCCCAAATAACACTGAGCAGAGATCAGGCAGCCAGACCTTTTGTATCTATCAATAAAGCTGAAGTAGGCAGTACCTCTGTCCTTTCAGCTATTATAATCAGGTCATAAATTGTGTATTCCTGTGGCTTGAGAAGATAACGGAATAATCAGAAGGAAAATCAGGTCAAGATAACTGATATAGTGAGACAAAGACAAATGACGTGTCAATTGAGGTCATCAAAAGTTCCACCTGACAGAGTATCAGGTAGGACTTTCTATCTGCCTAAAGCTATGTGGCAAAAAGTGGCAGTCAGAAAAAGCAAGGTTCTTTAGAGAGCCCTAATGAAATGGGATTCGGTGGGAACTAATGGTGGCTTGGTAAAGCATGATCACAGTCCTCACATACGGAGGCTTTGACACTAGGTATGACTGTGGCATGTGTTGATATGGATAAGAAATAGCAAAAAAGACATGGACAATGTGTTGGCATTGAGTACTGTATCTTTTGAACTCTGTGAAAGTGGTGGGAAACTTAAAGACGTTATTCTGTACCTGTGCTGCCAGCCCACATTTACTTTACAAATTACCTTGATCTCAAGAGAGCAAAGAGAAATCCTGTTATAGGAGATGAGTCAGCTTTGGATCCTTCAGCAAAACAGCCCCTCTGGGATGGCAAAGCAAATATTTTACCATAGTTCTGTAAACTATTAGCAAAACGGAGTTATGGAAGTGAAGGAGCTTTGAAATAATAGCAAAGTGGCTGCAGCATTATCCAGGGACATGGCTCAATTGCAGACTGTGCCAGTGGCATTATATCTAATGCGGAATTTGGAAGTTCAGAGGACTTAAGTAAAATGCAAACCTTCCAGCAAATGCATTTTCCAAGCTCACTGTTGTCTGTCTCTGGCCATCCAGGATATCATTTTGCCACTTCGTTGTACAGACTGGCAGCAGTGTTTTTCAGAAGGGGAGCTGAGCTTCATCCCAGTTGGCCCTGCCAAGATACAAGCTTCTGCTTTTTCTGCAAAAGGAGAGTATTTGGGGAAAGTCCACAATGGTTAGAAGGGCCTAAAAGTAGCACACTGTTGCAGCATCAGCTTCAGCAATAGATATGGCAGGAACGAAAGGGAGTTGTGCTGCTGTAGGCCCAGGAAAAATGTCTGCAATCCTTCAATATGTTAACTTAACAAGTACATGAATCAAGGACTGGCCCCAAGGAGGGGTCAAGATCCAGCATCCTCCCCACCCTGTCTGAATTCCCTAGTGATGGGTAATGTCGGTCTTTCTGAACCACCATCTCTTCATTGTCAGGTAGCTCCCAAATGGCAGCAGCCCCAGTCCCAGCCTTACTTATCGCACGAGAGTCCTGACATGCCCCAGGAAAGCTGGAAGACACAGGACATCACAAACCACGCTGGACCGCAAGCTATATTTCTTGGGAGTCTGCTTAAGGCTCCTCTAGGTTAGCACCACAAGACATGAGAGAGAGGAGTCCTGATCACTGCTTTGAAAAGAGCTTTTCTTAGATCACCCATTATAATTATATAGTGAAAGTGAAGTGCTGCTGATCCCAAGTAAACGGTGAGCTTTTTAAGTCTGGAGATGCATCTAGCCCTCCCTGGGCTATGCTGTCATTTTACAAGCAGGTCAGAGAATAAAACTTAGGTTCTAGGACATAACGTGCAGTCTAAGTATAGCCCTTGAAATCTTTCTCCATGAAGAAACAGTAAACAAGGCTGGTTGGCACATCTTACCTTCTCACCCTTCTCTGCCTCAAAGTGCCTTCCTGAGGAAGGCAGAAAGGCATCTTTTCCCATTAAGTTCCTGAAAAAGCTTTCAGACATGTTATAGGGGAAGGCTTTATGCATCTATGGGTGGGTTTCTTCACCTATAGATGGCATGGGGAGAGGAGAATTTTATTTAGCCTAACAACGCAAACCCGGAGTTGCAACTTTGAGGTTCTAAACTGGGTTAGAGAAGTCCTCTTTCAGAGACTGCTGGCGTCTACTTCTAATACCCCTAGGTGGTTTTCTCACTCTAGGCATGCTAGCAAACTCTTCAGAAATATTTCTTGGCGGTCCAAATGATGCTGCTTCTCGCAGACCCGCTTCTTGCAGCTTGCAGCACAAGTATAACGAAATTGCTTTTAGGGAGTTCACAACTGGCTTCAGTCCATCCCATTTATTTGGGCAGTGAATGGGCTCGATAAGCTGATCATTGTACTGAAAGAAGGGTAGGTAATGTTGAAGGCATGTGAATTCCTTTTGCTGTCAGGAAGACAATGCTTTTATCTTTGAACCAGATCAGGCTGCTGTGCAGAAGAATGTGTTGTATATAAATAAGAAGTATCTGCATTTATCTGATCTAATTCCGCATTTTAAACTCATTTTTGCTCATTGTTCTGTGTGGGAAGAAAAGACACTTTTTTTAACATGTTAACACAAACCAAAATTATTAAATGTATTTGTATAATATGTATAAGTGCTTGTATATATATTTATATAAAAATGCATGTACATCTCTGTTTGGATAAAACAGGATATAAAATAACTTTATATATAATGGCATTCTGAAACAAGTCAGTGTAAAACAAAACATAGAAACGTTTATTTCCTGCAGTCAAAAAGTTTTATTTCAGTTGCATTAAAATTTAAGCATTTAGGTACTTTTTCATAATGAGACATGAATCTATAATCAACTTATTTTCATACCAGAGAATATTCCACAGAAAGCTTTTGGTTAGTACTAATTTTAAATTCTAATTTTGTTCAGTGAATATCAATTTCCCTGGAATTCTACATTTGCTGAATGTATCATCCAGGGAAATGTTCTCTCTACCCCCTGCCATGACATCTGAATCCTGGCTTATAAATCCCTACTTTAGGTGAGATCTGAGCAGCTTCAGAAACCTGTCATGCTGTCTTCTACTCTCTCATCGGTTAAAATCTAATCAGGTGTCTGTCAAGTCGAGCGGAAGATACTAACACAGCTGAAGCTAACCAGCTGGACTTGGCATTCAAATACGATGGGGTCCTCCAAATAAGTGGCTGGTTTTGGAAAATTTACTCTGAAAACTGAACTCACCTTGAGAGTCAGAAGGGCTGTTACTTGGTACAGCAGTGCCAAGCCTTTCTGCACTATGCTAGGAATGGTTAAATGGCTCTAAAGCATCCAAAAATTTATCCTCTGATAATCTTATACAAGGCTCACTTTTTCCTCTCTAGCATAAAAGCTTCAGGCTTGCCATGCTGTAGTGGGCTTGTGTCTCCTTGGCTGTCAGCACACCTAGCCTTTGGTGAGGCTAGGAGTGGCTGAAGATCACTGAAGGTGCTTGGGTGAGTCTAGAGAAGGGATGGATATTTCTAGCACAGGGAACATAGTTTCTATAAGGCAGGAGCTTTGCTAGCATGGCTTTGCTCCAGAGTTTTTTAAGAGCCACGTCCTACGTGACAGATCTGGAGCATGACACAAGAGCACAGGCATGCAGAGGGCTTTCTTAGGCGGATGGGCCCAGGAACTCCAGACAGAATTGTTGGTGTGGGGGCAACCAGACAGCCCAAGAGGCCTGCTGGTGGGCTGTGTGAGAACCAGGGAATGCAGTGCGCCAGAATGGTGGTGTTGTGGGCTTAACAAAAAGCTTCATGAGCTGAATAAGGTGGCGGACACACAGGAGATCTGGGCTTCAGAATGCTCCAGGGATGTTGCAGCTACACAGTGTCAATGTGGCTTTTGGACTGACTCCGTAATGAGCTGGAAAAATATAAGTATATATATATATATATGTGTGTGTGTGTGCAAGGATGACAGGGACGATTTGGGAGACAGCTGCTGAATGCTTTTTAATCACACTCTGAATATGTTTTTTCTTCTCCCCCGCACACCTCTGTCTGACATTTACTTAAAAAATATTACTATGCCAAAGCCAAAGCTGTGATATTAAATCCTCAGAATGTGGCCACGTGGGTCTGCCACACAAATGAGTACTAAGTGCAGATACAGTTTGTTCTTCTCCACTGTTTCTGTTTCTGTTGTTATCTTCGGTTGCACTGTTACATCTTCAACAGACTGGGCAGTACTCAGTGAAAACAAAAAAACAACCCAACAAAATAAACAAGCAGGAAACTGTTCAGGATATCCCATCTACTCCTGTCTGTAATTTATATTTGTTAACCGCATATCTTCAAAGTATCAGAGAAGAAAATACCCTCACTCGTTTCGTTAAAATACTCTTTTTCCATACAATGTTAATGTTAATCAAGCAAGCCTTACAGCATATTAATTCTACAAGTCAGGTAGTGAAGAATAATCAGTGACTTCACTTTAATTTTTATTCCACCTTTCTTCCTGAGACGGTCAAAGCATTTTGAAAGGAAGAAAGCAGGCCTCTTGGGACACATCAAAGGCTGGAGCTTCTATGTGAAGGCTGCTATGGTTCTGATACCTGGGTGAGATATACCATCACAACACAGATTATCTTTATTGAAGTATCAAGGTCTGGAGTGGTGTAAAGCTCCATTTACTTCAGGGTAAAGCTACTTTCTGGTGCAACTTGGGCAGGAGAGACAATCTCTCAAGGAGAGAGGAATAAGGCTGAGTAGCTGCAACTGAAGTGGACACGATGTGCCCATGCTGAGCACTGCTCACATGAGTGAGCACACACTGCTGAGGGTCACACAGCCTAGGCTATGGGTATCAGGAAGACAGAGGAGGTAGATAATATGAGGAAAATGTCTCCTTTTTGTTATGTAAGGCAGGAAACATCTCCAGCTTGCTCTCCCAGATGTGTCTTTCAGAGCTTAAATTCTGGCAATCTGAGCTAAAGCCTCAGCTGTTGGCAGTTACTCTGACAATACAGGTTTCTCCTGCTGCTACATTGCTGGGCTGCCTTTTCACCATGCTAGTGGTTCTGGAATCAAGATATACCTGGAAGGGTTTCACCCCTCAAGACGGTTCTTGAAATTTCCCAGCAAAATGTCCTCAAGTCTCCATGATATTAATTTTGTCTTCATTGGCAGAAACAATGAAAGATATGTCTTGCAACACCGTTTTCTGTAGATTTGTTGCTTCTTCAAAAGCAGTGTGCTCACAGTCTGGCACTTGGGCATGCTATAAACACAACCTACAAGAAAGCTGGGATTTTATTCTAGCAGCACAAAAGATCTTTATTTAGTGGAACAAAACTGGAAGAAATGTATGAGAAATACAAAGCACAGATTCAATGTGTGTGTGACTCTTTTTTTCATTCCCAATGGTTACAGAGTGTATGTTATGAGGCATATCAGAGACCCAAGGCATGGCTCACAAACATTCTTCTGTTCAAAGTGTCTTTTGGAGAGGGTTTCTACTAAAGCCTCTTTCCCTCTCAACCTTTCCAAGTGCTGTTGATGGTTAATGACATTTCAAAGGATCTATTAAAAGTGGGTTTTATTAATATACCTTTATTAACTTAGAAGAGCTCTTTGCACAGTGCCTTTGTTTGCAGCTACTTGCCGTGAAATGAAGGGTTCTTCATTGTATTTGGTAATGAATCACTTTCTGAGACGATTTCTGACTGTATTTCAGACACTTTCTGACTGTGTATTACTCCTCAGGTTCTTCCCACTCCCATCCTTCATTTACCTTCTTTCAGGGAATCTAATGTTTTGTGTTTGACATAAAAATACATTTTAATATTTGCAAAATACTTGTTATAACATTTTTATGACTTTAAGCACTTAGTTTGCATTTCATAAAGACCAGATGGAATAGTCTCACCCATCTGTACTAAGGGACAATGACACTGGAATAAAGTCCTCTGATGGCAGCCAGGGGAAGGCCTACTTGAATTAAACAGTACCAATTAATAGGATCATTGATATATTTTTTTTTAATGGTCATAAAATGAAGCTAATGTTCTGTGGTCTATGATCAGGAAAATTATATAGTAGGAAGACCTTTGAATTGTGACAGGGATGAAAAATAGAATAAAAAGGATTGCCAGAGTTACTTTCTGATTGAACTTGTGAAAGCATGATCAGCAAAGGTGAGCAGAGGTTTACAGGGCCACAAACCTTCAAATCATGGATGGCTGATAACAGAGGAAGTTAATAAATGACAGTTGAAGTTAATTAGTGCTCTTGGTTTCAGGAGCTGCTATATCACAGGTATTCAAAGTGACTTGAGCAGAGTGCGTAGTCCTGTCCTTGCAATCTGCTCTGCTATTTTAGAACTAACTAGCAGAAATTTTAGCTGGCTTACAATTAACTGGTTGTTTTGAGGGTTTGGTTTGTGGGTTTTTTTGAGTTTCAGAGTAGGGAGGCTGGCTTTGTGGGTAGTGGTATTAGATGAGATAAATGGCAGTTCCCATTAATTTTAACAGATTACTGACACAGTGAATAATCGGGGGTTTGTGGAGAAGCACAGACTGTAAAGATGTGGAGATAAGTGTTCAATTTTATGCTCTCTACTGCCTTGAATATATGTTTTACAATCTGGGTTTTGTTTTTCTTTTGGGCTAAAGAAAAAGAGATATGCTATTTTGGCAATTTTTCTGTATTGATATATTAGACAGACTAATTCAATTATATTTTAATTTTTTGATGGCATGATTCTCAGATTATAAAATTAGATCATCCCATCTGATATTCAAATAACACAAACTATAGTACTTTATTCTATGTTTCCCTTCAACAATTCCACATCTTGTGATTTACTTGGAGCCATAAGATTCAGTTGAAGCCTTCAAGTGACTGTGAATTTCACAGAGTCCTTACTAAGATGTTCCTATGATTAGTTGAAATAACTGCAAGAAACATTCAGACTTATTTATAAGTCTGAATTTTCCTAGATTTAGTTTCCAGCCATAAAATCTTAAGAATTCTTCATCTGCTACATAGAAAGATCTGTCTGGATGACCAACCTGATGCTTTTAAAGTCCAGTTTTGAATAGAGTTTGCTGATGTTAAATCAGATTGGCACCATGTCTAGTCCACTAAGTAGAGCATCTAAAATTACTGGAAGGTATTTAATGAAAAAACTGTGAGCTTTTTAGACAGCCTGTGCTGTAAAATGCAAAGTATTTCTTGGCTTATGTTTTTAAATTGCACTACATGAATTAGTCAATGCTATTGAAATTGCTTGTTGAAGTACTGCAGGAGCTAGCAGCCTGGGTTGTACAACCCTGCTTGAGGACAACTGCTGGCTTAAATAGCAGGTTGAAAAGTCCAGATAAAAAACATACTCTGACCTTACATCCACACCAAAGACCTTTTGCACTAGCCCTTGGACGTTGCTCGAGGACAGCAAGGTATCTAATTCCATCAGCTGCAAACCCCCAAAAATAAACAGCAAAGAAACTGTAAGTATCCTAACAAAATTTGCATCTCTTGCACCACAAGCAAAACTCAAAATGCATATTTCATTACATAATGTCACCAATATTTTCATACCTTTTGAAGGTGGCAAATTGAAGTATCTTGATTAGAATAGCTAAATACTATAATTAAAGCAACACTTTTTTGCAGACCTGGAGTTTAAATTTGAAGCATGAAGCTATTGGGTTTATAATGATGCACATTACCACAGGATTTATTTTTCTAATTTTTAAGATTCTTTTTCTCATAAACTTAGTTCACAAATTGGTAGAAGCTGCAATTAGCTTAGCAGACTAAATGCAAAGACCTTTCTAAGGCACTGAGGAAAAAGTCCTAAAGTTTCTCTGCGTTTGTCTTTTGCCTCCAAGCTCTTACATCCTTGATTAGAATTAGATGTTGATCTCAGACAAGTTATGAAAAAGCCATGAACATTTATCCAGAGGACAGAAGTAGCAGAGGGCCACAGAAAAAATGTACAGAGGGTTACACAGAAAAATAACTTTGAAAGCAGCATAAACAGTTTGAGGGGAAAAAAACAAACCAAACAAAAACCCAAACCAACAAAACAAAAATAAACCCCACCATCTCAAAACCTAAGGTAGAAGGTTTGTTTGATATTAGGCAGTTAACAGATACAATTACATTAAAGCCCAGTTGTCACAGACTTTGTCTAGTTGGCATACAGTCCTCTGTGTGTAGCAGTCCTCTGACACTTACTTCTCTGTATTGACTACCGGAGCAACCCAGAGACTTAGCCCCCAGTTTGCCTGTATTTGGCTATATATTTAAGCATATTTGCCTAAAATTAGATTAATCTGTGCTGTGGTGTCCAACAGGTTAGTAATATATGATACAACGTGAGGAAAATCCAGATCTCAAATGTAACTCCATGGACATCACAGTTGAGGGTAAAATGTCATTTCTTCAGCATAAATATATTGGATATAGGCAACAGATTCATCTATATAAAGATCTGATTTTATCCACCAATATTTCATATTCTGGGGATGCCAGCTTAAGCAAATGCTCATGTCATCTTCAGCAGGTCTGTGTCCTCAAGCCATATCATAGCACTACTTCCATAAAACCACATAAATTTTGAAGGCCAGCAGAAAGAGAGACCGTGGGAGATAATCTAGTGCATTTTCTAACTCTAAGGCAGGTAGTTCTAGCCAATTTCTGAACTCAGGAAAAGAATGCCTTCTTTCTGCTTGTTTTCTGCACTTTTGGTAAGGCTTTTAGCTTTGCTTGGATATCTCCCAGCCAAGTTTCAATTGTAGTAGAAAATCAGATCTCGTATGCCCTTACAGGCAAGTATATATTTAATGTCCTCATGTTTATTTTTTGGTCAGTGTATGCCCTCTGAAGAAAACCAGTCATATGGGAAAAAGAGAATTGTTATTGGGAAATAACTGTGATAGTTACCTCATATTTTTCCATCTGGAAAAAAGCTTTCCTTGGTATATGAGCATGAAAGAGTGGAGGTAAAGGAGCGCACGAAGGCAACCTACTTTGTAATTCAGCTGGAGTGGGAGTTTAATTTAATACAGTTTAAAAGGATATTTTTTTTTTCCTAACAAATGCATAAAGAAGCTGATTTTATCCTTCATTTCAGCTGTGAAAACCAATGAACCAAACATCTAAACCAAATTTCCTTTAGCTTAATTAATTGTACCAGCCCTCAGACAAGTGCGCTCCACTGCTATGCACATGGAATAAAATGCTGTATCTTTTTAGGTACAGCTCTCTGAGGGCCAATTTATAGTGCTGCCAAAAGGAAAGGTCAAACAATGCCCTTGATAAAGCATACAGCTGGTGCAATAGAAAGGAAGGTCTGGACTGTTTTCTTTCATGCCACCCTTGGAAATTTCAGCTAAGTTCTCAGCAGGACCCTCCAGTAGTTTATGCTAACTCTGTTTCTGTCCCAAAGCCTGATTTCAACATGACTCAGAAGCCATCAGGCAAAGATCCTACAGCTTTCCACAAGATGATAAATGATTAGTAGAATATATAACAAACTGGTTGTTTACGTAATTCCAATTACCTTAGATGACACAGACAATACTAAAGTGACACATTTGCATTTGAACTCTGCAGACAAGCAGTGAAACAAAGCCATCTGCTGCTGCAAAAGTGTTCAGAACAGTGAACACACGAAAAAGATTATATAGATGGTTATTACTATCATTGCGTAAGTCTTGCAAAGTTCATAGTCATGTAAGTCATAAGGGAAGCAGAGAGGAACAAATTAATCATCTTGCTTGACCTCTAGTATACCTTTATCTGGATAATCTCACCATTTTTTCATGCACTGCTTCTGGACAAAGTTTAGCTTCAAGGAAGACATCCACTCTTTGTGTGGGGAATTCACTACTGTTCTTAGTTGTCATCCTTGAAGTTAAACATATAGCTTATTTCTCATTTTCATTTATCCTGTCTTATCTTCCAGTAGATGGGAAAAACCCACAAAAACCAAGGTTATATCCTGAGGAGGTTTTACTGTTCTGCAAGGGTGAGATGTTATTTAAAAGCATTAGATGAGAATAAGATTAGGTACTCAAAAGAATGAGACTGCAGTATACAGTAGGTAGGTGTAAGAAAGGGCATGAGTTACAATAATCCTGTTCTGTACTCATTTAACCACCAACTCGTTTGTGGTTGTGTTTTCTTTTTTCTCCTTTTTTCTTACAGATGTTTAGACTCAGGGTTAGGGTTAGACTCAGGGTTAGACTTAGGGTTAGACTCAGGGTTAGGGTTAGACTCAGGGTTAGGGTTAGGGTTCCAATAGCAGAAGCCTGAGGTATTGTTCAGTTTGTCCAACTGAACTGTTGGACAAATTCTGAAGCATAATGGTTTTTTACTTAATATCACAACTTCCTGACTAATGAGAACATCTTACACTTTTTCTGAACACACTTTTCAGCAATCTTGACATGTTCATTAAAAGAAACAGGTACTTTGTTGCAACCAGGGACACTTGCCCTTAAGGAAAATTACAGCAATCAAACAGGAGTATTCAGGCATAGGCTGGTTATCACATGCATTTTGATTGAATGAGGGTAGAATTTAAAAGAGGGTGCTTTTTTTTTATACTGCGAGACACAAAACTAACCCACTTACCCATATAAAGAATTAAAGATGAAGCAAACAGAATTTTAGATTTGTAAGTGGAAATGGTGGACTCAGTAAAAAATTAGTAATACATAAAGAAGAGGCAACCCATTCTGGAAGTAAATATTATTTGGTATCAGCAAATAAGGTAACAACTGGAGCTGGACTAACACTAACATATTAATAGGAAAAGACTCTCCAGTTCTCACTTGTGACTAGGATGTGAGTCTTTGAAGATCCTTTACAACCTTTAGGAAGCAGTGGGATTTTTAGGAAGCACTTAAGCCTTTTACACCAATACCTGAGCTAGAAATTTTTCCTTTCTTTTTCTTTCCTTCCTCCCCAGAATCTTGTTCAGTAAATAGCCAGAAGTTGTTGGGTTTCTAAATAATGTCAAATGTTTCTGAGAATTGGCAAAGCTGCTAGGGGCATGATAATTACAATGAACAGCACTCAAGGAATCACGTTCTGTATTGACTCACATCCTGTTCCACTCATGCAAGCCATTAAGCTTATACAAGGGATTAGTTGACAGATTTGGTTGTCTATGGATTACAAATGAGAAAGTTACAGATATATCAACATACAAACAATGTGATTATGTATTACAATTGATTTGCACTGCAGTGCAGAAGATTCCAGTTCTTTCAACTGCATACAACTCAAAACAAATGTTAAGGAAAATGGGAAATTCTGACTTCTGATGGAGAAAGGGAATAACTACTACAAAACGTATGTCTCTCTGAGGTACTGAACTGGTATGGAGCCCATGACTGGTGACCATGAGATTGTGGCATAAAACCAGATTTATTTACCTAGCACTTTTTATAAGGGAAAATATATGGTCCTAATATATATATACACATGATTCTAGAGCCATAAAGAGTGGACCAGCTGATTTATTCTCCATTCTCGTATAAACTGAAGCCCAGAATAGTAAAGGATGGAAAAACAGGGAGAGGTAGTGAAATATGGGGTTCAAGCCTCTGTACTACTTGGAAGGAGAGTAAGTTTCCATGCAAGTAACCATCCTGTCATCTTCGGCAATGTGTCACTGTGGGATGTCATAGTGACAAGCCAGAAATTGTCTTATCCTTGTTAATATTTTCAAGAAATTGCATGTATTCCCAACACCTTTTAATTTAGTAGCAGCTGAAAATGCCTAAACACCAGGATCCTGTTCTATTGGATATAAAAAAATCCAAACCCACCACCACCACCAAAAAAAAAGAAACCCACACCAAAATAAAACAACAAAAAACACCAACATTGAAGCAATTTACCTGATCAAATTAAACTGAGATAAAATGTTTAGCAAATGTTAGTATTACTGAAGATGGGAGGCTGCAAAGGTCAATAACTGGCTTGTTCTTGAGAAGGGTCAGTGGTGTTATCTGCACTTTGGTGGAGGACAGATTACCATCCGGTGAGAGTAAAAGGTGGGGACATACTGGAAAATCAACTTTATAAAAATCTTGGAATGAAATTCACATTTATCCTAGGCTCACAAACGTATGGGTGGGGGGGAAAGAAAGAGGTCATTTGTTTCTTGGAAACAAAGTAGGAACCTCGAAACATCCATCAGAGAAATATTTTTTAATATTTGGGGAAAAACCATGTAGTTTCATGCAGAATACAGAAAAAGCATCAACTAGTTTGGCAAAAACTCTGCAAACATTTTAGAGGTGAAGCTGGGATAGGGTGGTTTGGATGTTGCTGTCTTGCCTAGCTGATATGATGGGAGCTATGAAAACATTGTTCATGGTAAAAAGATCTGTCATCCTCAGAGAGGTTTGAAAGGAAACTGAGCTAAAAAAAAAGATTTTCAGCTTGGAATGAGAATCTTTTGTCCTGCTTAGAAACCTTCTCAATCAGTGTTATTTATGCAGGCACTCTCCTGATGTGCAGATAAACTGTAGGATGCCTTGTTCAGGTTTAGGAGGACTCTACTTAGGTAACAGCAGAACATGACTGATTGGTTGGACATTTGCAATCCACTTGGATTGCATGAAGAAATTAGTGTAATAAATGGTCCTGTTCTTTTGAGCAAAGAAGAACATCTGCTTTGGTAGATTTGTGATTCATAGAATCATAAAATGGTTTGGGCTGGAAGGGACCTTAAAAATCATCTAGTCATACCTGCTGCTGCCATCGGCAGGGACACCTTCCACTAGCCCAGGCTGCTCCAAGCCCCATCCAACCTGGCCTGGGACACTGCCAGGGATGGGGCATCCACAGCTGCTCTGGGCAGCCTGTGCCAGTGTCTCGCCACCCTCACAGGGAAGAATTTCTTCCTAAAATCTAAGGTAAATCTCCCCTCTTTCAGTTTAAAGCCATTCCCCCTTGTTCTATCACTACATGCCAAGAAGCCCCTCTCCAGCTTTCTTACAAACCCCCTTTATGCACTGGGGGTCTGCTCCAAGGTCTCCCCACAGCCTTCTCTTCTCCAAGCTGAACAACCCTAACATGTTCAGCCTGTCTTCATAGCAGAGGTGCTCCAGCCCTCTCCCTCAGTCCTGGCCCCTGAGAACATTTAAATCTAAAGCAGTTCTGCAATCTCCACCACACTTGCAGTTACTTTTGGAGTTTTTGGAAGTGTGAGTGTGTGCTTGTGTATAAAATACACACACCTATACCTATCTGTACACATATAGGTAGATATTTTTTGGCAAATCAATTGTTGAGGTGAACATTTCAGACCGAATGTTTTGTGTAGAGACAACACATAGCAATATGTATTCAGCCTGTGTGGTTCTCAGGATATGGACAAATCATCCCATAATTATTGAAAAGACATGTGGCCAAAAGAAAAGAGGTTATTACATCTTATCTCTCTTTCTGAAGTTGACTACCTTTGACTGTAGCCATATCCTAAGAAAAAAAGAGATTCTGTTTGTCTGTTCCGAAACAGAATTGTCAAGACTGCAATGACTCATTCTTTGGAGGGCAGAATATCTTTGCCTTGAGATGCAGCAATTGATACCTGCAAGCTTTTCTAGTCAAAGATTATCCATTGGATTTTGCAGCACACTAGAAGCAAGATTGCACAAAGGTTTCTCTGGAGATCCCAAACTCATGTGAGCAAGTAATTGATTTGTAGGAGGGTTTGATGCATCGATTGTCCTTAAAGAACTGATGTTCTGGCCTTTCAGGCTGTGAATGGCACAAATCTAAATATTTGTGCTGTGCAAGAAAAGGTGTTTAAATGTGTGATTTCTGGACAAATCCTATGATGCAATGAGATCTTGGATGCTTGGAGTAACATGAAAAAGACCCTGGAAAAGCAATGACTTTATTACTTTTAGCTGAAGGAACTTCAGTTGCTTGCACAGTATGAAAAAGAAAGCAAGTCTCTAATTCTTCACGGTTTCAAAGAATTCATGCCTGTAGGGTGCAGATTAGAAGTGTGACCACTTAAAAATATCCTGAAAGTATTACTTTGATGAATATGACTTCTGCACCTTGGTAACAGTGCCATGTTTGCTTCATGCTTTAAGCTACTTATAAACTGCAGCTATCTGTTTCCTTTGACAAGCTTATAATAATGTTCGTAGGTTATAAAAAAATGAGCATGGAAAATACAGATATTCATAGAAATTTGAGCCAGAAGGAATTTTCCTTATTTTCTTGTTCCCAATCATGTAAAATTCCTTTTGCCCAGGAATGAATCAAAACTTGTTATTAACATCAAACTCCAGCTTTTGAAGGGATAACATGTTAAAAATCAGCAGCAGCATGGGAAGGCATCTATCAGAGAATATATATAAAAACTTTCAAGATACTAAGTTTCTTGAAGGGTGCTGTAAGGATAACATTGAAAAATAAATCTTTTTTTAAAAATTTGGTCAAATATTGCTGGTTGGGTTTCTGAGAAGTACAATCCCCTCACTAGTGAATGCATGGAATGAAATTTTTGGCCATGGCCCTGTCTCAGGTTATTGAAGGAAGGGTAGTGGGCACCTCTATGACCTTCACAGCATGATGGGTTCTTCAAAGTGACGTTTCTGGAGAAACAGGCCTGTGTTGGATACCCAACAGGGTCTAAACCTGAGAAAGACAGAAGGAAGAATCAGGGAATCATCATGTTCTGAAGAACAATAAATTGTCTTGTCCCCAATAACAAAAACTTCAGATTTGCAGAAGTAGTAATGAAATTACCGCAATCAATACGAAATTTCCAAAGAAAGTTGTGGCAGCCAGATGTTGGCTTATGCAGTACACAGAAACACTAAACTGAGTCCTTTTGCCCTCTTACTCTTGCTCTCAGCAGCTGTAGAAAAGCAGATATTCCTGGATGTTCCTAAATTGTGGATTGCTGGAAAATGGCAGAAGATAGCCAGGAAAAAGTTGCTTGTACTTGCCCGTTTTCTTAGGAAAAAGTTGCTTGTACTTGCCCGTTTTCTTATGCATTTTTAAAATAGTTGTTAATGGTCTGTCCGAAACAAGAAACTGAATTCAGTTGAATTCTTCTGGAATATTTTATGGGCAAAAGGAAAAAGAATAAAAACCCCCTTTCATTTCCTGCAGTTTCAGCGAGGTGGAGAAATTCCTAGGGTCCAAAAGCTCAGGTTTTGACTCATTTTCTTTCCCCAGCCCTTTGATGTGCAACCAGAGAATGCTGTTAATTAAAAAGGGCCCCTGAAGGCAAGGACTGTTGTTATGTTAAAAGAGAGAGAGAGGAAAAAAAAAAAAAAAAAAGCAACCTGCATAGTTTTGCATTACAAGGGACCAAAATAACACCCTTTAAAATTAATTTCCACTGAGTGCTTTGAAATCTGATTACTTGTCCCCAGAAAATAACCACTGGGCCAAATATTCAGGTGGTGTTGATCAGCGTGGCTCACACCGCAGGCACGAAGGCTGCGGCAATGCGTGCGAGCCCTTCGTGCCGCCTCTGACCGTGCTGTAGCCGTGCGTTAGGGTAAGTGCCATGCAAAAGCATTACACAAACCAGAGACTGACAGCCATCCCACATGCACTCCCAATAACTTGTTTTTCATTCTTACTGACCAAAGTCACTTCTGATTGATTTAATATGTGTTTTCTATTTCTGTTCCAAGGCTGCCTGAATTATTGTTTCGTAACTGCTTCACGTGTTCGCTGGTTCTTTCCCACTCTTACCCATATAGTGCTGAATGCAATGAAATAAAAACTGAGCGTAAATTACAGATTTGTACATAAAGGGAAGGAAATTGTTTCAAAGGAGTGATGACAAAGACAGTGGCAGGATTGTTGGAAGAGATACTGATCTGAGGTCTTTGCTGAGGAGTTTCCTTATCAAACATGGCATTACAATAATGTTCTGAGATTTCAGCTAAAACAACGAAGTCTTTGTGTGGGTGTTGGTATGGAAAAACAGTCTACCCCCAGACTGTTTACTGGAATTTTTTTTTCCATTTATTGCTGGGAAACTCACACACAAGAACTGATGAAGGTGACCAGAAAAAGGCTTTTGGAATATTATTTTGCCTTCACTGAGAAATGGTACAAAGGACTAATCATAATCTTTTGTGCTGCCTCCTCATGAGCAGTTTGCAGGACTTTCTCTGCCTCCCATCATGTGCACCCTATTTTATGGGACATCTCAAGGGGTTTTTTTGCATAATAATACTTTGGACACCCAAATTAAATGGTGTTCACAGACCACTCAGTGTAAATCAAGGCGAGAAACTCAGGTCTTCTGCACATCAGTTCAGTGTCCTAAGAACAAGTGACTTTTTTCCTCTCTCCTTTTCCCTTAAGACTAGAAATAATCTGCCTGGCTTTCCAGGAGTTTGAGCCTGGGGACCTGTGGGCTTAGCTGCTTCTTGTTGTCAGCTTGGACTACAGACCAGAAACAATCCTCCAGGCATGCTACAGTCTGTGGACCTCATGGGTCAAGAAAGCCACCAGCTTTGATGGAGCTAAAGGAGATGCATGCAGAGATGGGAATTTTATTTTTTTTCTCTGTATTTTTAGAAATACACTTTTTTCCTTAAATAAAAGAGTTTACTCATAATTAAAACTTCGCTTGCATTTTTCATTTTTCAGTTTTACCTGAGGTTACTCTCTTTGCCTACAGTGTGGTCTGTCATGTTTTACAGGCCAAAATACTCAGTTTTACAAAGGATCTCAGCCATAGCCTGCCTCATCTTGGAGGAATGGCATGAAATTAAAGGATGTGCAGTGAGAAAACATTCCAGGAAAGCAGAAAATGACCCAGGTTCCAGGAACTCATTTATCACAGCTGTGGCTAAAATGTCACAATGCCTAAAATCTCTATCAATGAGTACACACACACAAAACCACCTCTTGTTCTAATACCTAAATAGACATCTCAAACAGATCAAATGGTTTTAGAGAGACAAAGTGAAGCCTGCTCATTCTTCATTTATATTCTGTGGTACTACTGGTAAACAATAATGGTCCTTTGTAAGGAGTTTGTTAAATCAGTGTAAGTAGGATGATATTAACACAGTGAGATTGATATAGTCAGTACACAGGGTTAAAGAAAGTATCTTGCAAAAATTAATGGTCATCTAAAATAAGAACTATAACTAGTCTGGGCTGAAATTTCCCATCCTGGTATTTTCCAGCACTCTCAAGCTATTCTATTTTCCTTTCTTAAGAGTAGAAAATAGGCAAGATGAGGAGGGGACAGCTGGCTCTTTCTTTTCCTTAATTTTCTCTGAAGTGCTCTGTGTGCTTCAGGAAAAAATTATTAAAGAAGTTATGTTCTGTTTGCCTAGCCTTGAAACAGTATTTTAAAAAAATCAAAATCAAAACCAAAGACACATCCATTTTACTGCTACTCATCTAATTCTTTGAAGCAAAGACTTGAAAACTATCAGATTTAAGTTTTTGCTAATCTGCTACAATCCACATTGTTAAAAGCTTCTGATAACTCTTTTTTTTCTGCTCCTCCCCTCTTTAATAAAGGCATGTTTGACTCTGGCAATGAAATACAGCAGCTTGCACTGGGTATCCTCTATCTCCTTACCATCTCTTTAAAGGTAGTTATACTTACAGCATAGACTACTAGACCTCTTTTGGAGTTACAAGGAGGAGTGGAATTTTGTCTGCAGATGGATTTCAGGCTGCCAAAGCACTGATAGTCTCAAGTAAAAAAGCTGAATTTGAGATTATATAGTTAATTCATTAATACTGTAATACTTTGGACCTGAAGTAAGACTTGCACAGGATGCTTAACTTGGGCCATTCAGAAATTAAGAGTCTTTACTTTGCAACTGTTTTTTTGTGGGTTTTTTTGTGTTTTGGTTTTTTGGTTGGGGTTTTTTTTGTTGTTGTTTTTGTTGGTTTTTTTTTTTTATAGGATTTTGACTAGTGGATGATATTTGTATTTTATTTATCTTGCAGGAATATAGGCAGGATTGGAGGCTGGAAGGTGATGCATAGTGGAATAGAAATAAAATTAATAAAGCCCAAGCACTTAGCTGTTCCTCTTCTGCTGCTTAGGAGCAATTAGTTACAAGATTGTAATTTGCAAGTTTTTTAGTTTAATTTTGGTTGGTCTTTTCCACTGTATCGTATTTGCAGAGATTGATGCTTTTAGAAGTACATATTCAAACCTTAATTTTTTCCAGGGTGTGTATGAATCATCTCCTTTTGCCAATCAGTGCTTACTAAGCTGTGAAATAAGAGCCC
Source organism: Falco biarmicus (assembly GCF_023638135.1). NCBI lineage: Eukaryota > Metazoa > Chordata > Aves > Falconiformes > Falconidae > Falco > Falco biarmicus. The sequence goes on along the minus strand of NC_079288.1, from coordinate 85,691,124 downwards.
TCATCACCAAATTTCCTTTCTCTTTCTCAGGAGAACAAACTATGATTGCATGTTCTTTCCTATTCCAGCTGTTATATCAGATTAAATCTTTATGTTTTATAGGAATGGCTTCTTTACTCAGAATTCTGGTTTACTGTTGTGATATACCCCAGTGGATATCACAGTAAAATTTGACTCACTAACCTCCAGCAGCAACTGCACCATTCTGTTTTGGTTCAGCTAACCTTGAGATGGGAACAGCTACTTTCTCCTACTGTTTTCTGTGTGATACTGTTTTCTGTAATGAGCCAAATTTGCCACAGAGAGGAAAAGTTTTTCTATTTGAGATTACTAGTGTTACACAACTTCTGATGCCTGTGAATAGTAACTGAGGGCGAGCATTTCAAAAGGCAAAAGGGTGGTGAGTAGTTTACAATATATGGCAGCTCTTATTCCTGAGAAATGTATCATATTTCTGAAAAAAATCTATTAATCTGGTAATTAGTTTTGTTTGGTTTGGTGTGTTGGTTGGTTTTTTTAATTATTATTTTACACTTTTGTTTGGTTTTACTACACCAGTACCCAAGCAAAGTTATCTGTAATGTTTTAACCATATTATTAACAAGTTTTCTGATCAGCCAATATAGTCCAATGAAGGTAATATGTCTGGCATTAATACTTTCCTGCTTTTTCTAAAACAAACAAACAAATCCTGAATAATAATGTAGGATTTTCTGGCTTGGTTGTAAACAGTTCTTTGCCATCCTTTTCTTTATAAAAAGCAGAAGAATTTCCATCTGAGATGCCAGGAGTGCTGTTCTGTTTTTGTTCTCATATATAATTAGAACATCAGGAAAAATGGAAGCTTGCAACTAGTTTAGAGTTGATACCAGGGCTTTCTTTTCTGGAGGAACAGAACATAATGTCTTCATTAGGATTAAAATCATTAGTGTATACATACTTGCTTGAAAATCCTTAATGTAAGTGTTATTAGTGCTACAGAAATTTTTCCATAATCAGAGCACTTTTAAGTTCAAGGGTGTAATTGCAGATATAGCCAGCAGATATGGAAAAATTATCCAGCACATTACACTGTGCTCAGAGAATGTTATTGATTAGGTAAATATGACTAATGGGACCTAACCTTAGCCCCATAAGTTCAAAGAAGTGGATGCATTAAATAATATTTATAGTTTAAAGGTATGTTTGTGAGAGAGATTAAAGCTGAGAAGTATCTGGCTGGGGCACATCAAGTTTCGTTGGACTGTCAGAGGTGATGCACCAAACCTTAACTCTTACTCACCCTTCTTTGTTGGTCCCATGCTGTCTTTTTCTCCTTTACCATTACCTTGGCAACTACTACTACTTGGTAAACCACCTTTTTAACCAAGAAACTCAACACCATTTTTAGGCTTCATCTTCACTACAAAGTCCTGTCAACATGTTGCCTTTTGCAATTGTTTGATGCAAGCCAGCAAAACACAGCTGTTGTGTCCCTTGAATGAAGCCCCCTACTCAAATGAGAAAGGTCTGTGACTGACTTACAGTTCCCAGCAAAATTTTGGAGTGATTGTGCTCCAGTGATGTACCTGCTCCTATAAATACTGGGATCCTTGCCCAGGGGGTGCTACATCATCTGCTGACACAACCCCTCGCAATGAGGACTTACTGTGCTCCAAGTAACAGCAACAGCTGTTATGCTGGCTCAAAAATAAGCCAGCTGTAAAACTGCCTACTAAATACACGGCCCATACAGATGAACACAATTTCTGTTGCTAGAGCTGGAATCATACAAGTTTTGCCTTGTCAAAAAGCCTAAAAAGGTTGACTTAGATGCTCTGATTTGGAAAATTTAGTATGTAATACACACATTGTGCTATTTCTGAAAGTCTGCAGCTCTTGGGTATTTTATCACAGATCGTACATTTGTATTTGCCTTTTTTAGCATCAAGATCATCCAAATGAAGGGAAGATGTATTACTTTTCCATCTTCCAATTCACAGTTATTTTTATAGTTCTCCCAAAAGCCTCCACAAATTGAAGCTCTTCAACTGCCGTTTAATATTTTATTATGAAATTGTCAACAGATTTGCCAAATGTATTCAAAAGTCCTGCTTACTGTTTCATAAAATTCTCTCTCTGGATAAAAAAAAAAAAAAAAAAAAAAAAGAAAAGAAAAGGAAAGCAAAAAAAGCACAGTAAACCCCCAAATACTTACTAACTATACTTCAAACTGAGAAATGTTGCACCAAAACTCTTGCCAATACACATATATAAGTATGAAGATATACCCACAATGACAGCAAGTTTTTCCTTTTTCAAAGGAGAAAATCTACAGCCGGGAAAGCCTCTCCTCTGATACTCCAATCCTTTCTTTTCTATGAACAGTCTGTTTCTGAGCCGTGAGAGCCCTCTAGGGTTAGACCATGCACTCAGTGTTGCTCTTCATTAGACCTGTGAGAATCATAAGCAACAGCCACACAGACTGTGCCACATAGCAGCTGGCTGGCTGGACACTGGCACTTTTGCCTACAGATAGGATTACTCAGATATGTGCTTCTGTAATGGACACAATTTACATACCTGTGCTCCTAAATCCCCGAGTTAAAACTGATTTCATCTTAAAGCCAACCCTAACAAAGTGGGACCCATTTCCAATCTTGCTACAGACTTTTTTTTCCCTATTTTTCTAATTTCTAATCTTGCCAATTTATATCTGGGCTGTAGCAAAAAGGAATTCCCTCTATCCCAGTTAGAGAGATAGGGAGCTGAGCAAGTGGCACTGAATTTTTAGATATCAACATACAGCTGCGCACAGGAACTGTTGGCTCATACCTTCTCAGGTTTAAGCTTTAAATAGTCTTCTCTTATTTACCGTGATTTTTTTATTTTTAATTCTAAAGACAAAATTATGGCATAAAAAAAGTTAATTGGTCCAGTGAATGTTGGGTTGGGCTGCAGTTCCTGTCAAATACAGGTTCTTGCAGAACTTTTCCATGTATGCCACGTGTGTCCCCAAAGCACATGTTAGTACAAAGACAGAAAACCTGATAGGTGATTCAAACCACAACATACTCAGAACAGACTTTTTTCACACCTCCAGAGGTCTTGTTTTTCTTTCATGCATAAATCATCAGCAGGGAAAATGTAATAAAGAAAAATCAAAAGTGACAACATTATAGCAATTGCACAGGAACAGCAAGTCGAGCTTTTCTGATATTGCTATTACATGTATATATATAGGCAGATGTTTGTTGCATACCATGGCAAGTAAAAAGTCCCAAAGATGTCTGTTTTTACAGAAACAAGACTGTATTACCAGCCACAGCCAAAGAATAGGCTATAAGTCCCTACCTTTAAGAGGAAGCAATCTCAAAATACAGACAAATGATTTCCCTTGTGGTCTATCATTCTGTGTCTTAGAGCTTACACTCCCTACTAACATCCTTTGCTTTGGTCTAGTGCAAAATTCCATTCTAAAAGTCACGTATTTGTAAGCCAGGTGTTGGGAAAAGGAAGTCAATTCAAATGAGTGATGCTGTTTCTCACAGTTTCATGCCTAACTTCAAAGCACACAAAAACCTTTATACTGTGAGACACAGAAGTCTGATACTGCATTTTTTAAAAACTCAGTTCTTAACAGCTGTTGCCTTCACTTTTTTTTTTTTTTTAATAAAAAGAAACAAAACTACTGGGAGGCTGGTTTGTGGCAGAAAGGCTCAGAAAGCCAAAGGTAAAGAGAAAGAATACAGAATTTGATTTTCATGTAAAAAATCCCTTTAGAAGGAACTCAAGTTCCCATCTGATTTTGCTGACAGAATGGCTTATAGAATAATAGAATAATTATCCAATAATAAAGGTTGGAAAAGACCTTTAAGATCATTGAGTCCAACTGTTAACCCAGCACTGCCAAGGCCACTACTAAACCATGTCCCTAAGTGCCACATCTCCTTTTAAGTACCCCCAGGGATGGTGACTTCCCCCGTCCCCGGGCAGCCTGTGCCAGCGCCTGCCAGCCCTCTCGGTGCAGAATGCTCCCTCACACCCAATCTCACCCTCCCCTGGCGCAACGTGAGGCCGTTTGCTCTCGTCCTGTCGCTGGTTCCTGGGGAGCAGAGACCGACCCCCCTGGCTACAGCCTCCTGCCAGGCCGTTGCAGAGCCACCGGGTCCCCCCCAGCCCCCTTCTCTCCAGGGTGACCCCCCCGCCCCCCCAGGCTGGTGCCCCAGCCCCTGCCCCAGCCCCTGCCCGGCTCTGGACACGCTCCAGCCCCTCAGTGTCTGTCTGGCCGTGAGGGGCCCAACGCTGAGCCCAGGCCCCGCGGGGCGGCCCCACCAGTGCCCAGGGCAGGGGGACGGGCGCTGCCCCGGCCCTGCCGGCCACACCGTTTCTGCTAGAAAACTTGTAACAGTATAAAAAATTGCAGAAAAGCCTTTGTGGGTACTTTATTGGTCAGTAACTTGTTAACTGAGTTTCAGAGTTTCCAAGACCTTTGTGCTGGCAAGCATGTAAACCGTGGAAGTTAGCCAGAGCTCAGCATTAACAGCTCCATCAGAACACCTGGAGTCAGAACCTAGATATATTTACCCACACATATTTCCAAGTTTCCCCTCATCCCTTCCTGCCCTGTGTGTACTAAAGAGACAGCAAAAAATATGGGGGGAGAGTGGGAGAGCTAGACTGAAAACGCCCACTGCTCTGTGCTCCGTGCTGGTACTTCTAGCCATGTGCTGCAGAACAGCTTCTCAGCATGTCCTCTTCACAACTGCCCCCTTCACTCCTTGGCAGCAGTGGTGACGGTGAGCGCATCGCGGATCAAGTGCGCTCCTTCAAGCTGAGCCAGAAGAGGGAGACCAAGGATGCACTAAGCCAGATGCCAGCTCCTTTCACTGCTGGCCATGCCCCCGCTCATTTTCCCTTTCTGGAAAACCTGATTGCAGTTTCGGTATCTGTATGAATTCTGATTTATGGAGATGAATAGGTCTAGAAACCATCGTGCTGGAACTGTCTTTAAAAGAATCTGACAAGGTCTAACACAGCATTTTCAAATGCTCAAGATTGGCAAGGTACAGAAGATGCTTGTATAACCTGTTAGAAATACATCAAAATGACCTTAATAAATATATCTTTTTAAAGCTGGGAAACTTAAATTCTGGTACAAGAAACCTGTTTGGTCTTAAGAGGCAGCTTGGTGTGTTTGTGAACAAGACTACATCACACGACTGCCTGAATTGATAGAAACTAGACCATAGCAAGCCAGGATATTCCTGTCATTTATATGTTCTTAATATTTGGGCTTTAGGCTTTAAGCTGGGTTTGCTTTATCGGCTTTATCTTGATCTGAACGTGCTTTCATATGCATTCTCATTCTTTTACTCATTATATTGTCTTTTTATATTCGCAATGTGTTGGTTCACTGAAGCCTAGAAGCCACAAAAATGGATCAAAGCCTGTCTGTAGTGGGTGGCATAGAAATACAAAACAACAAGAAAGCCCCTGCCACTTAAATCCTCTAAGGAGATTTGTAACAAGAGCAGACAGAAAGGTGGATGCTTGGAAGGGCTGTAAGTGCCAGCAAAGATCTGGTGACTTCTATAGTAAAATAGTATATTAGGGTGTTGTCCTAGCATGTCAGCTGCTCTAGGCACATTTAGGATTATATGTGGGAGTATCTGAAGGTATCTTATTGGAAACACCACACAAAATTTCCTAGCCCATTAGAAAGGATCTCAGAGCAGCACAGTGCAGAAATGGAGCTCTGTTAGAGCCTTCTCTGTGCCCGAAAAAGACAATAGTGTTAAAAAATACCCCACCTCCAAAAGAGATGCAGTGTTGCATTCCCTTGTCATTACAAGAAAAGCAAGTGCAGTGTTCTCAGAGGAATGAAAAATAAAAAATAAACATCCATTTCCCCGTAATGTTGCTCCAGTCTCCATCCAAGATTTACCAGAACATTTCTAAGGACAGGAAACTGCTTCAAAACTTGAGACAACACTGGCAAATCTTTTGTGACCTCATTCAGGTGTAAGCTTGCAAAAAAAAAAAAAAGGGTTTTATAAGTGTTAAAATAAGTGTTTTACAGCAGTTCCAGCTTTGGCATTCATGGGCAGAATTTCCTTCACCCTACTCAATTACATTCATTGCAGATACTTGGATTTTCTACTCACATCCTCAGACTCCTATGCAGAGTTCAGCGACATCTATAAAGATGTCTCCTGTGGCTTAGTGGATTTTGGATTTGGTCAGTTCAAGATCGTATCTCCAGCTGATCAGAAAGGCAATTTAATGCATTCCTATAGCAATGAGCACACTAAAAATAATGATTCTAGATCTTTCCTGATAAAACTCAGAAAATGCTTTGAAGATTGAGGTTTTTTTCAGCTTTTCTTACTTTCCAGCCTGTCACAAGAAAGTTAGATGTCTTGCATAATGCTGGTAAGCAGCATTGGAAGAGAAAGGTGCAGACTGATCTGTTTTGGTTTTATCCTGGTGTCATTTTTATTTCAAGTATTCTTATGCTGAGCATTGGGTAGCAATAGGCTGAAGCTGATGGCTGTGTCTATCCTTCCTTTAGCAGAAATCCAAGCCACTAAACTTTTTCCAGAGTCAAGTGCCCTGAGCAACAGGAGCCAGCCAAAATCACAGGTGAATACTGCTGAACACACCAGTGCCATTATAATGGTGTAAGGAATGCATATGAGTAGACAGAACTAGAAACAACCCACAACCAAATACACCACACAGCAGAAAGCCGTGGATTAACAGAAAATACTTTGAGAAAGATCAGTAAGACAAACTGCAGGAGGTTTATGGGAGCAGTGCTGGCACGTGGTCTTCAGGAACCAAGGAAAGAAAAGGAAATTTCTCCCGAGTGCAGAGAAACAGGGCTGTGTGGGGTGCTTTCTGTAAACAAGTAGCCTTGCAACAAATGAAGAGCCTGAGGCAACATCAAGTTGTCCTTGTAATGGGAACAGCAAGGATGGCTATTAATAAATTGTTCAGATAAAATGCAGAAAACTACAATTTGGGTCACCAGGCCCAGAGATACAAGTGTGCTGGTGTCAAGTCACTCTAAGACATAAAATGTGTTGATACAACAAAAAGCTGCACCTGATCTGAATAGGTATAGCAACGGGAGAGGTATTGACAGCTATTTTAGATGCTGAAGCCTGATGTTTGGGTGCAGCCACTATTCCCAAATCCCCCCTCTTTCCCACATGACCTCCTTGTAATTTATATTCCTGTAGTACCAAATTTTCCATCGGCAGTGTTTTCCAGGTACTACTGTCTGCCTGGGGGCAAACACACAATCATCTGACTGCTTACACTGCTCCAAAAGTTTTATGACATCCCAGCAGCCCTGGAAAGATCTTATCTTCTAGGCGTTCCCAAACATATTGCTGAGACATTGTACATAAAGAGAAAGTCTGGGATAAGACCTTTCAACAGGACCTTATTTGATTCTGCCCCACTATTCAGTAGTTAGGGGACTCATCTGGCATTTGGAAAACCTGGTTTTGTTTCCCCTTGCTGTTTGATTAGAAGCAGAGAAGTAACTGTAGGTCTCCTGCAGTCAAAAAGATTGTTGTAATCATGAGGCTGCTCGGTCACTTTGAATAAATTAATCCTACTGAAGTTGATCTGTTTTGTATAAATAATTCAATATCCAATACACCTAAGAGTGAACAAGCAAAAAAATGAGTTACTGTCTGGTCATTAAAGTATTTTCCCAGCATCTTGACAGGGAGACAAGGTCAGGCACGTATCCCAATGAATATTTATTTACACAAAATAGAATAGCTTCAGGCAGAGATTTTAAGAGATGTCTTTACAGAAAGGTCTGAGACTCACAGTTCTTTTCTGGGATTTAAAAAAACATCTTCCAGATTAAGCAGAGTAGAGATCAGAGAGCCATGTCTGATGCCTTCCAAGTGGTATCTCGTCTCTTCCTTCTCCTCCTGCCTGGCTATTTTTTTGCAGGGGTAAAAGCAAGTCTGGCTTTAGCATTCAGAAACACCTGAGAGCTCACAGATAAATATCTGATTCAAAGATAGGTGCTAGATAAACACTGGTTTGATTTTACTGGAGATCAGTTGCCTAAATACCTTTTAATCTGTACCTAAAACTGTAAGGACTAGAACACCGATAGCTAAAACCTCATCTAAGAGCTAAATCATGTTTCTAAATGTCTTTGAGACATTTATCACTCTGGGTTACATGGTGCAGAATTAATTTCTTTTCAGACTCGGTTCTTACTGCAACATCAAATATTTTTTTCTGAGAAAAGGATGGAAAAAACAATCAAGAGGTTGCACAGCCTAATAAGGCAAGGAACCATTTCAGCAAACAGAAAACACAACTAAGCACTAATGAAAGACATTATAGCAAAAAGGGGCAGTTACAGACTGCGTTAAACACACATCAGGAAGCAATTTAACAACTGAATAACCAGAGTTATATTATTCAGACTTGATCCCTGCAGAAATGAAATATTGTACTGTGCTGACACCTGGTGCACAAATACATTTACTCAGGAAACCACAGCCCCCCACCGTGCATTCCTAAAGCAGCTTTCCAGCCCAGAGAGGTTAGCTTTAAGCCTTCGTAATCATACGATGTTTGCAAAGCACTTAAGAGCCAAGCAGAGTTATCTGGGAGTGATGTCTTCTTGAACAATTCAAGTCAATTCAATTTTCATCTGCTTACAAGACTTGATCAGAGGCTTGGGAGGAGTTTTTTCAAGGATGTAAATGGTAGTGGGAGCGCTTGACTCTGGAATACACCTTAGAACTGATCCCCTTTGCTACTTCTTGTTTAATTTGGAGGCTTTGAATGTTAGATGCTAGTGGGGCAGATCCTTAGATGTTATTTAGCCCAGGTCACTCACTAGGGTTAAAACCAGAAATGTTTCTTGTTCACACCCTGTCTTACTCCATCAAGCATTCAGTATGAGTTTTCAGCAGCTTAGGAAGCGGCTGTCTCCATAAACATGGCCCAAATTATTCTCTGAGTGACCCTGTATTTTTTCTTTCTCTTGGTTGTGTTTCCACACGCTGCATGGCAAAGTGGTACCTCAATTAAGGGTCTCAGGCACTACTCATTGTCCATCATAATGAACACAACTTCCTAATGAGCAGTTCTTAACCTACATGATGTTCTTACAATCTCACTGTCACTGTAACTACGGAGCCATATGCAGTTCTCATACCGCCTTGATCCTTCCATAAAAACACACTCTTCCTTTTTTTGTTTTTGTTTTAAACATCATAAACCCTGTTGTATTTCCTTACTTGTACTTTAGAGATTCTTGAATTCAGGGACCATAAAGTTTCATGTAGGTGAAAGAGTGACCCACCAAAAAGCCTGTGATATAAAAAGGGCCTTTTCCATCTTCCTGTTTGGCTGCCAAGTGCCCAGCCAATTAAAATAGTAAGTGATAACTATTGCATTTTCCAGGTTCCTTTAGACCCCTACAGTTTAACCCAGCTGTAAAATGTATACTTGACCACTTTATTTGAGAAGAACGGATTCACCTATACACACAATGCTTTTATGTGCTATGGGAAAAAGGTCTGCTGTAGCCAGATTAACCACATGGCCTTGATTCTTACATATGGATGCCCTTATTCTATGATCACCTCTTTAAAAACCCATACATCTCACCAGCTTTTTGCTGTTCAAAGTTCTGTGAAGTAGTAGTGAGAATCTCTGGCAGTATAAATGAGATGCATCCTGCTAAGGAAAGCAGTTCATTGTAATTACCTATGCAGGCATGGTGACCTAAAAGACACATTACACCAAGCAAACAATTTCCAAGAGCAAACAGTGTGCTTGTTTACTTCCCTTGGGGCTTGTTATGCTTAATCCTTTTTTTTTTTTTTTTTTTGTAAATTGATTTATAGCATCAGTTTCAAAACTGAAGCTCCCTGTTTTCATTTTTTCAGTCCTCTACACCACGGAGTGCTCTTCACTTTCTGTTTAATGGTAGGTTCAGTTAGCACATGTAGAGGAAAACCAGCTGCCTGTTAAGAGTATAATGTGCCTTATTTGATACGGAATTGAGAAGCAGCCAATATACTGCAAGAACCTCACTTATTTATCTCTTAGGTGTGTCTGTGTTCGCATATTTCTAATCATTAGTTCACACTAAACACATTTAATGAACAATGACTAATCTTCCCCTTTGGAGCCCTTCAGTCAATTTTTTCCTTAATCCCTTGGAAACTTCCACTTGTTACCTGGGGGCATCTCTGCTCAGCAGTCACTGAGTGCAGCACAGCAGGAGCTGACAACAGGTTGGTAGACTTTTTAGGCATAGCCAATCCACCTTTAAATGAGATGGCTCAGCTGTGTGCAGCAAACTAGATAAAGGAAGGCAAAGACCTGAGGGTTAGTCTGTGATTTTAAGTCTTTTACAGCTGTTTCTCACTGCATGGGAATCCTGTAAACAGAGAAACAGGTGACAAAATGTGGGCTTTTATCTGGACTTCAGTGTCAACAGAGGTCATATCTGGAACTTGCTGGTGGTTTTGGTATAGTATCTCTAAATGGATTTGTCATCACCACAGGAGAGCTAAAGCTCTCATGGTTTCATGTCTTGACTATTACAAAGTAAGAAGGTCGCAGGTTGTCACATCTGCACAAGTCTTCCCCTCCCACACTTTGCTAGACTTGCGGGAAGACCATCTGAGCATGTCACTTCTTATTTGTGCCTATTTCCCTTTACTGGAATATGAAACAAGCCATTTGTTTTCCCTTATATACTGAGCAATACCATAATATTGTTCTCTCCTTCTTAACCTGTCTATTGCTTATTGCCATGTACTTACATAGGAAAAAAAAAAAATGGTCTTTTTATTCTGTATTTATATAGCTCAGCACAGCGGGACTATGCTCAGAGCCAGAAGCTGCAAAGCCGTAAAATAATCCAAGTCAGAAGTATGGATATGTGAGTGTGTGGTGGCAGTATTTTACTCCTGCTGTCATGCAAATTGTGGATGTTTGGTTCTGGGTACTAAACCATCCATACAAACTGCTGCTAAATCAGAGCCTGGAAAGGGGTCAGTGGGTGTGTTTACATGCACCCACTGCTCTCACTAAGGTTATAGTCTGTTCTGAGCAGAGCAGTGAGGCTGTTCACTGTGGTCCAGGCCTGCATGTGCATCAGGGAGAGCTCTGCATGCCCACCCCCCCACCCCCCGATCCCCAACACACACTCCCTTTTGGAAGGGAACCAGGGCAGAGTAATGGCAAGAGACTTGCAAGGTGCAATATTATCTCTCCTGGGTGATGGTTTGACACAAGGCACATGGTTCAGGAAAGGTATTTTAATGCCCACCAATTTGTAACTTTCGGCAGTATCATTAAGATTTGAGACTTGTGGATTTTCCTGCAAGGACTGGAGGAAACACACATCCCCTTCTCCATCCCAGCAGGAAAAACATCCACTCCTGCACCACACCTTGTGCTGCTGATTGCCTGGCTGCTGTGTGGCCCCCAATTCACTCTCAGCTGCTTTTTCCCCCATTTAGCCACACAAGCCATTTGTACAATAAGGTCCTTATTAAGTCTTGCTTACCACGACTCCTAGATACTTAAAGGGATGCTCAGTGCAACAGCTTTTAAGCTGCATGTGGTACTGACTCGTTTTCCGGGCATTGATTAAAGGCAACAGAGGGAATGGTGGTTATGCCTCATTTGTAACTGGATAGACCCAGAAGAAGACAAGTTCATGCCTGTTAATCCATCGACCAGACACAATTTCCCTCAGAAACGAACTGTTTCACTAAAACAAAGGATGCTTCCTATCCCACCTGCTGTGCACGTGCACTCACACATATATTTCTTGTACTGACTAGCACACTGCGCAGCAGTTAATATCAGAAGCAGAGCCCAAGGTTACTGTATAGTCTTGTTGGCATTGTGGGAAAAGGATTGTAAGACGAAATCATGTGTGAAATAAATTAAATACACAAACACACTCTGGGTCGCAGCCAGGGTCAAGCTGGCAGCTAATTAATATCCCACAGTAACCTTGTCCTTGCCTGCCTCTGCCCTCTCCAGTGTTACTGAAAACACTTATGTTTCAGAAGCTTGATGCTGTAGTTTAATACTTCTTTTTGCAATGCAAGGAACGAAAAGCAATAGATGTTAAAGATGGGAAAAGGGACCTTAGAGCTGTTTGCTTTTTCCTCTTTGAGCTGCCAGTAAGCTAAGTTGGTCTTGCAGAAGGAAGATTCCTATGTGGACATTTTAGCATTTAAGGACCCTTAGAGAAGTGAATGGTTGTTTAGTGAACAGTTCACATCCAGCTCTGTGGCCAGGGATTAAGGATGTGCATCTATTGCAGCTGCCACTCATGAGATTCTGTCCTTCAGCTCATGCAAGAATGGTCCAAGCTTAGTGATAATCACAGCTAAAGCTGTTATGTAAACACATGTCAAGAGATTTTCCATGTAATATTTGTAGAAAGTTTGACTGATAGCTTTCCCCTGATGCTCATAGTTGCTAGGTCAACATTTCCTCCCCTTCCACCAGCACAGCTCACAAATATCTGCAATGGGAAGAGCCAAGACAGAATTCTTGAACGGGATTTATGTTTCTGCAAGTAACAAATCTTCAGTAAGAGATGTGATAAGTTCTCTGGACTGTTCTCTTTAGATGCCTCAAGATCTGAGCTCAGCAGGGAAACTGGTGACTTCTGCTCTTTGCCCCTTTTTAGGGTCACTGGGGAGTGGAGTCAGCACCCCATTAAAAAAAAAACCAGATAGCAAGAACTGGCAGTGTTTTCCTTATTGCTGGGAGTTTCAGAATAGACCTCTGAGGGAAAATATTGTTATTCAGGTCACAAGAGTGTGTGTAGCCACACTTCAATATGTGGTGGGTGTCCAAGACTGCTGTGGAAAGAGCTGCATCGGTGTATCTTCAGACACTGAGAACAACCAGCAGCAGGACATTAGGCACTGCCTTTGAATAGCGAGCAAGGTAGATCCTCACCTCATACTAGTTCCTGGCTGTGGTGATATAACTTAAGAGTGAACAAATAAAAACATGCCAAAATGCAAAGAATCGACTTTATCCTATGTTCAGTGTGGTCAGTCCATACATAACCTTCAGGAGGTTTTGGAACAGCTCTGTCTATGCATAATAAACTGTGGTTTATTTCTATTTTAAATCAATTTATAAGATGTGCTTTGGGCTATTTCACTCCAAATTGGATATTCCTGACCATTGACATACCTGCTACCTAGGAATTTGGCCAGGACAATCTCTGAAAGAGACCTAGTGTAACGAGTGTTGCCTAGTGTAAGACAAATGATCTGGTCTCATGCCATACCTCCTTAATACTACTTCATCCTTTATGGGTGGCTACAACACTGTCCCACAGATCATCATGCTTCACAGCCCAGATGCATTTTTTCTTCCCTTGGACAGCATCTAGGCAACCTGGAGGTCTAAGAACATTTTAACTTATGGCACATAGCTAAGCATTGACTTAAAAAATGCTGCAGTCCATACAGCATGCAAATCTGTTTTTTTGGTCCACATGAAAAGCTCATGAAAAGCAGTAAGAAAGTGGCTAGAAAAGAATGCCAATGCTGAAATCTTACTAGATTTGACTAATACATGGTATAAGACCATTTCTATTAATTTTCTGAATCTCCACTTACTTAATTCTAGTTTTGAACAGAGCTGGAAAATGTAATGCTGTTTTGCAAATAAACAGCAACTTCCTCTTGCCAAACTAGATAAAACTCCCAAACTATGCCTCTGAAGTGCTGTCCTTTTCACCTTAAATTTATTGACATTTTCCAATGTGTTCCAGCATTTTCTTTTTTCTATTACACTATTCTTTTCTAATTATTAACTCTGCTTTATTTCTCTGGACGTGTTCTTGAACACCAGAAAACCCACAGATTTGTTTAAATATCACATTCCCAAGAGGCTGGTAAAAACAGTCACATAACCTATAATTACCCCTTATACGTACCTTTTCTTTGGATTTGCAGTAGTTACTTCAGGCCTTGCAGCACTATAGTTTACTGTTAGTAAACTGTGCCAAATAGAAATTTTGAGATCAAATACCTCAAACTACAACTCTGGAAAAACATGAGCAAAGACAGTGAAAGTTTTCATATAGCTCCCCCCTCTGTAAGCTATGATAAAGAGCTTGCAATTCTCCATTAAGGGTGCCTAGTGATTAGAGTTGACCAGGTTTGTATGAATACCAGGGTTGTTTTGAATGGGTTTCACAGGCCCACTGGTGTTGGGATTTTTCTCGTGAGCATCTCTTTTAAAAAGCTATCTGATGGCAAAAGGTCTCAGTATATCTTCATAGATACCAATATAAATATATATTGATATATCTCATTCCTACTTCCCAGCTAGAAAGATGGTGTTCCAAAATTTGTTGGCTTTCTAAGAGTGGTTCAGATTTCTGGTCTTTGTCCAATAATTTTGACAAAACTTAAGGTGCCGATCTCACATTTTCCTTAGATCTTGCCTTGGATTCTGCTTTTACCATCTTGTGTAAGACCATGCCACTGCTGGTATAGTGTTGCTCAAATCCACTGCTCTTCAGGTTTCAATACGAAAGAGATAGTTAAAGTGAAGGGAGAAAAATCTCATTGAAAACATCCAGCTGGTTATGTTCAGATGTCTCTGTGAAACATTTCAACAGTGCCTAACCCTACAAAAAATGCCTATGTTGAAAGAAAAACAAAATTTGCCAGAATAATAAAAATTAAAATTTGTATCACTGGGCTTAGATTCCCAACTGCAGGCCTTCCAACCTATCAATTTGCCTATCTTCAATTCTATGCTCCATTAAGCAGCAACTGTGTCTTTGTTGTGTAGATGAGCACATCATATCATATCAATAATAACATGAGATCTGCAAGCAAATGGACCCATAGTGAAGGGAGCAGAATGATGGGGGCTATATCATGATGGGGGCTATACCATATATATCCACACACTAAACCCTCTGCAGAAACAAATCCATTGAAAGGCAATACTTATTATTGAGCCAGAAAAGATATTACTTTCTGTTATATTTTACTAAGTTCAATGATTACCTTGCATCAGTACTTCCAGGATGAGCTGCCCCAATTCCTCAGCATCTCTGAAATGCACCCGCTCTGATGACTGAGCCCTGCCACCGCTTTTGTATGCTGCCCAAATCCAAGGATTTTCTGGCTCTGACAGCATGTTATTAAGATGTTTTGCTCTAGTTCATAGGCTGTGCTTTCTGAGCAGCTCCAGTGGGGTTTGGAGCCTACAAAAGCTTCTTCCTTTAGCACCTAACCCAAAGGAAGATGTATTGACTCAGAGCAGCCTTTTTGAAGCATAGCACTATTTTTATGTACTAAAAGGAATGTAACATTCAGGAATTAAAAGTTAAAGCACCTGAGGGCTTACAAAGGTATGGTTTTCCAGAGGCTTACCATTTCCCTCAAAAATAAGGCGGACCCGGGCTCTCCCACGTGCCACTGCTTCCCTGGTATAGAGTTTCATCGGCTTCTCTGTACATTTGGCATCCCTTTATTTGCCAGATTCTGCTTTTTAACCACCTAGTATTTCCCTTCTTTGCCCTGAGGCTACAGACTGAATCCAGTCAGTTGATGAAATCCAGGTGGTGGCTTCTAGGACCATGGTTCTCTGAGAACTGCAGTGCCTGTGATTAAAAGCCATTGCTTGCCTTTGCTGAAGTACATCACTGAAGTAGCTTTGCTGCACAAGGTAGCAAAAAGTAGAACAACTCATACAGGCATCCCATTCTTGAAAACAACCATAATCTTCACTGACTTACTCTGGTGAAGAAGGGTCATACGTATTCTATTATTTTTGCCTTGTCTTTCAAACAGAAAATTGTGAGTTATAATAAGGAAGGCACAAGGGAGTCCTGAAAGCAAGAACAGTATTTCCCTGGGTGAAGATATTTGTAGCATTTAAAGTAAAAACATCAATTATGCTTTCTCAGAGAGTGGTCTTTTTGTTTCTCAAGAATTTTTATTCTATTTTATCTTTGTCTTTTTCTTTCCAAATGCCCTATTTAAAGCTCTTAGGTTCCCAGCAAGTGTGCCTGGATACCAGCAGTATCACTGTAAGAAAAAAAAAAAAAAAAGGAAAAAAATCGTATAATTAGATAGAATTAAAAAGATCTAAAACATATTTCTGCTAATCTGCTGAGGTTCATTATTAAAAGAAATATTTCAGCTTTTCTGCCTGCAAATAAATTTTTACAAAGTTATCACAAAAATAGCTAAGGTTTTAATTTCTTCCCCCTTCTTTACCTGTCATCCCATATTGCCCAAAGAAAGGGTCAGACTTCAGACTCGAGTTTGTCTTACTTTAAGTCCCTTTGCAGCTGCTTCAGAACAGAGAGAGAAAGATGTCATGTATGGATTTGGACTGACCTTTTCATCGAGACCTCATTCTGTTCATTGTTGCCAAAAAGTCTCACAGCCAGTTGCATGCACTGATTTTGTTTGCAAAAGGATTTAGAGGATAATAATTGGAAAAGAGATTGACACTAACAGGATGAATGTGTGCTGCAGATGAAACCAGCTCTTTGGGGTTTTTAAATGTGACCCTGAAAGTAGATTTATGTTACATTAGAATTATAGAATTAGAATTAATACAAATTTTCTTCAAACAAGGAGAAAATCAAATATGAGGTGACTAGATTAGTTATACTCACGCCCTGTGACCAGGCTGTCTTTTTGGTTCATCTACCTTTCCCTCATGCTGCTTCATACCTCTTACTGTAGAGGAGGAAGATGTGTCTTCAGCTGGCCCTTAATCTTGGTGCATGCTTCTGCCAGCTTTAAGGATGATGTTTACCACTGAGCTAGTGCATGGCACATGCAAAAAGCTTCTTGTTTAATGGCCCAGTTGAACGTTTTCACCCCAAAATGCTGTGCAGGAAAAGAAAGTAGCCTTGCAGCAAGCCTAGAAGACCTGTGATTCTCAGCTCCAAGTTCAAACCCTCTCGTAAGTGTATTTAAATAAATCCATTCCTATATTATGTAGAAGAAGAAATTGAACTAGAGGCAATAGCGCTAGAAGGGACCTTGGAAGGTCAGCTTGTCTATCCTACTGCTTCAGGGTGGACTCAGCTTTGTGTAAACCTGTCCTGTCAGACAGTATCTGCTCTTAGAAACCTCTGAGGCTGAAGATGCTCCTGCTGTCTCAGCTAATTTATTTCAGTGCTTTATTATTTCTGTGATCATCCTAAACTCCAGCTAAACTTCTTTGTGGTTCTGGCTACTCCAAGGATGATTTAATGCAATTTTTTAAACTGAGAATCAGATTAGATTTGCCCATAATGTAAAGTACCCTGACACTCCTCCTCCTCCTTGAATAATGAATATCCTTGTCTCTTACCCTTTCCAAGTGAAAACATCTCTCCATTCTCCTCAGATGAAACCACAGAGTGTTTACAGAGAGAAAGCTCTGTTTGTTCTCTATTTTATATCCACTCCCACTTTTATTATTTGTTGTGGAAAATAGGAATCATACTCCAATCAGATGTTCATTGACAGATATTTACTGACTCTGTAGCAGTGTCCCATATTTAACAGAATCACTTCAGCCCCTCATGTGGAAACAAAGCATATTTTCAAGGCAGAATTTGTTATTAAATTTTAATCTTTTCATTCATGGGAATTTAAAAAACATTCTGTAAGAAAAGGACACTTTTTTCCATTTTTTCAAGGCAAGCAATAGATTTCTATTCCTCCTATCATAATGTGCAAATCACCCTTCTAGCAAAGAGTGAAATGATAATCAGAAGAGGGGGAAAAAAAACCAAAACCCACAAACAGTGTTTGGTATTTACAATGTCTTTATAAAAAACTGATGGCTGCAACTATTCCTTTTTATGGAGTTTCGTGAACTCAGTAGGTAGTCATGATAGTGCTTAACAACAACTTTTTTGTATAATTTTTTTTTAAATGGGTGCAGGGAAAAAATGTTTGAAAAGGGGGTCTCGGGGAAGCTATGTTTGTAAAAGGGTGGATGAGGGAGGTGGTGGAAGTGGTCTGGCATCCCTCTTGGTTTCATTTCCCCAGTTTCTTCTACGGAACCCTGTTTGCCCAGCGCTGGGTGACTTCAGGAGTCTGACCACCCTGTTCAGGCTCCTTTGAAACTCTGTGCCACAGGACACTACTATATGAGGCGGTCTTCCAGTGACATGTCAACGTTGTCCTTCACAGCTAATTTCTAGTCCAAGACCTGCCTTTGGAACAAGCCTTGCTTTGAAGACCTATTTGAACATCCAAGCCCAGCATGGAGGTTTGCAGTAAAAGCCAGCCTTGGCCCAAGTAACGTGTGATGTGAATAAAAACCTGCACTTGTAGGACATCTACTTTAAAAGATCTGCTCTAAACATCATGCTCATATTAGGACAGAATCAGACTGAAGGTAATATTTTCTGAATTTCTAAATAATAATTTGACAACAAGACTGCTTTTGACGAATGGATGTATTGGTTTGACCTCATTAACCAACCAGTTTCCTATGAGATACTTAATAAGGACCCTTTGAACACATAAAATAGAAAAGCCAGCTGGATTGTCTTTGCCCCACTGGGGATTTAGGCCATGCAGAAGGACGATTTCAACTATGTAGGTGTTAAATGAACCTGTACAACTTTAGATAACCATGAAGTGGTATTTAATGGGATTTCTACTTTGTTTTAAATGACCCTTCTCCTTAGTTCAAAGTCTTTCAACTGCTTTATTAAATGCTTCTGTCATAAAAAAAAAAATAAAAGAAAATAAAAATAATCTATTTTTATAGTAAAACCCAGCAATGTGCAAAAAATATGATGGTTTCAACATGACCATTTGGAGTAAAAAATGTCTGTTTTATTCATGTGGGTGAGTAGTAAACCTCCAAAGGCAAAATTTTCTCCAGATTTACAGCAAAATTCTACAAAACAACTATTTGCCACTGTGCTTACTCAAAGGGATTGCAAAATTGCGAGCTGAGCATGACATTTGGATGGGGTGCACATGTGACAAGATGCAGATACAGGGAATTGTTATGGGGAGGGGTTTGATGCCAAAAGCCTTAATTTAGTCTAATATAGACACATGATGCAGCGTAATGTGCATGAATGTGGCTTAGTGCAAGTAATTCTTTGAATCACGAGTACTTTTGGTGGTTGTAGAGTGAAAAGGGTGAGAAAAGGACAAGTACCATATAGACATATGAAAGAATTAAATATGTACAGCTCTGTATCTAAACAGATAGCATGTTCTCAATAGAACTAGAAGGTGCTGCCACTGACTTAAAGGTGGAATGACTTTAGGTGTGCACCATAACTTTATAAATTCCTGCCATAAAATCTCTCAATAACAAAATCCATTTTTAACAACTTTAAAAAGTAAAACATGATTGAGTCTTCTTCATCGCTACCACAGAATATGAGTGATTTTATTAAGGAAAAGGAATAAAATGCAACTTGTGAATATTATATAAAAAGTTGTTTTTTTCTGATACAAATGGTGATATTGCCTCTCTGGCTAATGTGTGTACATCATAAATATACACTCTCTATGGTAAAATTCTTATAAGAAACTTTTGGCATTCGGCTTTTTCAAAACAAGCAAATAAAATCATCACATCTGTATTGATGTGTAATTTACGACAGTGTAATTTAACGAGTATCTGTTTGACTTCATCACTTTTCATAAAAAGTTATTTCCAAAAATTTATATAGTAATTCTATAGATGGGTACATCAGCCAGACAGCTTATCCATGGGACTTTATCATATAGTAGCATTTGCTTGCTCAGAAAATATCAAATACCCTTAAAAATCTGTGTGTAGTTTTGTGTCACTGTATGGGGCCTGCGTGGCCGGGGCCTGTCGTTGTGGGCTGCCGGGCGGCTCCTGTGAGCAGGTGCCAGCAGGTTCCCCCGTGCCCGATGGCGCCAACGCCAGCCGGCTCCCAGCCGGGCCCGCCGCTGGCCACGGCCCAGCCCAGCGGCCACGCTGGCACCGCCTGGGGGGCGCCGCTTACACCGGGGACAAGGGACAGATCCTGCGGCAGCGCCAGGCGCCGGAGCAGAGGTGCCCCCCACCCGCGGGGCAGCCCCCGGCCAGGCAGCCCGTGCCCCCCGGCCCGGCCCGGGGAGCCCCGGGGGAGCAGCTGCCCCCCGCAGCCCGGGGAGGGCCCCGGGCAGGAGCGGGCCGTGCCTGAGGGCCGGCACCCCGCGGGGGGGTGAGGAGCCGCCCCTGAGGGGGCAGGAGCGGCAGCGGCAGCGAGTGCGGGACGGGCCGCAGCCCCGCGCCGGCAGGCAGAGCCGGCTGGGGGGAAGGGGTGGCGGCACTGGGGGTTGTTTCTCCTGCCCCGCTCTGGGCTGGCTGGCAATCAGTGCCGCCGGTGTCCCCGAGCGGGGCCGGTGCTGGCCGTGAGGGCACCCGCTGAGCGATCTCCCCCTGCCCTCACCCCCAGCCTGTCGGTGCATTTTCTCTGCCCGGCCCAGCTGAGGAGGGCAGGGACCGAGCGGCTGGGGGGGCACCCAGTGCCCAGCCAGCCTCAGCCCAGCACAGTCACACACCTGCCTCTGCTTGAAAAGACCACCCCACGTTCCTTCCAGCATCAGGCATTAATGGTTAGAGGGAGTAAAACTCACAGACAAGTAACCTGAGGGATGCGGAGCTGCCCATGAGAGAATGATCTGGGACAAAAATGAGGCAATAGATTTCACATTCTTTTGAATTGCTGGCAACTGTGCAAACTAAAAGAAACCCCCATGTGAGGACCAGTTGAATAAGGTAGGGCTTTTCTGATTACGAGGTCAGATAAGGAGGAATATGATCCAGGTCAATAAAGTCATGAGATGAGTGACATGAGGTGGAGAGGGAATGAGCATCTCTAAAGAAGCAATGTCAAAACAGAAACAAAAGAACATGCAGTTAAGATCTTGAACAAGGATACAAAAAGTTTACAAGGAGTCAAGGGAAGACTTGAGAAGTTCATGGACTGGAAATCCGTTAAAGTTCATCATATATTTTAACATTTAACCTAAAATAAATTCTGCTGACAGAAGCCATGTCTAGCTTGAAAAGTGTCAAGGCCTCGAGAAATATTGCTCAGGAAAAATACCACTTTTGGTTGGTTTTGTACTCTTTAACAGAAAGATGCTTTTCAGTGTTACTGGAGACAGACTACCTTTGGTCTCACCTAGTATGATCACTCCCCTACTCTTATTGTTTGCAGTCAAATATTAGGTAGGCTTCATCTCACAGTACTAGTCAACTAAGCATTGACTGCGTGCTGTAACCTGTTTATCAAGATTCTCTTCATAGATAGTGAAAGAGGTGTGCACCAGGAAATTATTTATTCTCCCTATTTTACGGAGATGAATCATCAAGCAGAGTTGTCTGCATGTCTCTGCTAACCATTGAGAGCTGAGAGCAAATCCCTCAGATCAGTTGAACACATGGGCATGATATCATTATCAGACATGCATGAAATAACATTGAGGTTTGTTTTTCCAACAGATTGCAACCTCAATTTTATTTTATATATGGTCTCTGGATTGTAATTCCTCTGCAACATTGTTTGCTTTAAAATTGTTATTTGAGATCATGAGTCCTCATTTGAGGCACTAAGATTTAACCTATAAGGGCAATCAGCTTGTGATGCAGTAAACATGGTAAAGGCTAGGACTCTTAGAAAGTCTGCGATCAGGTAGTTACGTATCAGGAATGTCAGCCAGTTTCTTTACAGGAAATGGGATGGTTTGCCACTCCTATAGCCCATTTATGTAGAATGGATTCACTGGATGGTAATATGAAGAAAGGGCATCAATATCTTCTCTAAGTCCTCCAGACAGGATGTTCAGTTGCCGAACTAACCAACTGCAGATGAAGGACTTCAAGTCACGATTGTGCTCAGTCTTGTCTGAGCACAATTTGTGGAAAGAGTAGGCAAGAATTTGAGTCACAGGTTTGGCCAGCCTTCTTTCACCCAATAATTTTCTGCAGTTACAAACTGCCTATGAAGCACTGACCACACACAGGGCCTGGCAGAATGCTGGAGATCATTGCAACGTGTAGCAAGCTCCTGGGGTCTTATGGGCACTGAGATTCAATGAACCAAATCCAGTCCTAATGTGTCAGCATATATCAAAAAAAGAGACCTGACATGATATGGGATGCAGAGGTCCAAATGTTTGTTCCCTAACTTGTGTGCTAAAAACTTTGCATGTAAGTCCAGCCTAGTTACCTTGACTCCCTTTCTAATTGCTTGAGAGAGATAGTGTTTCTAAAAGTGAGCTGGGATGACATAACCAGCTGCCTATTTCAGTAACTTCACTTTGACTGTAAGCCTCCAAAATGGTTTTCTATAGATAAACTGTTTCTTTCATATTATGAAACTTCTCCTGTACATTTTTTTCTTCCCTACAGACAGTTACCAAGCCTGTTGGTGTTGCTCTTTCTGATCCTCCTCTGACTGTCACCTTTTTGGTATGCACTCACAGTGCTTAAAAGAGAAGTGTCCTCTTCAGTGAGGACACAATGGGATTTGATGAATGCCGTGAGCAAATTGCAGGGGGGAAATAATCAGATTCCGATTGCCTGATTTTCACAAAATATAGGCAGACAGAATGCATTTGTATGAAATGTTACCCGTAATTGTTATCCAGACCATGACAATAGTGAAAACAATGCTTTACTTACGGCAATTGAGACCATTTCTGGAAGATCAGAACAGGCCAAGAAAGAGGCTCTGTGGGACATCCGTGGTTAGATTATCAATCATGTTCATAGCCAGGGAGTATTTAAACTCTGGTGTGAGTAAGCACAAAAAGTAACATGATTCAGTCCACCATCGGAGTGACTGCAAGCTACATTTTGCCTCTCACAATGAGAACTGTGATTGCAGTGTCAGAAGTCGACTCTAAATCAGAAAGTACAGCCTCTGTTAAATAGCCTCTTGTCCCTGAGGAAGATGATGTGATCAGTAAATTCAAGTTGAACAGCCAAGGTGGAAGGCAGAGGTTTAAATCAGAACTGACTTTCTTTAGAGTAATGACCTGGTACAACATCACAAATGCAATGAAAATGAGTAAATGCATCCTGATACATCTTTAATTTACTAGTTGAGTTGAAATAATGCAGTAGTTTGTTTAATTTCATTAAGCTTTTGAGTGCCAGACATAGCATTTAGACACATGAAACTAGAAAGAGAAGAGGTTGTAAAATGAGTCATGTAACACTCATTATAACACTGAGTGTGTGAAAAGATCATTGTCTGTTGGGATAATGAAGAAACCCTTCAAACAAGAAGCTGAAATTTGTCAATGTCTACCTAACACATACATTTGGAGCATTACTGGGCTGCTCTCCACATTATGCACCCTCCTGAGACAATTTTGGAGAAATAAAAAAAAAAAAAAAAGAGCTGCAAAAAGTTTTTGAGGGCTGTGAGAAGTGCCATACACTGATAGACTCATCAAAAAAGAAATATAAGCAAGAAAAATTGATTATCAGTACTGCTTAGCTTAGTAAGGAGAAAACCCCAAATACAAAGAAGTCCTTCAGGAAGGAAAATATTAGTGAAAAACAACAGCTGGAAAAATAGAACTAGAGTTATTCAAATTGCCAGCAGGACATACATTTTTAACAGTGAAACAAACTCCCAAAGGAGGCAACAGATTTTCCATCTTTGGCTATTTGCAGATCAAGACTAGATGCGTTTCTGGAAGCAGGGCAGAACAAGTGGGTGAAAACTCATGAGCTTTATTTTGCAAGATGTCAGACCGATTGATCTGTTGGTCCCTTCTGGCCATTAACTTGGTATTTATTAATCATACAGAAATGACTGAATTCCCAGAGCCCTGTCCCAGCAATGCGCAGAGCTCAGTTAAAAATCTGCATTATCTGGGATCATTCTCATCCTGTCATTAGTCTGTGGGCCAAATGCAACATATGTTCACAGCTCGCTCTTCTCCAAACACTGGAGCAGCATTTCAATATGAAGTCTTATGGTGACCTTCTGATTAACCTCATGTTTTTTTCTCTATGACTTTTTTTTGGTTTCATGTCTTGCCTTAAAGGGTTACTAATGGTTGTTCCTAAATGGATTACAGATTAACTTTGTCTCTGATAGTCACATTTTCTTTTTTGTTTCCATTTTGGTAAGCAATAACTTTTAAAATAAGTGTTTCTGCATTAAAAAAAAAAAAAAAAAAAGTTGAGGAGGAGTCCCAAGAAAATCTTGTTTAGTGTCTTTGCAGTGCAATGCTTAATTGAAAATTTGGGAGTATTTTTAGACCTTCTCCATTATAATCAGGTATTTACTAGCAGCGGGCAGCAGATGATTTACCCATTTCCGGTTGGACACATACCATTTTCTCCATCAGTAACTACAGTTTTCTGTCAGATACTATCCCACAGTGGAAAAGATTTCCTGTGCAACTGTTGCCAGAAAGTCAAGTTTGCTAAAGAAAAGCAAACTGCCAGTGTACACAATCTTTTCTATCAGCACCTTCTCTGCTCTAGCAGGTAAAATCGACTTCCTCAGCAGCTGCACATCTATGCTATAGTTCTGAGAACTGTCACCTGATACCTCTGCATGCTTCCTGCGATGTCGCTTCATTATTTTAAAAAAAAAAGATGTTGGAAATTAATTCACTAACCCTCCACTGTAAAATAATTTTAGCTGCTAGGTACACGGAGTTGTAAAATAGAGGAGCTGCTGAGTTAGGCCACCTAAAACACTACTCACTTCTCCAGCACAACTTTCTATCCTTTTATTGCTCCATGTCACCCTCTTTCTACACAAACCATGACCATCATTTGATCATGTATTTTCAGGACAGTGCTGAGGTGCAGATCATTTCTTCTGGCCCAGAGCAATCTTGTGATGCTGGACTATTTCAGCACTGGAGGGCAAGTGCAAGGCCCTGTTGCACTAGCCATTGCAGCCCTGCCAAAACAACAAATTTAGAAACATGGGACTGCAGAAATCTAACCTATTAAAAGTGGTTGTAGAGAAGGGTGTTTAGTCTGTGTACAGCAGTTGTGGTCACAGTAAAATGAGTGGCTCTAGGAACAGAATTAAAATAGGGCAGTCAGCTAAAATCTTTTCCTTGGGACTGCTATCTATCCATTGGATGAGTGATGCCTCTTATTTATTTTTATTTTATTTTTTACTGTTTTTAGTTGAAATCAGAGCTTTCACTCATGAAATTTAGTGGGTGCAGCTGGGAAACTATGAAGATCTTATGCTTTCTTTGCCCTTTTTTCCTAATTTCAGAATGTCTTTCAAAGCAGGTATCGTCAAATATTTTATTTTTTAAACATGTAATAAAGGTGGGTACATGGAAAAGCAGAGAATGTTATTTCTTAACAAGATTTTCTTCGAGTCCCTTCCTGATAATGACTGAGAATGAAAGTAGTTCAGGCTGACAGGTCCTCACTCCTTGTAGTACAGCATACCAAGAAATAGCATAAAACTCCTTAAAGTGGTGAAAGCCATGACTACTTCAGAAACACATACAGCAGAAGAGCATGATGGTACTTTGAGCAGAATGTATTTCTTGAAATAATCTGCCTCCAGCAAGTGGATAAAAGTTTGTGTCATTTCTGTTACAGAATTTCATCATATCACGTGTAAGACTCTTGAAAGTTTTATTCCTGGAAAGTTCCTCTGTGACTGAAAGACTAGAGAGAGAAGGATTAAAAAAATATCCCCAAAACTCTGAGCCAAGGATGTAGTATAGAATTTAAATAACATTTCAGGGAGGATCACATTTAGATGCATTTCACAGAGATGTATTTATTTTTTGAATAACCACATTACTCAAAGCGGTTTAGCAACAGGCAGGAGGGAACTGCCTAAACAGAAGACATTGAAAGTCATAACCCTACAATGCATTTGGTAGACTGCAAAAATAATAAACCTAAGCCAAATGAAATATAAAGCGGTAAGGTTATGAAATAAAATCTGGAAATCTCAGGCTACACCCTGCAGTCTCTACTTTAGGAAAAAAAAGGTATGTGGCTGATTGATTGAAATAATGGTTTCATCTGAGCGAAAGGTGCCAGGTTGATTGCCAAATTTTCTTGCTGTACTTGTTTTCTTTGCTAAAAGCATCTCTAAGGCACTCCTCACTGTGGTAGGGAGAGTGGTCCATACTCATGTGTAGTCTTTCATTCCCCAGCTCAAAAATACATAAGTACTTTGTGGCTGGCTCATACCTGTGAGCTGTGGGCAGTGATGTAAGTCCAATCACCTGATGGATGGGACTTTATATCTGATGTGCACTGCACAGTGGCTAGTGGGTGACCAAAATCAGCAAGAGTCATAGGAGCCCCAGACAAGTGGGATGTAACTGAGCAGCTCCCACACAGGCAGCTTCAAGTATGATACAGATAAATGATGTAATGTTGGATGATACTCTTTGTGTTCACTCTTGTTTACATAAATTTCCACCTCATGAAAACTTTTTCCACTATGGTCACTTAAGTGTCACCATAATTTCCACCACTAATGTCATTCCAACTTCTACAATGAGAGGCTTATAGCATATGTCAAGATCATGCTTGTATTTGCTTACAAAGGTGACCCTGAGTCACTGTTTCTCCATTGCACGCTCAGCTCCATTGCCATAACATGTTGGTAATATACTATTCTCTACCTATGATAAGAACTTCAGTGGCATCCTTATACCTGCTCAAACCTTGACAAAGCATTTGGACAGCATGCAGAGATTGTCTATAATGGTCACAACAAAACATAAAACGTGTCTCTGCTCCAGCGGAGACAGAAAAAGATAGTTGTCTAAAGATAAAATCTTTGGCAATTCTCTATACAATATTTTTTTCCTCTTAAAGGCATTATTTCTTAGTTGTTTCTTTTCAGTCCTGGGAAGGCGGTCACTGAGAACAGAGTAAAGAGACTACTCTTTCATCTCATGTAGATCACTATCAACCATAAGCATTTACAAATGTGGGATAGGATTCCACATACAATCTAGCACATACAAATTATAATCAGGTTTATGTAGACAGAAAGACAGAAATATTTGCAACCATGAAAGATTTTTTCTTTGGTGGTTTTTTTTTTTGTTTGTTTACCACCTTTCCCAGAGATTTGAGTACACCATGATTGACACATCGAAGTATCTTCCATGGGGCTCTGCAGTGTCTGGGAAAATAATAAAGTACCTAGACTGTTCTCGTATGCGGTGCTCTTTTCTAGAGCATTTTTCAACCTGAATAATGTCTTATCCTCCAGGTGATAGACATTCCTGTGAGAAAAGCTACATCTCCCCAGCTAAAAGTGTGTTAATATTGTATCCATGAAAAGCATTGAAGCAAAAGATATTTAACAAAATAGCTGAACATAGACAGCAATTAGTTTCCCTCCTTTCTTCAGGACCTTTTTATATAAATCCCATGAGGTTTTTGCGTTTACCTATTTTGCTACAGACCATTTTGTCACATTTAAAATGGCCTTCAAGGCATTTTTAGAAAGCTATTACTCAATGTCAGGCTTGTAAAGATATTACAGACACTGAGTATTCAGCACCCACAATGAAGATTGCAGCAAATAGGGCTGAACTCTTATAAGATGCAAAGAGGAAGCATTAGCAACAGGAAAGCTGCCAAGCTTCTCAGAGAAGCAGAGATAATTCTTTCATCATTGTCATTGCTATTTCCCAAGTCAGGTTATGTTTATAATAAAATGGGGAGTTGATTTATAGGATAGCCAGAGGCTATTTTACCATGAGGTCTCTGAACTTAAACTTGTAAGATACAATTAACCAACAGGACTAGGCTAATTATCATATTGAGGCTATTACACCTTCATCTTCTTGCAAAACAACTCCCTTTCAGTACCTCTTTTATTTTCTTTCTCTAATGCTCACCATACTCTTTGAATTTAGTAGGTGCAATAGAAAGACTATTTTTTCTCCACAAATTAATTCACTCCCAGTCTTCTTCATTCAATGCCAAATCATTTTGGCATGCCAGGAACCTCTGCACAACACATGAATGGATTCAAACTGGCTCTTTGGAGAGCTTCCTGAGGTTCATTTCCCACTTAGAGGACTCATTCAGTCATCCTCTTTGTGAAGAGTTGAAGTGAGGCAAGGCTGCTGTCCTCCTCTTGTGGTTTCTTTCCTGCCACTAGCCCAGGATGTAAAGAAAACTGTAAAATAAGACCAGTGTGCTGTAGTACTGAGTTATGAATCAAGAGAGTGTATGTCAGTAAGTTGGAATGTTAGAAGGAAAACTGGGTAAACTCTACATCTGGGACTCCTGGTACTTTCTCATTTCTGGGCTCCATCAGTAATAAAATTACAGATAGTCAAAACCTTTCTGGCTTGGACAGTTTTACAGAGAAACTCAGTGAGTAACATTAACATACATAAAATGCCAAATTTCCCTTTTGGTAGCTAGCTAAGTATTTGGGGAAAAACAGTAAAGATGTCATTAACATATTCAAGGGCCAAATCTGAAGTGATATTTAGGCTCCTAAGTCCTGTGTATTTTAGCAGCACTTAAATGCTTTCCAGGCTGTATTTCTTAATACATCTGAGCTCCTATTTCCACTTTTGCCAAATAGGAAAGCACAAACCATTCTCAACATTTAGAGTTTCTGTTTAGATAATGAAAAATTGGATGTTTTCAGATTCTTAGTGAAAGAAAGAAAAAAACAGAGAAGGTTGTTTAACAAAAATTAAATGAGGACTCCGAATCTGTGCAGTTACAGGTGTCTTGTTTCCAGCTCTTACCAAGTCAAACCAAGCAAGCCTGGGCAAGGGAGCTTTGGAAGAGAAGAGTATGCTGAGGGGCTGGAGACAGGGAAAGTGGAGTTATCAGTTCTCTTCCATATAGCAGGGTCTGTCTTTAGGCCATCAATCCTGGAACGTGATCTCCCAATTAGTCCCCCACATGAGTTGTCAGAAACTCAGGCTGTTCTGAGATATGAAACTGGCAAGTTTTCACCGTAAATATGATGCAAATGTTTCACTGTTGATTAAGATTTCTTATCTCAAAGAATTTCTGACCAGCAGTATTCGTGACAATTTTAATAGATTGAATATTATATATATCTTATACTGTATCATATATAAGTGTTGGGATTGTTAGGTGAAAGTTGCTAGGGAGCAGCCAAATATCTGAGTAGTTTCATGGGTATTTCTTCCCAATCACATCGGTACATTGAAAAGCGTGAAAAAAACCACCAACCACTTAATGTTGAAAGAAGCATCTTCTTTTCTTTTCAGAAAACATTAAGTCCATCGTCCAAGAAAAGTTTCTGGACAATACGGACTTACACCAATGAAAAAGAAGTAAATAAATCTACAGAACTGGCCCATTGGCAGAAGTGTTGCACACTGAAACTGAGAGACAATTAGCTAGCTACATGAGAATATGAGATTATTTTTTTCTTGTGATTTGGGAGTAGTTACTCTCATCAAGTCCAAGTATTGCACTGAGAAACAAATGGTAGTTAATGGGTCTTCTCCTCAGGCTTCGGTACAAGCCAAACCAAACTCGTCACAGGAGGAGGAAACTCATACTGCCTCCCCTCCTTCCCTCCTGAAGTCTGGTCACAGTATTTTTAATGTGCCACATTCAATAAACAGACTCCTGTATATCCCACAGTTATCTAAATCCTGCGGTGACTGCAAATCCTCTATTGCTTGTTGTAAATTAATGGAGTTTCTTACTTTTGCTATACGCTCTGGAGTGAGGTGTGTGACCATTTCCAAGTAACTCTGCAGGATATTTATATGCATAAAAAAGGGATCTGGCTTCACTGAGATATTGGCCTTGCTACTGTTAGTTTCCACTCTTTCTCTGCAGCACAGCTGCCACCGTGCTGAGACAAGGGAGAAGTGTTCCAATCCCATTTGTGATTCTGAATGCAAACTTCCAAACAAGCTCTAATGTGATGCAATTAGGTGAGGTGGGAAACCACAGCAAGAATCTTGATTAGCATTTACATGCATTAACGTTTACAGTAGACCAGACAAAGTAATAAGCCATTCCCGAAATAAGCAAATGACGTACATGGCCCATGTAAAACAGTGTAGTTGATTAAAATCTTGCAGCTTCATTGCTACTGTCTACATGCTAAAAGTCAGCTCCCAAACTCTCCTACTCCATTCTCAATCATACCGTGTAATTGCACATGCTCCCTGTTTGCTACAAGGACAACTGTGACAATACTTTAGCTACATTGTCATTGATTTCAATGGACCTGGACAGCTTTACAAAGAGCTAGAATATTATGCTGTTTCTATTATTATTGTGCATCTTATGGACCACAGGACTGATCTAAGCAAGTACTATGCCTGGTATGGAAAATTTAATGAAAAGCCTTATGAGGGGTAATAAGATTTCACTTTTTACTTTTCTATGCTACCAACTGAATTGTATCCAAGTGTCTGGTTTTGCTCTATTCCACTCTTAGACACAGTTTAGGATTATGTTGCATGCATCTGCAGATGGCATCTTAAGCGAAAAGTCTCATTTTGCATTTTAATGTGTCTGCTCTAGAGTCCTAAAAGATGGAAGGGCTCCCCGGCTTCCCACCCCTTAGGCCAGTTACCTGCTTGTCCTTGCTCCTTCCTCCATTTTTGACCTCTGTTGCTTGGACTCTTCTGGCCTAAAAGCTTAAACTGAACATTCAATAGCTACACCATTAGAAGGACACAAAACCACAGAATGACAGAAGTGTTGATGTTGGTAGGGACCGCTAGAGATTGTCTTACCCAACCCTCTTGCTCAAAGGAGCATCAGTTAGGGCAGGTTTCCCAGAACCACGTCCAGTTGGGATTTGAGTATCTCCATGGATGGAGACTCTACAACCTCTCTGGGCAAACCTATTGCAGTGTTCGATCACCTTCACAGTAGGAAAGCTTTTCTTGTATTTAAATAGAATTTCTTGTGTTTCAGTTTGTGCCCATTGCTTCTTGTGGCAGCACTGAGAAAAGTCTGACTCCCCCCATCAGGTACTTACGCATGTTGATAAGATCTGCTCCTAAGCCTTTTCTTCTTGAGGCTGAAGAACCTTAGCTGTCTCAGCATCTCCTCATGTGCCAGATGCTCCAAGCCCTTAATCATTTTCAGGGCCCCTCACTGAGTTCACTCCAGTATGTTGCTCAGGAGAAAAGAACTGGACACAGAGATGAGGTCTCAACAGTGCTGAGCACTGAGGATCCAGTGTGTGGTACCCTGAACTGGGCCGTTTAAGAATGGAATGGGGCAATCATACCTTCATATATGCCTAAAGCTACCCCATGGCTACGCCATTAGCTAACAGGATGGAAAGTCCTGACTCTGCAGTGGACCTTATACAGGTCCTTAGATCTGTCAAATTGTGTTGAACTGGCCTTGCTTTTAAGTGAACTATTCTTAATGTAGGCATTTGCATCCAGCTAGTTTTCACAATGTCATTTGTGTCCA
Organism: Falco biarmicus; assembly: GCF_023638135.1. Classification (NCBI taxonomy): domain Eukaryota; kingdom Metazoa; phylum Chordata; class Aves; order Falconiformes; family Falconidae; genus Falco; species Falco biarmicus. Next base: position 85,659,693 of record NC_079288.1, on the reverse strand, counting down.
CTGTATTGGTTTCTACTAAATATGAGACAAGGAATCTGCAGCTGTTCCCTCTGCTCAGGGTATATTAAGCATTTCCCTTTATGTTCAGTCTAAATGGGACAAGGTGTCTTAGAGGTCAGCTGAGGAAAAAGCCCTTCAAGGACATTTACTCACCAAGCTTTGATACTCACATCATTGCCATCCTGAGTAAGACCCCTTGAGAAGAACAAGAAAACTCTATCCTGAGGCAAACTGTTCATCTCAGAGCGCTATCAGCCTAAAATGCCTTCTTGCAGTTAGGTCACAGAGGAAAGTCAACCCAGCCCAAATTCATGCAGGCTCAGGCTGTACTATTTGTGAAACTTCCTAATGTCTCTACTGCAACACTTTCTCCCATAGTCATTTGAAGACTTTTAATTTTGCCAAATCACTGCAATAACACAGAATCTGTTTATATTTTCTCTTTTCTCAAACAGAACACCAGTTGTGTTCATGAGTAGCGGGAGGATATGCTGTCAATATTGCACTGCTCCCACTAGGGATGAGCCAAATAAATTAAAACAAATCAGTTTCAAGAATCTTTGCCCATTTCTATGAATATGAATATTTAATATTTCTGAGCAACTTCTTATGTGTCTAGAAGAAGAAATCTACATTTGCTAATGACGGCCAAGAACTGGATTCTGGCACAAACAATTTCTTGGGTCTTGCAGTCTTATATGTTTATTATTTTTAAAATCCAAACCTGGATATCTTTCAGGGAATCTCAGAGGAACCCAAACAAAACCATGTCCTTGACAAATGCTTGGGTGTACAAAATGTGGAGACATATTTTGCATGTTCAATCCTTACCTTCCTTCTATTTTTTCTATTTTTTTGTTGGGTTTTTTTTTTTTTAGTCTCTCCAGTGAGAACAGACCCATAAATTCAAAATTCCTGGGAAATTCCATCCTTGCGAACTCTCTGGCATATTAAAAAATATTAGCCTATCAGAAAAGCTTTCCCCGTTGATTTACCTCATAGGTGTGAGATTTGGGGGACTAAGGTTCCTATATAATCCAGATAGTAAAGATTAATTCTTTTTCTTGATCTAAAGGACTTAGTAGTGAGAAATAAGACAAATGTTTTATTGAGGTATTAAATTTAAAGTACTAGTCCTTTTTCTTTTGTAAACAAGTGGCTTAGAAATGTGATTCTCTGTGTTGTCTTTCTGTGTTTATAGAAGGGACTGACATGCTTAGACATTTTAGGTTACCATCAGTGTTTCATAGAAGCCCCTCCTTTAGGTAGATTTTCTGTGGTATGATCATGGATTCAATGACAAACCAAATAATAAGGATCGGGAAAAAAAACCCAAAACCTGAATAATACTTCACAAGAGGCAAGTGCTTCTTTATAAAGTACCTGGATGAGCTCAAGCAAGAACAGTAAGAAAGTAAACATCTTCTAATGAAGAGTAGCCCTGCGGTCAGATAAAACAGCTGGATGATTGCTCATTGTTAGTTTTCCCTGGGAGCTATTTGAAATGCTGACTTTCACATCTACAAAGTGCTGGCCCAAACTTGCAATCCTATCCAACCAAAGGACTTTTTTCTAGAACCCCAGAACTTCTCTTCTGATCCAAAATGCACTTTGAAGCTCACAAAATGTACTTGCACCATATTTATTCTCCTAGCAACAATAGAGAAATGCCCAGTATTTCATCTCTGATGAGACTTTCTAAACTCAAAGTCATGTCTGCCAGTAGGGTATGGGATCCTTGGTCACTGTGAGTCACCTCAGTTCATCTGGATTCTGGAAAAGATATGTTATTTGCAAATGGGACTGAAATCATCCTTGCCATTCTGAAGTTGATGAATCATAGACAAGTTCTGGGTATCTGCAATTGCTATGTTACTGTCATTATCAGATGCCCATTTACCTTTAACAGTGTGAAAGATTGGAATTTCAGTGAAATGAGCATTGAAAAGCACATAAATGAGCCTAGAAGACCCAGAGACAGGTTGAAATGCCTAGGGCACTATTTTCTATTCAGTTGTAGCTTCCTTTTTCTTTTATTTCTGGGGAGAAGTCTTGTAAAATAGACTACATTTACTCTGAAAGGTAATTGAATATACTGGTCATATAGTTTTAACAGGACTTTTTTGTGGAAAAATAATTTATTTACTGATAAATTGACCATCTAATCACTTTTTAATGAAGTTTCATCACATGTTCTGCTGGCCAGTTTGCAACCTCACTTCTAAATGCTATGCTTTTCCTCTGCCTGTGAGTCATTTGTAATAGTTATAAAATCACAGCTTCCTGCTACCAGCTGTGAAAATGTGTTACAAACAACTTTAAAAAAAAAAAAAATCCATCTGTTTCTTTTTAAACTTTCCCACTGTATCCTTACCCACCCAAACTGAATAAAGCAATGGAACTTCAGAGGGGCTACAAAGGACAGGCATATTTCCAATATTGAGTTATACCACAGTCTTTTGACAAGAGGAGAATGTAAGCATTAATCTTGCTAGTCTGACTTATTGTCTGTGTGTTTGGGACCTTTCACCAGGTTCTGTCCATTAGCTTGTTTAGCAAACCAGCTTCTTGAAGAAGCTGTAGAAACAGCTGTGATGAACACTAGAGATTTTCACCACCAAAGAACTGAAATAGTTTTGCAAACTTCTTTTGCGCTGCTATAGAAATGTTGCACTTCCCACCTTCCACTCCTTTTGTGTCCCAGCTTGCCTATTCCCAATTGCAGGCTGTTACTTCTGTGTGTCACGTGTTGCCCTGTTGTGGAGGAAGTGATTCATCCAGATTGCTGGAGAACCAGGATCTTGGAAACATGATTATTCTGTACTTTTATCTTAAAAAAACCCACAACAACTTAGTTGTTCTGATGCCTCCATCCTCATTTATATATACTCAGATCAGTATTCTGGGCACACAGGTGTTTTTGCTAGAAAAAATCTGTAGAGACCAGTGGGTATCACCCCTTCTTTTTTTCTAGTGTTGTCAGGTATGGTTCCTGTGTGTGTATAGTTGTATATATATATATGACTTGCATGTCATAACAACACCATCTTTGTTTCTTTCCTACTGGGAATATAAAATATTGGAAGCAAGATGCTTGTTGCACATGCCTGTACAGTGGGTCTCAGGCTGTGACCCCAAGACTTCTTGTAACGTTGATGTGTTTAGCAAAAGATCCGGGTCAGTATGTAAAGGGGTATCAGGAAATAAGTAGCAAAAATGAAGCTTGTTACAGTTATTTCTTTGTTTAAAGAAACTTGCAGACTTCTCTTTGCTACGAGCACTGGTAACAAGAACTCCTGAGCTCTCCCAAGAGAAAAGCATCTAAGGACAAGTATTTTCTGCAAGATACACAAAGAAGGCTTAAACTCAGCACTGCCGTTAGGCCTCCAGTTATCTGATAGATTCAACAAATCTGAGTTTAGTGCCTGTTCTTCCTACACAGTACCAGGGTAGAAGGCGGCAGGTGTCAAACTGCTACAAAGAGGTTGTATTAAAAAGTCAGTAAAATTTCCCAGGCTGTCATTTTGCCCGCTTTTTGTTACTTCAAATCTAAAAGCTGGTGCAAAGCTAGGTTTATTTTTAACTCCTGTAGCTGGATACAAAAAAACCAAAAACCAAAACCCAAACAAACAAAAAACCCCAAAAAAATCCCCCCCAAAAGAGTGCAAACTTGTTGGAATGCCTCCTACCTGCTGGGTCTGTGCCTCAGCCCCTGAGGTATACGTTACTGTGAAATGGGGAACTCTTGGTCTTTCTTCTTCCAGCTAGAACTAATTAAATATTAGTTGGCAAAGGGACTTGTGCCGGAATCTTCTGCTGCCTAGGGGAAACATCTGAAGCTGCATTGCAGAGCAAATCTCAGTCTTCATTTGGCCTAGTAAATATTTAATGTTATTAGGGTTAGATGAGAGACCTGGGAGCATGTTCCTGCTTCCAGCCAAACTGAAGTCAAGAGCTGAAGATGAATTTACTGCTTAATTCAGTTGAAGGCAAAAATACACAACTCCCTCTGACTGCTGGCCTGTGAGGCTGGACTGGATGCTGCAGGGGATGTAGGCTGTGGGCAATGCAAAGGTGTAACTGTGGTACAGCCCCATGTCCATGCAGGGTAATTGTCTGGGGTATGTGGCAGTGCTGGACCAAAATATGTTACTTTGAACACCCCTGCACTACGTCATGTGGAACCATGAGCCTGAAGGTCTCCATCGTGGCTCCAGTTGCTTGGAAATGTCTGAAGAGAGTGATCACAGCCTGTTCTCATCAGAGCCAGCCCTGCTTGCTTCTATCATCTCTTCTGCCAAGCCATGGGACAGGCAATTTCTTTGAAGACTGGGATGCTGGCAAAATAAGTGGCAGTGTGATAACCATGCCCTGACCCTTTCTTTCTCCCTCACTGGCATTCGGGACTTTTTTTCTGTGATCACTAAGTTGTTTTTTTGTTTATTTGTTTGTTTTTTTTCCCTGAAACAGTAAAAGTCAATGTGCAGGGAAAGAAATATTCTGTATCATCTAGAATAGGAGGGAAGGATGTTTGGTTCAGCATCTGGCCTTGTTCTGACATAGTTTTTTCCCCTCACAAAATGTGAGTAAAGAGTAAAGCCTTCTTTTCCTCCCACCACCTTGCAGAAAAGGCACAGGCTTAGCAGATACCTTCTAAAATACAGAATATACTATATATACAGAAAATGCAGAAGGTACTACAGAAAAGTTCACCTCTGAGTTTGAGCTTTCTCCTTTTTTTAATATCTTTTTTATTTTTATATAAAATATAGATATTTTTATATCTTGAAACACTGTTACCTGTCCACCGAGCTTCACGTAGTGTTATGCCACAATAGGATACGTGCAACATGCACCAGACAAGGGATCTGGTATTTGAATGCTACAGTAGTTCATTGCCCATTCGTCTCTTCAAAAACATACATAATGTGCCTACCTACCCACAACTGTCAGAGCAGAAAGGTATTGAACGGCACCACAGCTCACAATTAGCCCCTGTAAATCCGGAGCTGGAGCTTCACTTCCTTGCAAGCCTCTTTGTAAAGAAAAGGGACGACTACAAAATGAAGAAGTGGAGCTTCAAGTAATTATTCCTTAAAACTTCACAGACTTCAAATAGTCTTCTATAGCTTCTTCTATAGTGTCAGCAAAAATCAGGACAAGCAATAAATTCCAGATTGATGAGTTGTGCTCAGCTTCTTTTAGTATAGTTGTCAAACCCAAGGGACTTTATAACATGGGATCAAATGACATAGTTTTGTCACCTGATGAGCAAATCTTTGTTTCATGCATTTACTTTCCCATTTCATGTCTAGTCATCAAGGTGTAGAGAATTCCCAGAAAGATCCCTTTGCTGTGGCTAAAACAAAAAGTAGCAGGACAATTCCAAATATGAAAATTGTATTAAGGCTTCTTTGGTTTCAGCTAAATGAACTGTTCCTCTTGACTCATAGTAATCTTGTAACATATAAATAATTTTTTTTAATCTCGATATCGCTTGGAATTTCATTTACTCATTTGCTTTCAGATGATGAACTAGTTCTGTTTTCTGTGTTTTTATAAATTGAAGTGGCTGTATCTTTGCTTCTTTCCATTCTTGTTATGGTGATTACAATATTTGCCACATAATTAAAAACATTTGCACAGTTAGTGGGGTTTTTTTTTGTTTGTTTGTTTGTTTGTTTCTGTAATTGAGAATTGTTAGATATTTCTCTCATCTATAATTTCTGGAGCATTCACTATGAGTGCAAGAATGGTTATTCAATCCCACATACATTCTAGAAATTTTTTTAATCTTTGGTTTTAAAAAGTGGCTGCTGTAAATTCTTTGATGTTTATTAAATTCCTAGTCTAATTGTAAACTTTACTTCTGAGTTTCTTCTCTAATTTGATCATTAGAAATGAACGTCACCAGCTTTTTACAGAAGAAACCCAAAGAACAAATTACATCTTAACAGCGGGGTATCGAAGCAGCTTGCAATATTAAATTGCGTTGTGTATAGCAGGCAGTGAACATTTGGGTGAGCAATTGAAAAGAAAATGCTATCTGCAAGATATGTCACAAAACATGATGTCAGATTTCCTGAGGAGCCTGGTAGAAATATCACAGTGGCATGAAAGTGCCAGATTTCTAAATGCCTTGGCCCATGGGAGTAAGCATTCAAAACTGCAAGTAAAGCATCTGCAATCTGGCTTACATATTGCTAAGAATAAAACGGCCATTATTTATGCCATATGATGCCTGTGGAACGAAAGTTGTTGGTTGTGTAACTGCCCTGGGTTTCGTGCTGTTTTAACAATGCATCCCAGTGTTAAATTGCCATCATCTATGGATTTATTGCAAGCCTTGGAGAAATCCACCGCAACTTAAAATGTAGGCGAGTGAAAGAATTTCCAAAGCAGCTGACTAATAATTAGGTCCGAAAGAGTTACTAAATTAATTTCCCTCACATTTGGAAGAAGTGATGTGGACTCCTAGAGGAGGAGTACAGTGGTGCAGTGTTCCTTTTATGTTGCATATTACTAAGTTTTCTGTCAAAAGTGATCCCCAAAACCATCAAAAAAAGAAAGATTTTATATATGTTTAACACCACTCCCCCAAAAATAAAATTCTGCCCCCTTCTAGGAAGTCAAAATAGAAAATAAAAGTACAAATAGATCTTATAGTGATAATTTAGTTTACCTCTTACACTCAAGGATCTGCTTAGCTGGAAATTATTCTTAATAGCTTGTCTTATCTCTGTGTATATGAAAAAACAGTATTTTGCCTTTGTAGTTTCCTCTTAGGTTTCTGAAGATCCTCGCCACAGTCTCACCTACTGTTCTTTAGGCTAAATCACTGCAGTTCCTTCAATTTTTCCTTTTGGTGTGTATTTTCAAAACTTCTGATATTTCTCTTTGCTTTCCTCTGGACACAGAGGGGAAAGGCACACCTTTATTGAGGTGCAACATTCAAATCAAGGTCAGAGCATCCCAGATCTGGCTTTATAAAGGGACAGAAGGAGAATTTCTTCTGTCTTATAGATACCACTCATGTCTATACAACTCAGTATAAAGTTTGTACTTCTCCAGAAACGTGGGTTTTTTTCCCATTGTGAGTTTTCTTTAATGGTTGTCAATTTGAAGTTCAGTAAATCTCTTTTCAGTGGACTTGCTTTCTAACCAGTTTTCCTTATTCTGCATTTATAAAGAGGATTATCAATGTCAAATGTAGAAATTTGCACTTATTTGTAATAAATAGTACCATGATTCCCTGTTTATAGAGGATATTCAGAATCCTACTGATCCCCTCCAGTATGCTGACAGGCTGTTTTTGCTCCAAAATTTAGGTTGTCTACAAACATGAAGTCATCCTTTTTTATTAGTCAAGATTACTGAATGTATGTAATAGCACCAAACCCAAGAGAGTTATGGTGCCATGTGGCTCTGTCTGAACTGGTGATCAACCTCTAATCATTAGAGGACAGGTTTTCAGCTCTTTTTGTACCCTCCGTAGAACAGGTCTACCCTCTGTACACCCAGCTAATGCTTTCACACCTTACCACTGAGGATGTTATATAGGATAATACAAAAAAGCTTCATTCAAGTCAAGACACAATATCAACTACTTTTGCCTTAAGGACTATTACTGTATCTTGAAAAGAAAATAGATTAGTCTGAAACATTTTTTTTATCAGGATGTATCCATGTTAGCTACTAAACTCCTGATTTAGGTGTCTGCCAATTGTTTGTTCTGTACTGGCCTTTTTTGTTGTTGTTGTTGCTTTTAGCAGCTGGAGATTAAGATAGATGATTATAATTCCTTAGTGCTGTGCTTAGCTCTCTTAAAAAGACAGTCAATATGTTTTTGTTTGAGGGTCTTTTTCTTTTCCAGTTACTGGGGCTTCAGGTATCCTTTCTACAGTGAAAGCACTAGCTTTCTGGAAATTATTTTAACCAGTTCTCTATTTGAAGGTAACGAAATAATACAAAGTTAGATGGGAACTTTTAATACCTCCCACCACTGTCTACCTATTTTCAATCTCTAGTCTTAGTTGCCTCTTGCATTAGCTGTGTTGGCCTTTCTGCTCTCTGCGAGTTTTATTAGTGTATCTGGCCAGGGGTAATTATTTCAGTGAAGTCTGAAGCAAAAAAGGCATTAAGCATCATGACCTCTTGGCATTATCTGTTGACAACACCCACGTTCTGTTGAAGCAGCATGAACATTTTTCTTGTTTTTTTACTTGCTACTAATGAACCTTACAGTTGCCAAGATCACATTTTTGTGGCTCTGGCCAGTTTTCACAATATTATTATATATTGTATATCACCCTTTCTGATTTTCCTTTTTGGATTCAGTTTTCTTTGTCCAATTGTAGAAACCAAAGGTTTTGGTCTAGCAAAACACATTAATTAATTTTTAACTTCAACACATATAAATAAGGGTATGTGCTAAAGTACTTTTGGAAAATAAATATTTGAAGGATTATAAAACAGATGTGGTGCTTCTTGGGACACCTCTAGCATATGATCTGAGAAAAGTACAAGGTGACCTATGACTTTTGAACATACTCCATTTAAGGAGAGAGTACATTTTACTTGGTTATTTTGAGCTGAGATTCTGAGTGTGTCTGTAATCATTATTCTTCACCTAAAGCATTCAATAAACACTTTTCTAACTGAATAAATATGAAAGGCACCATCATGCAAATTCATCTCTTCCTCTTCTAATCTCAAATTACAATATGTTGCTTTCAAGCTCTGCATGTAGATTTCTTCACCTCCTGCTCTTCTCCTTCACAATCCTTTCTTTAATTAGACTACATTTTTAAAAACAGAAGAGAAATTAAAAGTAAATGGCATGTGAAAATGTTGTTTTGTTACATTAACTTCACAGATGGTGAAAGCCTACTTCACTGAATGTGGGTATAAACATTAGATCCTATTCTCTTCCTTCTGCTAAATAAGACCTATCCTGATGGAAAGACAGTCATAATAGTGTAATTATTTAGTGCACAGATAGACAGGCCCATGCATTGGGATAAAGTGGATATTTTTTCCTCCTTGATCATCTTAAACATTAATTATTGGTTATTGCATGGGCCGTGACATTCATGGGGGTTTATTCCACGATTTGCTGCGGACCTGCATGTTTTTTTCTAGCACCAGGTCAGCCAGCATCTTTAGGTCTCAGTTTATTCATTAGGAAAATGGGGGTGAAACTCAACTATTTGGGAAATGTTGTAAAGCTTTTGGGAAATCCTAACTGGAATGGTGCTATAAAATTGTATATTTCAGAACAATTTTTTGAGGAAACTATAGGATAGTTTAGTAAGCAACACTTTATCCCTCCTGTAAAATACACAAATTAGAAATTTGCTCAGCTGTAGAGAAAAATCCTTCATTTTCTTCGCTATATTTTTGCACCCAGAGGACCAGATATTTCCTTAATTTTTTTTCTTTTTTTTTGGTTGGTTGGTTGGGTTGGTTTTTTTTGGTGCAAATCAGATGTCTGGCTTGGTCCTGCTTGCACTGACTGCAACGCAAACTCTCCCTTCCCTTTTCCACATGCATGCACAGACACATACAAATCTGCTCAACAGAAATCCTTGGCATGCTCAACCAGCCACATAGAATAAGTAATCTGAAATAAGTTTCTGCCATGACTTACACCAAGTTTGCATAAATTGTGAATGCCTTGAGCCAGGAAAAAAAATAAATTAAAAAAAAATAGAGAGAAAGATAGAACACAGAATAAGGAAGAAGGGAAAAGTAAAGAAATCTGGGCCATTTAAAGGATTTTTGCCTCTCGGTGATCTTCTTGATACCAAGCACCCCAAAATTAGGCATTTCTCCACAGAAGTTTTCTGAGGGGCAGTCAAAACAAAGGTAGTCTTGGAGCATGACCCATACACTGGCAGAACTCAGCATTCCTTGAAGTATAAAGGTATCTTCACTTTCTTTTGAAATGTGTGTTCTTACCATTTATAGAAAACACCTGATTACCATATTAATTCTAACTGGGGCTCAACTCCCTCCATGTCCTTCTGGGACTCCAGCCCAGGTTGCCCACCTTACAGGGAGCTCCTCAAATATTCATTGTGGGTCCACATACCAGCCCCTTGGACCCGCCAGAGAAGGGACATCCCAGTTTCATCGCCTGATGGCTTCTACACTTCAGGTAACCATTAACTACCTGGTGCTTGCTGAGGTCTTGGAACTATAGGTGTAGCCATGAACACTTTTATCTCAGGACTCGAGGTGGACATCCCCAAGTGATCAGAGATACCTCCTGGAGCCTTTCATTCAATTGCCTGGCTGAGCTGAGATAAATTTATCTTGCTCATCAGCTGCTTTTATTTTAAGCCTCTCTGAACTGATCAGGTTGTTTGTCTGGGGCCTCTTTCCCCATCTGCTGTGGGAATGGTAAGTACCTGACATACCTTGCTTCTGGGATCCATTTTGCAGGCCATACTTCTGAAATTTATGTGCAGCAACAGCAATCTTACAGCACCTAAGATTTTTATTGAACAATATCTGAATTTCTCCGTTTCAGTCCCCTGATAGTAAAAGACTGGAAAGTAAGTCTTCCTGTTTAAACATTGATGTCCCAGGACAGGGATGGTAACATGCTCTACAAGTTCTCAGAAGTCAGAATAACAGGATCCTTAAAACAGAATGGTAAAAAGTGTCATTAATACAAGTGATTTTAATTAAGAGTAGTCTTAGCTGTACAGAAACATGGCCCAAATTTCACCAACTAATTTGCTTATAAATGCAAAGTTAATAGCATTTTTTGGTTTTGCCACTGTTTGAAAGGAAGTCACCATGATAAAATAATAAATCAAAATATCAATTTTGGAATTACTTTTAATTCTGCTTAAAGTGGAACTGTGTCAGTTTTACAATTCAAAATGACCTTGTACTTTGCTTTATTTTTTTTTTTTATGTAGTTCAAAATGAAAACAAGGTATTTGATTTTTAGAATGAAGGACCTACATCATTCCAATAGGACCAAACTGATTCTCAGCATTTCTAGCAACCCTAAGGAATCCCTGATTCCCCTACACATTGTAGATCTAACTGCAATACAAAAAAACCTCACACAACTATTCATGACATATGCAAAGTGGAAAAATTAGAATAGGGATATGATGCCTATTCTGAGCGCATGTGTCATTCTCCCATTTCACAGTGAAATCCCCCTGACAATGTTAGATGCAGTCATGCAGGACGTGCTGGGGATGGAGAGCTGTGATAGCTGCAGTTTGAAACAGAACCACGAAGCCAGGGCACACTGTGACAAAGAATACAGGACATTATGAATGGCTTTGGATAAAACCCAGCCCCACTTCTGTTGGATACAACGTGAGAAAACATACGTCCTCCAACTCCAGACTAATGAAAGTTTCATTTTGCACAGTGCATACTGCCATGGGCAAGAATGATATTAATGATATGGAAAAAGACCAGCCTGTCATTTCTGCTGAAAATGATAAGAGAAAACAATTCTCTGTAACAGTTGCAAAACCACTGCTGGAACAACTTGAGGAAAAACAAGATAAAAGACTGGTTTGTCAGTCTGGTATCCCCCACTGCCAGGACCAATAATTTACAACAGCACTCCATTGCTATGCGAGAAGAGAAGAAATAATGTCAGCTCAAACCCCATTCAACGCTGTGGAGGTTTTTGCTCCTAAGAGTTCAGGGTTAAGCTATGAGTTATAATTTCATAGGGCTGGTTCTAGTTGTAAGCAAAGTAAACAGCTTTGTGATAGGGAACATGTATCTATTGGCTTTGGATACTGTAGTGCAGGGGTCCTCAAACTTTTTAACCAGGGGGCCGGCGCGCGGATGAAGTGTCAGGCAGTCATCTGCGGCTGCTTGGTTTCCCCCCCCAACCCCTGCCCGGGGGTGGGGTGGGGGTGGGGGTGGGTGGCGGGGGGGTTCTGTAAATATCAGGGGCTGGATTGAGGACCCTGGGGGGCCGTACCCAGCCCGCGGGCCATAGTTTGAGGACCCCTGCTCTAGTGCCTTGGAAAACCTGGCTGGATGCTGGTGCCACCGATGGGGAACAAGTACGTGGAGAACGAGATGCTGTGGTGGAAGGCCCCTACAGAAATTACCTTCCACATTCTTTCAGGTTTCTCCCAGTTACAACTTCACCCACCTTTGTCTTGACTTTTAGTGAGAACAGTCCTGGGAATGAAATCAGCATTGCCTATATTGCTAAGAACCATTACACTGAGCATATTTCTTCAGACCTTGTTTCTCAACCTTCTCCTAATGGGAGATTACATTTTTACACATGTAAAAAACCCCCACCCTCATGATATCATTAACTTAGTCAAGAAACAAGGTAGAACTGAAGATGAACAGGATAACACATGAGGTGACACTAGATGATTACTGCAACGGCTCTCATAGACTAGTTTCTTACCAATAGGAGCATTTCCTAATGCTGGAACTATTAAAAAGAGAGTTTGCGCGGTGATTCAGGAGAGCAAATAATGAAGACCGATAAGAAGTGAAGTAAGGACAAAACTAGGCTAACTTCTAGGAAGAAGTAACATGGAGCCCAATTATTTCCAAATACTATTAGGCCTGTTGAGGACATTTCAAAGAAGAGTTCATCAAACATAACAAAAACTCAGCAGACGTCTTGACGGGGTCAAGCAATGGTAATTTTCAGTTGCAACATGTTCAAGCACGTACTCTAAAGGATTCTTTTTAAAAAGCTCAGAGAAGTCAGGAATGTTTCAAAAGTTCATCTTTTAACACTACTAAAAAGGTTGTTTTCCTCCTCTGTCTTTCTTTCTCTTCCCTCCCCTCCACCCCCTACCCCAATATCTTTGCACAAGGCTGCTTTCATGATGTTCCTCACTTCATTCAGGAACCGTCAAGACCTGAAAAAAAGAAAATTGACTTCAGGATCTTAATCATCACCATTTGGACCAAAACAGCCATCTGTATAAGAGCTTAAGAGTGGAGACAATTGCAGTAAATTAGTAGCACAGGGTGCTTGTGCAGAGCTCGGCAGAGAAGTGCCTAAACTTCTGGAAGCAGTTTGTCACTGAGAAAACACAGATGAACCAGCTCAAAACAGGCTGCTAGTATTTTGAAATGTTTTTCTTCTCTTAAGGCTGTATCTTATGTTGAACTTGAGCTGGAGAAATGAAGAACAGGGATGTGTGTGAGGGTTGATCTGAAGGATGTGATGAAAAGACCGTATTGGCCTAATTCTAAAACACGAAATAGGACCCAGATGAATGTGTAAAACTTTAGGGTGAAGTTAAATTTGATAAAATGTGTACAGCTCCCAAACCTCATTACTTCTTCCATATGTCCTCCTTACATGTCCCACCTACCTTCTTGAAACTGCTGCAAGCCTCTGTCTTGAGATTCATTTCGGTAACAAGAGGCTGAGATGAGAAATATGAGGGCTTCTTTAACATTGAGAAAATACATGAGACTTGAGAAGATAATGAACCAATTCCTGTATTAAATATTTTGGGAAATGGAGCTCTACAGTTACCGAGATGACTTAAAAACACTATATAATCACTAGTAGCTTAGTGTAGGGAAAGTTAGGAAACTACCACATTTATAACAACAGTCACATTTAAATGAAAAGCTTGTCTGTTGAACCTTTTCCAGCTCCGTGGTTATCTTTTCCTTGAATAACCCCTTTGGGAAGAGACTGTCATCTTAGATAATTAGATAGTACCTGGCACTGGGGTATAAAATGTGTTTCATGACATTTTATGAGGCATGTGTCAGATTTCCGCAGGAATTTAATACCCAAGTACTTTAAACTAAGCTGCGATAAAAAGCAATGTGCATCTTGTGTCTATGACTGGCAATTAACCTGAGGTCAAGCTGACCTGAACTGATTTTTGCAGGTGGGGAATGAAAATGAAAAACAGCATATAAAAGCTTGGCTACAGTATGGACTTTCTGCCATAAAGATGGTGTACCTGCCCATTTAAATATGAGCAGTCTTGCTTTTTTTGACTAAAATTTGAGGACCACCTGAGGCTAAGCCACTAGAAATCAAACGCAGGCTCTTGTGGCTGAATCTATATATTAAAGTAAGTTTAAAATTCCAGAACAGACTTTGTCTGAAGGAGTAAGTTTCTATGCCCAAGCTATAGATGATGAGAAGTTGTCCTATTTGGATAAACAGAGTTTAATGTTCTTCCCCCAGATTATCACTCCTTCAGTTTATGCAATTGTCTTTAACTTCTGCAGGAGCAATTCTGGGAAACATGCACACTAATGGTAAGGCTTCCATATGCACACACCATCTGAAAACACTCATTTTTTTCCCAGCAGGGTTACTTATAGACAACTGGCATTTTAGCTGTCTCTTCTGACAGCCTTTTTGTGTCAAACTTTTGAAAAGCATCACATTTTCTGTTTATTGGTCTAAAAAAAAAAGAAAATAAAAGTAGTTTTGCAGGGCTCAGTGAAGAAAGTGTTGTAGATTCCTTGATTTAGTTGTCTTAGCTAGCTTGGGGAGGGAATGAAATGGTATGATCTAAGCTCTGTAGTGAATGAACGCTGGACACTCATTCAGAAATACAAAACCCAAAACACATTTTTAGCCATTTTTGCGAAGTCCTTGAGACTCTCCAGACATGATTATTTCAGATGTTATCTCAAACATATTAGACAGTAATAAATAAGTATGAAAAAGAAAGATGGCTTCTTACTGTTTTTCTCATGGGTAAAGTCTACCAGACCCGTTTCCTTGTTAGTATACAGGGAGTTTCATGTTCATAATTCACAATTGTGAACTTCCCCTCCATATAATTGGAGAAATAAATCTATAAATCTTTATGTTGATTATACCTTGCAGCTAGAGAGAAAAAAGTAGAGTACTGTTGTAATAGCTATATCAAAACTTCACATGATGGATAGGACTTAAATCTAACATTTCTAATATATACTAGATTGAGGTGTTCTTTGTAAGACAACTGGCTTTCTAAAATTGCTTTTGGTAGAGTAATATAGAGGCAGTTGTTGCAGAAACTGCTAATGAAAGGGAACTCTCTTCTTCCCATGTAGGTAATGCTCACTGAAGGTAGCTGGAATTGGGACCATAGGTCAGCCCTATAGTATTAAAAGTTTTCAACTTCCAGTTAATCAGAACTTTACATAAACTGTCCTTGAGTCAAAGACTACATAAGGATCTTCCTGATCTTTTCAGCCAACTCTGCAAAAATGCTATAATCCATTTCTGAGTTGATCCAATTATGAGTATTTTTGACATACTGATACAGAGTGAGCATCTTATAAAATCTATATCCCATTTTATATGCCAGTCTTGTTTGATTAGAAATTATTACCCCTGACTGGCTGTAGCAATGGTTTGAGTAGGGTTTTAAAGATCAACTCTGTTAAAGAGTAGTGACAGATGATAAACATTCAAGGTGGAAAAGCCCTCTTAAATCATAGTTTGTCCCCCTAACACATGGTAGGCTCTACTGGTAGTATAATCTCCAAAAAGGCAAAAGCCCAGGAAGAGTGTACAAATCTCTCAGCAAGCACTGGTATGCTTACTAATGGAGGGAAAATGTGCCATGTTCAAGATGGAGAGTCCCTAAGTGATATTCTCTGATACACAAGAAACAGTCTCTGCCTCAGCTAGAGATCTGACCTACTCAGGAGATGCCTTAAAGAGCAGATAAAAGACATACAAAGTGAAACCTTTCTACTTGAACCTGAATGCAATGAAGGAAAAAATCTACACCTAAAACTCTGGCCAGGGGGTCCTACCCAAGAGAAAAGATTAGGCTCCTATTTTGAGGATGACTGTCCATATATTTCATCCACTGGCTGCTTCATCTTCCCATGCGATTTCCACAGACCAAAAGGAACCGGGTGACCTTTTAACTTTTTTTCCCCTGTTTCATACAACAGGTGTTTGCAGCTGTCTTATGGCTGGTGACATTTTAAGGGGTGTTTTAGAAATGCAAATTATCCAATTTTTTTCTGTTTTTCAATGGAAAATGAAAATCACATGCCGCAAACCTTGGGGAGGACTGGGATCAGTGTTTCAGCATTGTACAAGAACTGGCTTTTATAGGAAAAAGAAAATAAGCAAGAAGGATTATTTCTTTATGCTGAAAAAAAAATGAAGCCTATCTTTATAGAAAATATTTAAAAATACAATAGCTATTGTCATGAAAAAAATGAGTGGTTTATTTCTGCCATCACGTTAGCTCCTTCTCTGTGATCTGTCTCCTCATGTGTTGAATTACCTATTTCTTTTTTTCCCCACCTGCAGATCTTTTCTCCTGCAGTCTTTTGGGGCCTCCTGGCATTAGAAAGGCTTCAAAGAGGCAGCCGCTTCTTAGCAGTTTATCTGCTCCCCTTAGTATTTAAACATTAAGGAAGACAGTGGATGTAAGAAGCTGCATCTGAGTTTATTTTATCTTAATGATGCAGCCTGAAGCGTCAGCCGCGTAGATCATGTACCCCTGAGGCTGATGGTAAACACTATGCAGAAGCCTATTGTTTGCTGAATGTATCCATCAAAAGATTATTGCGCTTGGCCAAGTTGCTTCAATTTTTCTTTGCTGAATGTGTAAGTCCAGGAATCCTCTGCTCCTCAATTCAGCAGAAAGATATTTTGTGTTTAGTTAAGCAAACATTCATGTAATTGCAGGATTAGTTCTGGAGGGGGATGTCACTGAGATGGATGAGCAACAGTCTGGAGAAGCAGCATTTGTTACCAGACATGTTTCCAGTGCTAACATTTTATTTTATTTTATTTTATTTTATTTTATTTTATTTTATTTTATTTTATTTTATTAATAGTCATTACCCACTTTCCCACTCATATTCTGTACTCTGCCAGAAAATGCATACCATCCAAAGAGAGGTCTGAGCCACTGGGCTTTGTACTGTAATACAATTCACTCTGAGGTCATACTGTGCTGAGGGCAAAAATCGATACCTTACCCACTTGATCTGCAGCAGAACAGAGACAAACTTCTTTTTCCTATCCATTGTTCTCTGCAGAGCTCCTTATTGATCTGAATTCTCAGTGTCAGTCCACTTCTTTCAAACGCCTTGTTCAGAAGCTGTATTTCAAAAAAACCCACCTTTCTATGAGAACCCACCATAACGTTAAAAACAACGTATGTGGAGGAAAAATCTATCTTGAAATCAGGTCACAATGCTGGGTTTGGGATCTTCGGACTGAATTGAAAACATTACCGTAGAGTACCTCTGGGTATATCTGTACTGTGCAATAACCTGTACAGAGATATGAGGATAATGAGAGCATAGCCATGCCAGCGAGACAGTCTGCCTGAGCTAATTTACCTGGCTTCTCTTAAAGAGCTTTTCACACTGAGCATACTGTAATACACTTATTTGCTTCTGCAGCTCAAGTTAACGTAGGAAGACTGCCTTAGGTATTTCTGTATCCACTGTTACCAAGCGGAGAGGTGGGAAGGAAGTTGTATCCTGGCAGAGAAATTCCTTACTTTTACCTTTCCACCTATCTTTTCTTCTTCCTTATCTTGTCATTTACCAACTAAAAATCCTCTCTGGAATGCCACTGCTAGCCGGTGAGGTTAATGCCGGTACACACTTTCCAAAAAGGGACAAGAAGCCATTTGATGGAGCAGGTATTTCTTTTATATCCTTCTGATCCCCCTTCACCCAACCTGTGCAATGATTTGGGCAGTGGAGTTGAGATGGACCTGATGAACCGCAGCATCTGCATTTCCACTTCTAACAGAAACAGGTCTTAAGCAGCTTTTGAAGAGCAAGGCAGGACAGAGGGAGGCAGGGGATTTTTGTGGAGGTGTGTAGGGGCTGGAGGTAAAGAATGGATGGCTGCTGAACCTGGGGAGAAGGCTATCTGGGCTAGAAAGGACCAGACATGCAGAAAGCGCTGGTGGTGCTTGGAACTGCTTTGGAAACCAGAGGCTGGACTCTTACGTTTGGGAAAGCCAGCTTGAATATTATAAAAAAATAGCATAATCCAAATAATGATACAGGTACACAAACTTTACTTCATTCTGCCCTGGTTGCCTCCCCAAATTCGAGTGGTGCTCGGTCAGCAAATGTGAGGTGGAAGGAGACTCCAGAGGCATGTCTGTACAAAGATCGGTTCACTTGAAAACTGAAATTGCTGAAACTGGGACATACAATAGGTTGTTTTGCTCTCACAGATAAAGTTAGTGTTTTATGAAAACATGTAGCCGTTTAACTATTTGATGAAGTTAAACCCAGACTTTTTCCCATCACCACCACCACCACCACCACCAGCCAGACAGTGATTAAACCCCCAGAATTAAAGAATAGGTTGGATTGAGTGAAACCTCAGCTTTTCAAGTAATCCATCCCCTGCTCGTCCTTTTAAAGCTATGCACACCATATTCTCTCCACCTTTCCATCTGTTTTGTATTCCTTGTACTGGAGAGCCCCAAACTGGGAACAGTGCTCCAGATGCAGTCTCACAAGCACCGCATAGAAGGCAAACACCACAGAATACACTGGCTTAAAATTATATGGGAACAAGACAAGAAAGAATTTGCTTTGTTAACATTCATCATATCCTCTGTCTAAACCACTTTTCCAGTAGATTAATGCCACCGAGAGTATTAATACATTTAAAAATTGTTATGGCCAATAATGTTCAGCTCTTGTTTAATGAATAAACGAGAAACAGTAGCTAGTAACGGTAATCCATCACCCAAAGCATGCAGTTAATATAAAAAGCAACATTAACGCAAGCACATCTCCACTAAAGTAAAAAAATACTCCAGCCCCAAGTATGCATGATATGGAAAAAAAGGCAATCCTTGAAAGCAAAATTGCATACCTGGCCTTGGAAATTGATAAATCAGTCTCACGGGTAACACATGCAGAGTCTCTGAGCAGATTCTGGATCCAAAATTGTCACAAAAAGCTGAACAAAGTGCCTGAGTACGTTTCTCCAACACCCATTGGTAACACCAGGAAAGATACAACTGTGCTTGGTATAAGCAAGTAGGAAATCGCAGGATGTGATTTGACTATTCCACAATTACAGTGATAATACTTTGCTTTTCTGTATGGAGATACCCAAATCCTTTAAAAACATTTATAAATGAATTTTCAAATTGCTAAGTCAGAAACAATATTATTTTGATTTTATAGCAAGAGGTACTAAAGCACAAAAGTGTCAGCCAAGGTTTAGGGAAAAGCTGAAAATAGATGACAAATGCCACAACACCAAGAGCAGTTGTTGTCCTAGCATAATTTTAATTTCTGGATGCCTTTATATACAGAACGATATGATGGCTTCTTTTGATCACAAAATCTATTAAATGAAGTGTTTGTGGGTAAATATTGAGGTTTTTTTATTGAATTCTCATGCAAGATTTTTTAAACATATTTTCCAGCTTAGATCTGTACCAATTGTTTTTCCTTATCCAGTACATAAAACGCTTGTAAATTATTCTGTGGATTTTTTGTTCTTGATAAACAATTCTTGGGACTAGCTTTTCTAGATTTCAGCTAATGCTTTCAAAGTGAAATGCCTGAAGTTGGTCAGCAAAGTCCATATTGAAGCAGATAATTTAGCATTAAAATTTAAAAATGTTGGCTTCAGGTACAGTATAAACCAGCTTCCCAATGTCCAATTTATAGACATCCTTCCAACACAGATTCTCTTTGGTCATCAGGGACTAAGAGTAAAAGTTGTGCTGGAAAACATCTTTCAGCTTTCCAGTATTATATTTTTCCCTTTGAATGCTGTGGAAACTCCAAATGCTTTGTAAGCATTACAATGAAAACAATCATAATGATTCACATGAGATGAAGCGAGTATTATTTTTTTCTGAAATATTTATTAATATCAATAAATCATTGATCTATGAACTCCATCAAGAGATGTATTAATGCTCTCCTGTAGTGTTTTTTATTCTTATTTTTCTTTCTTTGGTTGATATGAGTAATATAAGGTACATTATACAGTAATATAATACAGGTTCCCTCTATAGCTAATGGAAAGGAGTAGGCATCCCTAAAGGTGAAGAGACAACGGTCTCCGTATCAGTAAGTGCCCATCCATCTCCAGTGACCTCCTGAATGGTTAGCCAGATACTTACCTGAACCTGAAATACAGTTTTGGGGCTGAATTTTACCAAAACTGAAAGCTCTTAAAAAAAAAAAAAAAAGCAGATGTGCTAATATATGTTCCCCATAAGTGTCTATATCCACAGTCTTCTACCAGCCACTGTGACTTAGCACCAGAGAAATGCTTCAGAGAGCTCCTGCTGCCCACTTTGGCACTAGTTCGTAGTAACACCATCTCTTGCAGAAACTTTCAGTGCCCTTTGCTTAGCCAGGGGGGTAGCTAAGTCCCACATACTCATGCTTTCACTGCTTAGCAGTGAGTACAGTATATCTAGACCTAAAACATCAGTGTTCAACACATTTCAGGAACATCACTACACTGAGTCTGCTCTTGGCTGTCTGCTTAACTTTCCACAGAACATCGAATCAGCCTGAGGGCAGCAGTCCTGCTTTTCAAGTTGCCAAGTGTCTTCACTGACTCAGGTGATTGGAAATATCCTCTGCGCTCCAGGGTGAGCACAGTGATTAGAAACTTCTTTTCAACTCTGGAAATGAAGCTTTCTCCAAAAGAAAGCATAGACATTTAGGCAGTGGAACGAGTTCTGAAAAATAAGTGAAAAAAAGTCATAAGAACATGAATTCAGTGAATTGAGAATGTGAATTCAGGCTTATTGCTGCTTTCACATTAAGGTGAATTGTATTGAATGGCTATCACGTCTGTGTGCAGCCATAATGTACAGTTCAATAATAATAATAATAATAATAATAATAAAAGCACTTTATTTTGGCATTTAAAGTGTCTTCTTAATGCTACAGTGGTGGTAATTAAAATAACTACTGTTGTGTGCAGCCAGGAGTTAGTGGCTTGCACTGCAAAATCAAAATCTCAGTTCCAGAGGATTCACATCGGTTGGTTTGCCAATAGGCCATTGATTCCTCACTGAGGTTTATACGTGGGAAGTAGATGCAGCCACGGAGAATGGCAGTGTTGATATTTGGCCTGCCGCTGAAGCAGTTCCCTGGGGAAATCCCAGTCTGAGGCTGATGTAGATGGTCTGGGCTTCTGGATAATGTTATTTAATCTGCCTCATATTCTCAGGCTGAAGTGGACAGGCTACAGCTAAAGAAGTAATTTGCGTTTGTCCAGGACTATAGTGGATAAACTAGAAAGACTTGTGCTGGGCCCTATTGATTGCAAGGAAGTCCAAATAACAAACCCTTGTGTCCATGCTCAGCCTCACTGCAATCAGAGGTTTTACTTACTTCATTGCAGGTCACAGCACAAATTTAATTAAATCCTGATAAAATCAATTTGCAGTTCGTGTCCTGCTTAAGTCAAGAATAGAAAACTACTGAGCCAGGCGCCCAGCTGGAGAAAATTCTCAAGTAGAAAATTACAACTGCAATTTTAAATGTTCGTCTTACTTCATCTGCAGGAAAGGCTAATGGGCTGGATCCCTGGCTGCATAGGACAGGTGAGCCCATTCAGCAGCGGTAGGACTGCATTTGCTTCTGCCAGTTGAGGTCCGTCCTTTCATCAAGTGGATAAATGCAGAACACGTGTTTTCAGGAAATCAACACTGCCTATGGACTTTAATCACGGCACTGGACATAGGGCTCGCCTGGTATATAAAACTTCCATATCATTTGTGATGACTCAGTGTTGTTTCTGTCCCCAGTGGCAACATGATATCCTTTGGGACATCCAAAACTTTTCTCGCTGACCTAAGGGACCCACCATTTGCATCACAGCAAAGGTCTTGTGACCACGATTGGGATTTCAAAGGGCAGTATTAAAGGCTTCATGATTTCAAGGGAAATCAGACAACATTTCAAAGTCTAGCTCCAAGGTTCTCAACACAGCTGGGACATGGCTGAGGGACATAAGTGGGGCAGATGTTAATAAAAAAAAGCAAGTTCTCCCTGGTTTTTAGAGCAGAGGACAGGCATCAGGGAGATCCAGCTGCAATACCAGTTACCTGAGTGACCTGGGACATTTGGTCATGGTCCAATCTGGCTTCAGTAGGGGACTAACTGAATATCGTGGAGCAAAAAGTATGGGTTTTGTCAGCTTCGATGGCAGAGAGCACCCAAGCTGCCATTTTGTGATAGGTGAGCATCCTAGCTAAGTAGTCCGTGACTGCAAGTGGGAACCTTCACCTTAAGGAAGACCGTCAGTTTCTACACGTGATCTGTCCCTTCTGTAGTAACTTCTCTGTGCTTATTTTTCTTTTTATAGAAGACAGATGCAAATGAGCATGCTGTTTGGTTTGCTCTTCCTGGTCCCCACGTAGTCAGAGCATCACTGTTTCTTTGCAGAACAAGCCTACTTTGTATGTGCTGGATGAATCCAGATTCGCTGTGCCTCGTCCGCTACTTGGAATGCTGCTGAATAACTCAGTGGTGCCTCTGACGCAGGTGCCCTCTGGATAACTGATACCAATCAGTGGATATACATTAGAGCTGCACTTTCGGAGCCTGTTTCCATGACAGCTAAAGGGTTTCTGGACATGCTTATTGCACCCTCTTGTGTTTCTTCACTATAAATGCATGATTTATTCAGCTCCACGCTGGTTCCACGTTCTGATGATGTCCCAGTGGTGTCTAATGCTGAGCTTCCTGCAAGACCTCACTGGTAGAGCACAAAGGACTGGAGAAGAGGATAAGCCATTTGTGTGGATGGGGATGCTCAGCAATTATAGAGCAGATAGGGGGTTGATCAGTAAGTGGAGTGAATCAGCATTTTTTTTTTTTTTTCTTTTCCATTTTGCTAGCACCCATTAAGATTATGGTCCTTGAAATAATGGATTCAAGTCACAAAATATGTATATACCTAGGAAGGAACTTGCATTAGACTATGCAAGAAATAGAAACATTTATTTAGCATCGCTGTGTAACTTATGCACAAGGAATTAAATTCACAGCCACCTTGCCTGGCACTTAACTGAAAGGCTTTCCAAGCTGTGATGGATGGCATGTGGGATCTAAAGAGCTTTTCCGGTTCTTCTCACTTCTTCTGTGGTGGGCAGGTTGCCCAAGTCCCTCTCTTCCTTTGGTTTGCACTTTTCCTGAGCAAGGAAGAGATCCTTCAAATAATTATCGATTCTGATACTGCCAGCATAATTTCTTATTGATTTTTCCTTTTAGTTTCAGGTTCTTGCCAGTTGGAGCTTTCTAGGGCCATCAAACAGACTGACAGCTTTGAAAGACTGAAGCCAAACACACCCTTTTCTTCTTTGTCATATTAAATGAAATTTTAAGCTTATCTTTACAAGGTTTTATGAACGATAGTAGATTTTTTTACATGTTTTGCCTGAATTGAAACCTCCAGTCCTATAAATTGACCAGGGAGGTGACCAGCCTGTGTTTGCTTTGCAGTGGATGAGGATGACAGATGGTGAAGTTACAGGGGGAACAGAGGACAAGCAAAGGTCTCGCACATATTTTTAAGGCAGATTGTTGAAATCCACAGTTTCACCGCAGTGTTATAACAGTGATGTTATCATGATGAAGCCTCTGAGCTTCCATTATAAATCAGTAATATTAGGACCCCATTAGAACTCTCCCCATTTTGAAATTTTCCCATGAGAAAAGCAGATGAATGTGTTGGGAAAACACTGGCAAAAAACATCCTTATTTTCAACCTGTGTTGCTTATACAGCTTTGGTGACATACAAATGCTTTTCCGCCTCCTCAGCCCTATGCTCTTGCTCAAAGTGCTAGTGGGGTGTCAGGACTGAGGTGTGCATCTGAATGAAACCAGAGGTTCAACAGGGAAGAGCCTTACATATCTTGCGTATAGAGAACTAAGAAAACTGCTGCCAGTGTCAAGATCAAAAAGTAAATCTCAGGACAGCAATATTGTTTTGAGCTTTTTTTTATTAAAGCTTGCCAATTAAACAGGGTGTTTTCAGCTGGGTGGGAGCTTGGTGCAGAACTGTGAATTATATACACATATATACATATATATATTTGTATAGTGAAAGGTAAGGTGGTGATATTCAGATAAAATGAATACCACGTGTCATAGCTGTTGCCACTGTTGCTGTGGTAACCAAGCATGACAATGTGTCAGACAAGTTAATTTCAGACAAAATAAACTGTTTCATAAAACTGTTGGAGAAGCAGATGGATTTTGTCTTAAGATGGACTCTTAAACATTTGTTCTTTGGAAGTACTTAGAGGCAGACCAAATAAATACACATTTATCTCCTAATAGCTTGCTGAAATGAATGGGCTTTCCAGATGCTTTGGGACCATCTTTATTACCCATGCCTCACTTACTAAATTTTTTTCCTGTACCTTCCCAAACTGATGTGTAGGCCAGTTGAGAAGATGATTTGATTTCTTTTTGCTCTGTTTCTGCTGTGTTGCTTGGCCTCCATTCTCTGCACCCTCTCTGAAAGCTGCAAAACTCACATTTTCCACATTTTTATTTTTCTCTGTGAAGTGCAGATTTAACTATATACTGACTTTCCTCCTTAGTGCCTTCACCTTTGCTGTTAGTTTAATATCCTTCAGGCTGCTTCCACCAGACTAGCCTTAATTTTCAATGAAAAGGTGGTACATAGAACACAAGATAACTCTATTTGGGATCTGGGTGTGATGACTAAAAATGAATTAATCACTAGAACTAGGTAATGATGGTTGCTAAGGCACCAGTAGTCACAACGTGATTACATACAGGATAAATAGAGGCTAGTCCTAACCAGTAATATTTTAATTTAGTGCTTCAAAAGGGCAATTTCCCAGTGCTGAGGAAATTTATGAGCCAAAGAAGGTAGGTATAAAAATACGGCTAGAAAAATCACATTTTCTTTTAGCAAATATATCCAATGCCCAAGAAACCCACCAAGTCAAGATCAAGTAAGAAGAAACCGGTTACCAGAAAGAACACTCGCATCTAAATAAGAAAATCAGGAACTGAAAAAACCCAAACAAACAAACCAAAAAAGGAGCAAAACCTAAAACTATAAGAAATGAAAACAAATGGCAATTGTCATAACCAAGAAATTATGTGATTAAGATAATTGATCAGAGAAGCTGATGACATGAAGAAAAAGCCATTGCAACACTGTTACAGAAATATTAAAATATATTAAGAGCAAAAGAATTGTTATCGGTATGTAAGCCTTTGCTACAGACAGTGGTAAAAATCATGAATGATATTGCAGAATATAAAAAATGCTCCCTAAACACTTCCATCCTGAAAAATGGCAAGAGGTTATTACACATATTTGGTGATGACAGCTCTGCTTGTAAGTGGTTTAGTATATCAAGGAATAAATAGCCAAACCTACCAAAACCACCCCTCTTCATGACCAGCCAGTTCAGACAACTTTCAGAAGACTAACAGAATTGGTGGAGATGGTTGATGTATTGCTGTGAATATTAATAAATCTTTTCATTCCACTGAAATTCCAAAAGATGGAAAGTCTACGTGTGAGAGTGTATTGTGGGAGGCACGGGAGAAGCTGGAGACCCGACATCTATCACTCCCAAGCAATATAATGGAAAAGCTTATATGAGTTTCGCTTGGTAAAGACTGTAAATATAATTAATGCCAATCAAAACTGTCTCTGGAAAACAGGCCTTGTCAAACAAACCCGATTTTATTTTTTAAGGAGATTACTATTTTGGTTGGAAAACGCACTGATAAACATAGCAGGCTTTCCTACCGCACTCACCTTCATATGTCACAGCTTTCCAACTAAAAATACCGCACTATAGAATATCAATACACCCTGCCACCTAACTGACATGTTTTGCCAACGAGGAAATCACGTCTTGGGGAAACAAATATAAAATCATTGATACAAACACAGATTGCTCTGCTGATTACAGGAGAAAACCATAGGTGACCGCGATGTGTGGAGGTCAGTATGTGGTTTAATTACTGCCTGACCTACAGTCTCCCTGCACCCGTCCTAGCCTTATGCTCCTCAAGTACAGATATTCTCTAACATCCAGCAGGGAACTCCAGAAATTCTGCCTGACTTGTTACAGCAAAGATCCTGCAAAAGAAGAAATTATAGCCCTGAACAGATAGTGTTAAGCCAGCTGCTACCCTACAGAGTACAAGGTATAGAGAGAAAGTGAGATGATTTTGGGTTGTCAGCTCCATTTTTGGACAATGTGAGAATGAACCCTGATGTCTGATGGCCCGAAGAGTATTTCAAGCCCTTATGACTAGTGCCATTTTGAACTGTGTTCTCAGGACATTTAACAGTGCCCCAACAGTGCTGGCGTCTCCCAAGGGATGCTGTAATGAGACCGAGCATCTCACAAGTAACACTCAGCGTCTTGCAGGATCAACCCTGTATTTCTCACCAGGATGAAATCTAGTCCTACTATTGAAGCCTACATTCTCTCTTGCTTAATTTCTTCCAATTATTCTTAATTGTACCCCCAGGAGTAGAGCTCTGTGAATAATTGATTTTTTGTTTTGTTTTGTTTTGTTGCCAAACTGGGGGAGGGGAATTATTCAGTGTTGGTTGGAAATGAAAAACATTTGGGTTTTCTCACCATAGGAAAGCCCCTTTCCTGGCATTTTTCAGGTTAAAAAAAAAAAAGACATTCTTTTAGTTTAAACCAAAGTGTTTTTTTGTTCATTTTCTTTTTCTAATGTTGTAAAAAATTAAGTGTAGCTATGTGCAACCTTAAAGCATCATTTGAAATGTGATACAGTCAAAACATGGCATTTAAAAAACAGTGAACTGAAATGTTTCAAATATAACAATTTGGAGCAGGGGGTCTGATGTAGACCAGATTCAACCAAAAATAGTGAAAAATCTTCATTTCCACTCTCAACATGCATTTTCTAGTGACTGAACTGCTTTCCTCATTCTCCCTCCCAGATCACCCAATTTTGCTATGATCCTACTTAAACAATCCTGCCTTTCGTATTGACTTGGTGCTCAGCTTACAGACATAGGCAGATTTATACCCCTTTCCTGAGCTCTCCTTTAGCCAAGCTCTGCCCAATTAGTTCTGATTTTCCCTCAGAATTCAGTCCCTTCTACCTACTTAATATTTTTCTTCTTGGATTTACCTTCAATTTATCAATGTGTGCCTGGGCAGGAGGTGCTCAGAAGTGAATGCCATGTTAAACTGCAAGACAGTGACAACGGCTACCTTTCAGAGATAGCTGGGTCTTGCTAGTTTTTCTGCAATTACCATTTTTGGCTCAGGTTTCTGTGCTTTACCAATCTCCTTGAAACACATTTCAAGCTGGCAAAGGTCTGTTTAGCCCTTCTTTTTTTCCTAGAAAAATCATAGGTAGCTCATTTGTAAGCATGGATTGGAAAAGCAGGCATCCTGGATGCTCTTGCACCTTTTAATAGTTTCTGAATATTTTACATTACTGTGTTCGCTAAAATACCTGTTCTTGCCCAACTCAAATATTCATCAAATTTGCCTGAGGCAAAAACTTAATACACATACTTGGTAGTTCCAAATATTACTTATGAACATCTGCGTGTGTAGATGCCTGAGGCTGTAATAAAGTCAAACCTGTCTGTATGAAATATTGCAAGAAAAAACACTGGAGGGTCAGCAAATTAGAAAAGGGGAAGAAAGGAAAAAAACTACCAACATTTTCCAGCGCATTCAATTATCACCTGTGCTCTAATACCTTCCTTCAACCACGATCTCAAAGCAAGTTGATTTGGTAAACAGTGAGGAATGTCCAAGGATTGCATGCTGGGGAGAACCAGGCATGGGAAGAGCTATGAGAAACTGTGCACGTTTTCATAATTCACCTGAGTAGAGCAACATTTACTGTCCCTCAAGGTGATCCAACACTGAGTCCTACTGCCAGGATTTAGTCCTTTCAAAAGCACATGAAGGCTGATAATGAAAGTGCTAAACCTGCCAGTATTTCTCTGACTTTTTCATTGAGACACATCATCCATGCTTACATGTTTGTTCAGCACACACGCTTCATTGATTTATATTGTGTGAACATACCTTAGCTGTGTCCTTAAAACTTCATTAGTGTCTGTTGAATATCCATTTAAATCGGAATTTTATTCATAAATGCAAATTTACAAACATTCTTAATTGTGTGTCACGCATCAGTGTGATTACAACTCCATCTCCTCTGTTTTGACATAATGTGGGTTTAATATTTTGCAAAACCACCAGCCTAGATAATGTATAATGACTTACCATTTATGCAGAGGCAAGTGTTTCCCATCATATCTCGATTTGGTCAATACCTACTGAGAAAGAAGGCATCCTGCAATTAACAGGAATAAACTAACAATAGCCACTGCTGTGGCCCTGTATAAAAGCAGCAGAATGCTTATTTTCTAAAAGGAATCAGAAAATATTCCTTTGTTCAGGAACAGAAATGCAATAGTACACATAAATGCTTTGCGCTGTCTACAAAGAATGGATACACCAAAGCTTTGCCACTGTTATGTCATTTTAAATGAAAAGTAAATGAATGAGATGCAATTAAAAGTAAGAATAGAATGTCTGGTCTTCATTTGGACATCCTTCTCTGTCATTTCACCTTTCCCACTCCCCCCCATGTCCTAGTTTTCCCCCTTGATCCTATAACTCTAATAATTTACTACTGCGAATCTTCACCTCCTGTCCTCAGAGTTGTCCAAATTCTAGCTAAACAGTGGGCATGACATAAAGCCAAAAATGCAAACTTCCACCCCACACACCTGTTCCAGACCAGAGTGAAGGACTCCAACCTGCTGGCTACGTGAGTAGCCACAAATCCTGTCAAGTCACTGTTTTCCCATGTCTCAGTGGCCCTTTGCCATGAGCCTGGAATGCCATTCTCATTTCTTCTTCTACAAATTGGAGCTTTAACCTGGCACAAGGGTGTGCAACTACAACCCTGATGGAGTTCTAGTTTTCAACAGCTGGATGGGTTGTTCAGCAGGGAACAAGCATAAGCTCCAGGTTGTTTCTCTTACTGAAACTGCTGGTCTGCTTTGTGACTTCTGGATTCAAAGATGCTTCTACTCAAGAAGACCTTCCTGACGGCATGGCACAGCACTGAAAAGGGAATGCTTTGCCTTCTACAAACATCCACCTGTTTTATTGTATTGGGAAACCAGGTGGTCATCTTCACTGCTATTGATTTTTGTACTTCAATAATCAGTCTTTTGCTTTTCTGCTTCCCTCTCATTTTGGAAATAACATTTTCTGGAGCTGTGCTTCTCCTAGTAGCCTTGTAGAACAGGTCTCCCTCACCAGGATTAACAGTGTTCTGGCCTCATAACCATTTAGGACCAAAGGTAAAGGGATGAATGACAGTTATTCAGCTGTCTCCCCACCGAATGAAGAAATCAGCCTCAAAACATGCTCCTGCACAATGCCTCCCAATCTTTCAATTGTTGCAGCATCACTGCAGTCACAACCTTGCTTTTCCCTTAAATCCTCTACCTTTAATTGCAAGATGGTCCTTGACCTGAATAAATCCTTTCTTAATGCTTTTATGTTATTTCTTTTTAGCCTTTGTAGAGACGATGATGAACACTTCCTTTCATTCAAAACCTATTCAGGGAAAAGCAGCAAGAAATACTGAATTAACAGTTCCACATTCATAGGTAATCATCTTCCTTGCTTCGTGATTGTTGGCCCTTTGATGCTTTTTCTTCAAAATATATACTCTTTCTCCTTTTGACAGAGACTTTTCTTTGGAAGCTGCTACTGTTGTGAGCAAACTTACCACTTCCATTGATTCCATACCATATCTAGGCTGTCTGTTGCTGGCAGTAGAAGAGCGAGGCTTGGGTCCCACATGTACCCCAGCTCCAGCACGAGTTGTATCCAGTGAGTTGTAGCTTCTAGGTTAATGTTAAGCATCACAAAAAAAAAAAAAAAATTATGCCCAGACAAAAGGCTTCAAGGACCTCCTTGCCTATAGGTAACTGAAGGACACTAGAGAAATATCAGCTAGTTACAAGGTGGAAAAAGGATCATCCATCGTGTTTTTTAGAGAGAAAGAAAAGACAGCAGTAACTTGCTAGGTATGCTGAGCTATTTCCTATACTCTACAAAACTATCTACCTGTGACTGAAAGGTTCCAATTTAAAGGGATCGCCTGCCATCGAAAGTTAAGTTTTCCAGGTGTTAATAATTAAATAGAAACATACACATTATTTCTAAAAAATTACTTCAGTTTGACTTTGTTCTGTTTCCATACCACCGAACACTTAGTTGTCAGCAATATTAAAGACATAAGCTTGCTACTTTCTTAACCCAGATTGTCTACATGAGTTTTGAAAATGTATCTAATTTTTTTCCTTATGCTGTTTATCAGATTTTTTGCTTGTAGCTCCTTTCCAAACCCTTTTCTGCTTTTCTTCATGCTTTGCAAATAGTAGACATCAAAACCTGATGCACTATTTCAAGCCCGTACTCGAGACAGAGCATGGAGATGCAGAAGAATGGTGCAAGCTAATAACCTTTTTTCAGCAAATCTGCTATGCCCAGGGAGAAACAAGGGGGACAAAAGGAAAAGATTTTTTTTTTTAAAAAAAAGTAGGGTTAACTTAGTCCTCAGAGAAGGCACCAGAGCCAGATAGCTTTGCATGTGAATTTGGCTTCAGCAGGACAGCTGAAATGTTCCTCTTATTTTCCCCAACATATTTAATTTGCAGATTTATAGAAGATATCTTGTATCTTTCTGTTATGAACCTATGGAGATATGAAAGTAATTAATCATGCTGAAGAGCCTTGCTGCTAAGGAAGGAAGAATGTGCAATTCTGCAGGCTGTTAGTCAATAAAAAGAGACTTCTCAAGCATTCTTAATTGACTACCATTTGTCACCAATTTACACACAGCAAACTTCTGTTAAGGATACCCTTGCAGGGTAGATTGCCAAATCAGAATAAAGCAGAACTTACAACACCCACCAAATAAAATTTCTGTAACTACTTCACCAACCCAATTTCTCTTATGTCAGTGGGTTTTTGATGACTGAATTTATAAATAAAATGAGGCTAGGAGGTATGTGAACTTGTTGTAAATCTCTACCAGGCTAAGAAGGATTTAAGAAACCTTTAAGGAAAAGTGCTAGAGAATATGGGGGAGGTTTATAAATAGTACCAGATAGTCTAAAAAATGTTGACTCAATAACTGTGAAATTCCCTGTTGCACAGATAAAACTCTTTAGTCTTGGTTAGGGGTAGAACATGATAATTTGTCCCAGGAACAGTCATTCTCATGATGAAAAGGTCTGTGCAGATTTTCATGAGTGATGGGATGAACTTGAGGAAGTAGGTATCAAGAAAGATGTTCCATCACAGTGAGATCTGTTAAGACTGCAGAATAGCCTCATAAGGGAATTGATAGAAATCCTGTTGCTCAAACATGTTTAAAATTAGACTGGGTACAGCCTGGATACAGCAGGTGTTATGTAGCTCTACCTTTGCAATAAAAAAAGATAATAGAAAGAAATCACCCTGGCACAGCTGGGGACATAACAGTATTTAGCTCATAAACAGCTTCAAAGGTTACTAGTATATTCTGACCGTGTACCACAGCGTGGATTGTGTTGAATGTATCACAGGGGCAAATCCTGGTTCTTTCACTTTGGTAAGTGTGCTCTCTTTGGATACCTGTGACCTTATGCCTTGCTAGAGAAGACATATATTTGTTTTCAGACTTGCACTTTGTTCCAGCGGCTCCGTATCTGTGTCTCTAATGCCTACAATTTCACATTCCTGCCAGCTGGTATAAAGTAACAAAGCGTAACAACTCTGTCCTGCGGTCTCTTACTCACTTTCCCATTTTCCAATCCTTTGGAAATGAGATTGCTCCCCCAATATCCTTTGTCTTGTCACGTGTGAGCTTTAGAACTAGAATCTTTCTTTTGTTCTCTTACTTCTCTGTTGCTACATATCCCAAAAGATCATGTCAAAGCCAGCTATGTCAAGGCTCTGATTAGTCAGGATACTCGCTCATCAGTGATCCAGGAAGGGAACCAGCTGGTTCTTGCAGGATATATATTATCTGGTTTCCATAGTCTAGGCCTACAGGCATTCAGGATAACATCAGAATGCAGGTTTAGCTCCATTGTTTATGTTTACAGAGATGGTCCCTGGGGAAAATAGTAACCTGGACCCCGTATGCCAGATTCCAAAAGAGCAAAAGCATTTTGAGAGACAGTTTCTGTCCCAACAACCTGATCAGAGTTTCACAGGCAAGTCAGCCATAATACAGTGATGCTTTTCTTTAGTGAGGCTTAGCCCAGCTAGCTTCTGCTTGGAATAGACACCTTCATAATTGCTCTTTCTGTGCAAAAAGGATAGAGGGGGGCAGAATTGCAAGCTGGCTGAATGTGTGAAAATAACACCTTCTGCAGTTGTTCAGCTGATAGTGAGGGTTTGCCAGGTTTGTGCAAAACATCACATCAGCTCTGTTATGCTTTCTGACCCTCTGGTACATGGCATGTTTACATAAGTGAAGATAATGTTAGGTGGCTTCAATTGAGGCAATAGGATGAAAATTAGGCTTTCAGATTTAAGACAGCTTGCTTCTCTTTCAATGTTCATGTGTTTATCCTCAGGTTGCACTGAAGGAGTAATAAAAAACAAAATTAAAAATTGAAAAGGTGAATACTTTGAGTTAAAAACTGCCAGTGCAAGGTTGCTGTCAAGGTAGAGCAAGCTCTGTAGGTAGTAGTAACAGCCTGCCTTTAGCTTCACATGGGAAAACAGTCTTTAATGTAATGATCTGGAAAGAAAACTTTGGAAGCAATTGAAGATATGGCTGTTTAGCTCTCTTAGGAAAGATAACTTACAGAAATCCTCGGTAAGAAATGTCTGACACAGCTCTGAGTACAGCAAAAATTTGCATGGGGAACGCAGGCAGAGGTCACGCTGCAGGTCCATTGCAAAATACATTATATTTCTGGATCAATGCTGTTGATGTATTCTGGGATTTTAAATCACTTTGCTGTGGAAATATGGTTACTCCTGAGCACTGTTGTTACTGCTGCAGTAATAGGGGGCAAACGCTGCATGCACACACCAAACATCGCAGCCCTCTCCCCAGGCTGGCAGGTTAAACATTTATCCAGCTTTAGCCCCACGATGGCTCAGCTCTGGAGCCTCACTCAGCCCTAAACCCTGTCTGCCCTGAGCACGGCGCATGCCTCTCTGCCCAGCTGCCTGAGGGAGCTGGAACAAGAAGGACACACTGAGCAGGGCCGGCTGGCTGGGTTCTCCGTGCAGCACACAGGGATGGAAAGGCTTTCCTTTCTGCCACAGCCGGTGATGGAGAGGGATGCCATGCACCCTTCCCTTCCTGTACCTGGCCTGCAGCACTCACCAAGGGCCTGGGAGAATGAGCCTGAGTGCCCTGCCCGACCTGTCAAACCCAGCCATAGGTGATCTGAAGAACAGAGGAAGAGAGATTTGAAGTTTTGGCTTTTGACTTCAGAGAAGTGTGGGACCAGAGAGAGGGAGAAAAGCAAATCCACCTGATGCAGCAGTTGATGCTATCATGTGAAAGTGGGTATCCTTGCTCTTGCAGTTGGGTTTTTTTCAGGTTATACCATCACAAATTTATTTAAAATATACATCTAGTCCTTGAAGAGGAGGTTGAGATCTTTGTCCCCTAAACTGAAGTCAAACCCTAACCTACTCTTGGGGAGCATATTAATGGCTTTGCAACACAATTATCTCACTTTCGCATCTTTTCTGGACAATACCCTCATTTAATATCTGTATAATGGAACCTCTTAGCAGAATGGATGGGGAGCTGCCCTTTTACTCTGCAGCATATGACACTGTCCTTGAACACAGGGTTTGAATCCAGCTAATGGGAAGAGACTGGCACTCTGATCTGCTCTGTTTCCCCCAGGTGCTCTGGTAACAGAGCTATTTGGTAAATATACAGTAGAAACAACCTGCTGTGCAGAAAAATACTGAAATAACACTCTGCCAAGCTCTGCAAAGAAAGGACCTCAGTCCCTACTTTCAGGAGAAGGATTAATATTTACCAGTCCTAAATAGAAAGGACTTCCCTACAAATAAAGTACCCTGAGGGGTGGAGGGAAATTAAGGGAAACTGTTGCCTTCTGCCTTTTTCTCTCTGCAGAGCACCCTGAATCTGATGGCTTTTGGCTCAGGACTCTGCTTTTTAAGAACCCCTTTGTGGTACACGTTGCTCTGGCATGCCTTACACACAGAAACAGCGTGGCCATTTCGGAGCTTTGGATGCTGCTCTGCCAGGCCAGGTGCTGGTCTCCTGCAGTGCATCTTGCTCTGCATCCATGTGATTTTGCTGTAACAGATGGTTACAGCAATGCAGAAGCAAATATTTTCCTTTATTTCGCCTTTTTTTCACCTCCCCCCCTCCCCGCCCCCAATTTTTATCTCCTTTGATCACAAAGAAAACAGATAAAGCGTTTCCAATTGCTTCTTGGCTTTCACATATATAAATTCCCCAGCAATCTGTGACTTTTGTTTCAGAGCCTTCAAGGTTGTTTAACAGATCTCAAGTCTCATATAGCAATGCTAACAAGGAAGCCAGATTTCTGGCTGCCTTTTTCACTAATGTGTTCTACTATGGCCTATTACACTTCACACTGTGAGGGAAAGCTCGGTTCAACAAAACCTCTGGATGGCTCAAGGGGACAAATTTCAGCTATGTCAGCTAAATGCCAGACTGAGCCAAGGTCCACCAACTCAACAAGAGGATTTTTTTCTCATTGACTTCAATGGGCTTTAGATGGGGAATTAAGTCAGTTTGCTAGAAGCAATAGCAAATTGTCAAACTCCTTCTGCAAACCGACCGCAGAGGGGGAACAGAGTCCCAGAGCATGTTAATGAGAACTGTGTGCACTTGAAAAAGCTGTTTATATTGGACACTGCTATCTTTAGACTTCTCATTCTTTAAGATATTTCCATCTTCAGCTGCAGCCCAGTTGTAATATTTGAGGCCCTTGCTCCATTCAATATGTTCCTATTTCAAGAGAAACTCTATCTGCACCTTTTTTTTTTTTTTTTTGGTATTAAAAGTCACAGTCAAAGTTTGAAACTTGGCCTGTAAATTCCTACTGGTGGGAAGTGGTTCTTTGTTAAGGTAACAATGGAGACATAACAAGTTTTGTGATTCCATTACCACTTTCAGTGCATCTTTGGGCTTTTCACAAAATTTTAGAGGCCACAACACAGACATGTATAGGACAAAACAGGGATCCAGATTAAACTGAGGACTGTATGATTTAAGGGGCTAGAATAAGACTGATTCATCTGCTGTCACAAACTGGTACACCTCAAATCCACAGATATTTATGATTTTTTATCTGAAATTTTTCAAAATATCTAATTCTCTGCTTGTGTTTGTCAGTATATTACTTTTGCTGGAGTGGAAAAGAATGG
The DNA here is from genome assembly GCF_023638135.1 of Falco biarmicus. NCBI lineage: Eukaryota > Metazoa > Chordata > Aves > Falconiformes > Falconidae > Falco > Falco biarmicus. Next base: position 85,624,272 of record NC_079288.1, on the reverse strand, counting down.
TTGCTGGTACCTCTTTCACATCTAATTCCCACATGAATCTCCAAATTCCTTGTCAGCATTCTTCTTCTGACACTGCCTGAGGGCCTCAGTCATTGGCACCAACCACCCATGAGTGTGTGGTAAGTCCAGATCCGGGAGCTGTTCTTCTTGAGAAGGAAACAAGGGAGCAATCTAACAGGCTTGCAGGGTGAATGTGAGATCAAAGCACTGGAGCCAAAAAGGAACCCTACAAATCAAGCCACTGAACCACAAATTGAATTGTTATAGCGCTTCTCCAGGTTCAGTTTTGTTCTCTGCTTGAAAAGATTCAAACTTTCATCTCCTGTGAGAATATTCTAGTAAAGCACCAGGCTGTAAGTGGAGAAACACAGCAGAGTAAGAAAGGACATGTTTGTAATTCTTCTCATTCAACCTTGCCTTCATTGAGTAAATAGCCCCAAAATGATCATGGTGGGATTTCCTAAGGGGTTGAAATAATGTTTTGATACTGAACTGCCCTATGGCCCAAAGAAAACTCTACTCTCACAAAACAATTTAAGATCTGGAAGGAATATTATGATATCACATGGATTCAGTGAAGACTTCAATGGCCCTATCCAGCACCCATATCTGGTAGCTATAGGACAAGGGGAATGGCTTCAAAAAGAAAAAGGGCAGATTTAGATTAGGTCTTACGAAGAAATTCTTCACTGTGGAGGTGATGAGGCACTGGCACGGGCTGCCCAGAGCAGCTGTGGATGCCCCATCCCTGGCAGTGTCCAAGGCCAGGCTGGACGGGGCTTGGAGCAACCTGGGCTAGTGGAAGGTGTCCCTGCATGGCAGGGGGTGGAACTAGTTGACCTTTAAGGTCCCTTCCAACCCAAACCATTCTATATTCTATGATTCTAAGCACGACGGACATAGGATTACTCCAGACAAATTTCTGCTAAACTTCAGCAAAAGAGAAGAAATGACAAGAAATTGAGGCAGAGTCAACAGCTGAGTTATGGGGTCCCTTGCTGACAAATGCTGTGCGTACCTGGTAATTGTGATGGTTGTGCATAGCAATTCTTTCTCTGTCCTTATTAGCAAGCAATAAAATGAAAGGAAGCATGTAAAATCTAGGGAGTGGGAAAGGATGTGGCGCAGTGACCATTCCTTGGTGGGAGACTGTGAGCTAAGCCATCTGCTTGAAGGAAGGATGAAGCCATTGGAGTGAACTGTAAGAGGGAAAGGATATGGAAGGAAGCCAGGTCTGAGATGAGAAATAGAAGGATATTTTGGCATGGAGGCCAGTGCAAAAAATTAAAGATCAACATGTCAACTGACGTCTATTTTTCACCTTCCAGCCTTCACCAACTGATACATCAAGATATAGTAACACCACAAGTAAACCTGACAGCTACACTGTTGTCCAAGGTGCAAGCAGAGGCTGAGTGATGAAAAAGGAAAAATAATTTTCATTTCCCTTATAAGGGCAATACCAATGTAGCTTCAGAAAGGACTCATGGAAAATAAGAAGACTTTTTGATCCAACACACACTTTTGCATATAAAAGTTTTCCTACATCTTGAAAACACAAGCAATAATTCCAGCGCACTTCCAAACATGTCTCTTAATTGTAGTTAAAAGAAATATTTGTCCTGCCTCTTATTCTTTTGGGGGGTAAGGTCTGGTTTGAGGGGCACTATTTTTAGCTACCTTAACTTTAAAGCCCCTTGACACAGCCGAAATAGTGAAGATAAGCTTAGCATCATGAGATTTGAGTCATGTGTGAAGGAAGAAGAGTTTTTTCTGGAGAAGATCCCTAACGCAGTGAGGCTCCCTTCTGTCTTGGATGGCAACCAAAGCAGCTGCTGTGCACCTGGCTCTTCAAGAACCATTTAGGCCAGAAGGTGAGCCAAAAGGCTGTCCACAAGTCTAAAGTATATTGCCAGCAGGCTACCATACTCACTGTTAGCATCAGAGTAAAACACTGTGCCTAATGCTTCGCAGGGTGAAGGATTATTCAGATACACTTTCCCCAAGTTTATAATTCTTTTGCATGGATAACTAAGAGATAATATGCTTAAAGCAGAAAAATCAGCTGATGAGTAATTTCTCCTTCAAAATGAGAATGCAATAGCTATTACCACTTTCATGCTTTGCTCCGCGGGTTTCCTCTACAGGGTGGTATTAAACCACTAACCATTCCGCCTAATGATAATAGCCACAAAATGAATTTCTTCAGACTGGCGCTTACGATTAAATTTAACTGAAGGTCTGACGCGATTAATGAAACCATGGGAAAATGCTGTTCTCTGAGTCCTGAAACACACATACATACATACGTGCAGATATGTGAGCAAAGTGAGTTAAATTCATAACAGAGCACACAACGACACAAACATCAACACATACCTTTTTTTCCCATTGTTGTCTTTTGTGATAAAGAGGATTTGTATCCTTCAGACATTCCACATAGATATTTGAAAATAAAGGGACATGCTGTTTAGTCATTGTGAGGAGAGGAAAAATTGCAGAATAATTGACAGAATAATTTAGCATGGAATGTAAATTGATCATATAGCTAATTTAATCCTTGTAAAACAACATAATATGTGTAAGGCCATCTCTGTGTGGGATTATCAGATGAACAAGTAATAATAAACAAACAAACAAACAAACAAATAAATAAATAATAAATAAAAATAAAAAATAATAAACTATGTTATCTCACAATGTTATGGATTACAAGTTCACAAAAAAATAAATACTCCCCCTCCCAAAGCTACATTATTATAAATAATGCAGCTCCGGGCAGTGTAGTGGAATAAGTGCCTTATCACCTTAAAAAGTATATCTCTGTATTAGATGGGAAAACATCACAGGGAAAACATCACAGTTCAAATTCTGTCAGCCTGAGACTAGAAAATACAACTAGTCTGATTATTTGTGCCATCTGAATTTGCCCCGTTTGAACACACGCATTGGGAAAACAGAATTCCAGGCCTGGAACAACCCAGGAGTTGAACGGATCGGACTGATATGCTGCCAAATGAACTCTATACCACAACTTAGAATTTAGGCTGGGCAAATGAAGGTAAAAAATCATTAGCTGTTGACAAATAACTATTTGGTCTACATGAAAATGAGCTCAGGGGTCTCAGCGGGACTCCTACACCATAATCTGCTAATAATGCTTATTATTGGAGACCTTCTGGGTCTCCAAGCACCTTATAGTCTTTATAATATGTTTATCGGCAGAACACTTTGGCAAGATGGTGATGGGCTATTTCATCCTGCTTTACAAATGGAGAAGATAGGTGGTGTAAACAGGTCTCCACAGATGGAGAGACAACTCTGTGAAGGGCTTTTGCAGTCAGCCTTGCAGCACCTAACTCTTTGATAACTTGTGCCTTGTTTGTCCCACACATGAGAGAGAGGCGCCAGCACACTAAGTGATGAGTTGTATGTAATACAAAATAGAAAATGTGTAGGAGACAGGTGGGGCTTAGATGCCCTTTAGGTACCATGACAGCTTTTAACTTGGGTTTTGTCATCTATCGAGCTGTGTGGAGCTCACCAGTGGTCACCAAGGATATAACGAAGTTTCTTAACAGAAACTCCCAGGGACTGAAGACTGATTTTCCAGTCAGAGACATAGTGGCCACAATGTATGGAGAACCTGTCATTTTGTCTGGATGCCTTAGCTCAGCACTTGCTCAGTTGTCAATCTGACATTTCTTGTAATTCTAAAATTTGAAATACATAACAAGGATAAAGGAAAGTTCCTCTGCCACATGCCCAGCACCCCTCCACTGGCTGACATGAGCCTGCTGGAAACGCATTGTCTGTGTGTTGTCCCTCCACAATGGGAGCAAAATCAGACTCAAAAAGCAGCAAGTTGCCATATCAAGCCAACGAAGATTCAAGGATGGGCTTTTTTGCAGCCTTTCAATTTTTCTATATTTTATTTTATTTCTTACAGTATTTTTCTACCTCACATGGCAGTGTAAAGGACACTGGAAAGCAGCATAGTGCCCTGTCCCCCTCGGTGTCATTTGAACCATTCATATAGAGAGACAGAATTATTTTTATATCTTTGATTGAAGATCAGGAGGAATCTGTAGACTTCTGGTGGCAGGAACAATGAATCTTTTATCTGGGTAGCTATGTCCTGGTAACACTCCCAGAAAGAAAATCCTTTGAGAAAGTCACATCTAGAAGGAAATTATATTCTGTTTGTATCTACTGTAACATTCAAGGCAAAACTCAGAAGACATGGAAGACAGAGCCATACTCAGTATGGCAGTGATGCTGGAAACCACATGGCAACCCTGCATGGCTGTGCTAGGGTGATACCTTGTACCACCTTCAATGGGCCCATCCATTTTGCAGTTAATAGGACAGCATTCAGGCAGTTTCTCCTGGTGAAATTGTGGATTAGGTTAACTCTGGTGTCTTAGTCTAGCAAAGGGCCATTTCTGGGTTTTGTGAAATCAGCATCTCTCAGCATTATTTTACTCACAGGCTGTGCACCTGACATCTGGTCTGATCAAGGGTGGTCATTTTTCTATTTTTCCTATATTTTATACTGCAATACTGTCAAATCCCAACTTGTTTGTAAGCAAATGGGAAGTGAAAGGATTCTTCTGTGTTATTTATATTACTTTTTCCTTCTTTCAGCTCCAGTACTTTCCCCATTTTTTCCTTCATCCTGAGCTTTTTTAGTCTCTTTTCTGTTTTGTGCTATACCTGTTATTTTGGGTTATGTACATCCTCCACGTAATTGCTTCTGAAAGGCTTAAGGTAAACACAGAAGAGCAGACTGATAAACAATTTCTGTAAGAAAGCCAAGTATAATAAAAGATAGCAGCAAGGAGCAAGATTTGGGAGTAGGATGTAATTTTAAAGGTCAATAATGCGCCAAAGAAATTTTGCCTGCAGCACAGCTCACGTTGATAACAGAGAGTTGGTATCTTTGGATTCTTTGGCTGCTAAATGAATTTAACAGTCTACCTCTGAGTTTATCTGTCTCCCATTGCTCCAGGCTTGCTTGCTTGTGCTCGCTCTTTCTTTCTTTCTTTCCTTCTTCCATTTTTTTTCTTCCTTCCTTCCTTTCTTTCTCTTTCTTTTCTTCTTCCTTTCCTTCTTTACTTCTTTCGCTCTCTCTCCCCACCCACCCCCTTCCTTTTCTGTATTTCTGTCTTTGCCTTTTTTTTTCTCTCTCTTTTTCTTTCTACTAGATTTGTCATGGTTTACAGTTTCACTTAGAAAATCCTGAAACACATCTCCTTAGTATTTATTAAAATTAATTTTCATATCAGGCCTTCTGCAGAAAACCCTTGCTGGACCAGGACTTCAGCAAACAAAGAGCAGGTTTTTAATTTCCATGTTGTGCTGCCTGTTGGATAAGTATCTGCATTATCACAGCTCAGTTTTCTCGTATCTATTTTTTCTGTGGGATCTGTGAACAAACTGCTTGGACTTTCTGTGTTTTTTTCCCTCATCTATTGTGGCAGTTTCAGCCAGAGTTTTAGACTGAAATTGTCACAGAGAAACCACTGTCTCTCTGGGGTCTTTCAGTTTTATGGGGACACTACCAGCAATCTTAAAAGCAAGGAAAAACATGAATTCAAGAGAATGCAGTGAGTTTTACATGTTGCATTGCACTATAATAAGTTCTACACTTTTAAGATAATAAAGCCCCTGACTACAAAGATACAGGTACATTTGCCCAGATTTCTCAGCAGTTACTAAAGATTCTTCTGTTCTTCATTTCTGAGCTGGCATCACGAAGAAACCTCATTTTTGGAAGGTGGGTGCTCAAATTCTTGGTTTTGCCAATTGAGCTATTCCAATTATGTCTTGGAAATCACTGATTACCGCTCCAAATTTGGCAGCAAACATCCTGATATAGCAGCATGACTTAAAGGGAATTTACACTTTGATTCAAAATCATTAAAACTTTGTTGATTTTTCTTTTCGCCTAGTGACCAAAAAGCCCGGTAGAAATGCAAGTGAAGGAAGTCAATAGATTTTTGTTTCGATAAACCCAAGGTTTACATTTCAGACCCTGCTTGCTACTCTGCTGTTGCCTGTCTGTGTGTCTGTGTGGACAAATTCCCACACTGGCAAGAGCACATACAAGAAGGATGAGAAGAGCAAGGTCTGCCTCTCCCCTTTGTGTGGTTGAGTGCACCAGTGGTTTTGTAGGGTACCCTGTTTGGTCCCATATGAAACCCATTTGGGACTTTATCTGTGTATCTGTAAATGACAGCCCAAATTGCTAGGCAATGAGGAACCTGAGTAATGACCTATGCAATTTTCTTCACATGTTTATGCAATGCTTCCCCCCGGTCCCACGCAGACCAGGATAGAGTGGCTGCAATTAGGACCTCTCAGGCAGACCCTTGGCAAGCTCTGTGTTTACAGGATCCAGGATAAATTACCATGGTTTTCCTGGCTCAGGTTGTGAAAAAGATAACAGAAAGTGATTGCACTAGGGCTTTCTGGCTTTTGCATTTATAGACTCCTGAGCTACAACAGCACACATTTCAGAGGCACAGACCACAGCCCTGTAACAGACTTTACACGGTGGGCCAGGCTTACAGCATGAGGGTGTAAGTGCTGGAGCATATGCCACCAAATGCAGCCACATCTGGGGCTGGATATAGGAACTTGTGCTCCCCTCCTAACTACTGTATAGAACAGTGTTATCATCCACACAGCAACACATGCTGCTATTTTGATACATCTGAAATGAGTGCTGTTCGTGAGCACATCTGATGCTTCATTATCCCTAAGACAAAATCGGCAGAATCTACAGCTCCGAGAATCTACAGCTTCATGGGGAGAACTGGGGGTGGGGTTGGGGGGGAGATGTCTTTTTAATGAAGACTTAAGGCAGAATTCTGATCCAATTTAAAAAAATATCCCTCCATAAAATATTAAACTAAACCCCATTATTATTACAAAGTTTGAACAGGAATGCTACAAGTCTCCTTGGGGACATTTTTGAGACTTTTCCTCACACAAGGCTGGTATGACTCTGAGCCTCTTCTCCTCAATCTTTCCCAGCCTTATTTCTGAAAATGAAGATGAGAAAGAGATTGCATTTGCAATGTAGCTCTTACCACATTTGACATACAAGCGCAAAAGACAATTAATACCATCAGCTACAATTAATAGTGCTAAAAGAACAATGCCCAGGAGGCAGCCACATATGGATCTCAAAGCAAGCTGATGATTTTAACAAAGAAGCACTATTTTCTAGTATTAACTAATTATGTGTTCCTCTAGGTATTTTCTCTTTTCTTGCAATGTACCATGTACCACAAGGAGGAAGTAAACCTTTCATTTTTCCTCATCTAGAGCTCTAATATTAAAGTGCAACCACTACTAATAGGCTAATGTTAAACCTTGGCAGTTTGCAATTATTATTGAATTATATTGAAGCCAAAAATTTCCTGTGTGTGCATCTTATTGCCTGTTCAGCCTCTTTTCATACTTCCATTTTTAGTTCAATAAAATTCAACACACACACACACCCGCTCGTCTTCCTCTGCATTGCTTTTCCCTCTGTTAGTTCCCAAACAATGTGGATGCACGACTGAAAGCACTGAATTATCACCCAGTAGCAGATCCTTGACAACCACCGGTTGGGTTCTCAGTCCATCTCAGTTGCAAAATAAAACATACTGGCTTGAACTGCTTTTGTGGTGGTTTTGCTACATAATTTGGTTTGGCTAAGAATATTCCAGCTATTATTATGAGGTTGTGAATCAAACCAGCATCTTCTACTGTCCAGGATGACCTTGTACAATGTAACCTTCTGAAAGAACTGCACTGCTTCGTTTCTCTAAGATTTCATGGTAGAAAATCCTAGCTGATCTATCCCAACAATGTCAGTACCCCCCACTTCCCACTTGAGCATATGATTTGTATGTGTATTTTGTATGCAGAGTATGCATTTATGCAATGAGGAGGACCCCAAACACCATCCCTACAAATAGACGATTAAATACAGGGTCTTTAATCTGGAACTTAATTCCAACTGACATTACAGATGTGACCTGCAAGGCAGGACCCCAGCATCACATGTCTCCAGTGCAGAAGAATCTCTAAAGCAACTTGCCTTATATCCCTCTAGGTCAGGGGTCCTCAAACTTTTTAAACAGGGGGCTGGCGCACAGATGCAGTGTCAGGCAGTCATCTGCGGCTGCTTGGTTTCCCCCCCCCAACCCCCAGTTGGGGAAGGGGTGGGTGGGGGTGGGTGGGCGGGGGGTTCTGTAAATACCGGGGGCCAGATTGAGGACCCTGGGGGGCCGTATCTGGCCCGCGGGCCGTAGTTTGTGGACCCCTGCTCTAAGTTCACCTTTTCCTTCTTTTCAAGCCAGTCCCTTCACCTTAATCAGTAAGTTCACCTGCTTGTTTCTGGGTGTCATTTCACCTACATCTTCCTGACATTCAGGTGTCCTGAGCTAAGACAAGACTATTTATCTTCCTGCATTGCAGTTCTAAATAAGTGAGCCTAACAGCTTTAATATTTATTGGTAGTATAGATTCACCTAAACACTGTTACATCTCTAAAATGTAGCCAGATACCGCTTTTCCATGTCCCCAGAAGTGCTTCTTATCTCTCATAAGTGTTTAGGGCCAGGCTGAAATAAATGGGTGTTTTGCTATTGAGTCCTACAGGCCTTCAGTTTGGCTGTTGCTCCTTTGATAAAAGCAATATCAATATCACATTTTCCAAATGTAATGACATAAACATGCTTTTATCACACAGCTTATCATCCTCCTCTCTACTCGGTGTACTCTTTGTGTAATAGGTTCTGCACCAGTACCCAAACCAAAAGGAAGATAAACAGAGCAGGAGTTAAACCAACACCAATTGCTGCTTCCCGCAACAGCAAGACTCCGAGGGTGATGCAGAACTTGCAGCCCTGGGGAGGTGATTTCAGTCCTTCCACAGGCACAAACAGGGATTTCTTCCCTTGTCTTCTCATTGACTTAGCCTGGCTTCCATCACACTAGTTTGCTGCCTTTTTGCAAGGAATCTGCCCGAACAGGCTCTTTGTCACCCTGTTCCAAGGACCCTTTTACACCTCCGAGGCTCCCTGCTCCTTTTCCAACTGACCTTCACTTCTCCCTGTCCAACACAATGAAAACTCTCGCATTTACTAGCTGTATTTACAGTGTCATAAAAGAAATCTTGCTGAGAGACATACGTTCCCTGGTATGATCCTGTTTAGGGTAATGGGAATCCATCGTGAAAGAATATAACCCCTTGATTTTTATCTCGCGTCCTTGTCTTCCCTTTGTGTCTCACAGTGTTTTAATTAAGCTGTAATTTGGAAGCTCTTTAAGACAGGGATATATCTGTCTTTGGTCCCATAAAATACTTTATAGCATGTCATAAAGACAGAAATTTTGCAAATCAATCTGCTGGCACGTCACCAACGCGCTGGAGGTAAGTGAACAGTGAGCTCAGGACATGCATAGCTCTGTGAAATCTAGTTAGCTTTATTGAGATTTGTTAATATCCCTTAAACCTGGTACATTCTGTTTGTGCCCATCTGAAGACGTTCTAGGACAGAGGGGGGGAGATTTAAAAACATATTACTACTCCTTGTGTATTAATTCCATTGGTGACATTGTGTTGTTCTCAACAGCAACTGTGATTAGGTTTATACCACACTGATCCAGAAAGGGGAAACAAGACCTTAAACATGCACTAACTTTCTCTTGAGATAGTGAGGAAGGAATTAAAGAAGGAATATGGCAGCTGGAGAGAAGAAGGAAGATAGGAAGGGGTATTTGTAGCCTAAGGAAGGGCTTTAGGAAATGTCTTAAGACTACATGTGGATAGTGATCTACTGGGAAACTATAAAGGCAGAAAAGAGCCAATCTAAATTAGGAATTAAATTCAGGGTAATGGATTTTACACAACATTTAACATACAAACTAATAATTCCAACATGCAGGTTTTGTGTTCTCCCATCTGCTGTCGTGGGAAAATCACCCAAACTAAGCTTGAGACAATTCCAGGGTATAACAAATCCAACCAACAATGGCTCCAACAGACTTCACCTGCTGGAGAGGGGAAAAATGTACCTCACCTTTCTTCTATTTGAATTATGTGATATCCACCGAGACACACTTGGCACAAGCTGTGTGACATTTTGCTTTGGAGAAGGAAAGCGGAAAATAAACACAGGAGGCAGGGAAGAAATGTGCACAGCTACTGCTGTATTGGTCATTTACCACCCGGGATATCATTACAAGAAAGCTACCATGCTTCAGCTTGAGCCTACATGCTCTGAGTGTAGACTAAAACCTCTTGGGATGCATCCTGATCACTGCAGATCCTGGTGGGTTCAGAGGTAAAAGGTAAACAGGGTTCCTCAGTGGCCAGGGCAAACTCGCCTGAACAAAGAGAAGACACCAGTTCATTAGGCTGCAGTCTGCTGCAGTCCTGCAGGTAAAATTTTAGTGACATTATAGAAAAGGGAAGGGAAGGGAAGGCTGATTTTCTGAACATCTTTGGCTCCATAGAACTAATACAGTTTTCTTACAGCATTGACCAAAACTGTCAAATTTGACTTCCTTTGCCTTATCTATTGTTCTGTTCATATCTATATGTTCTATTATCTTAGTCTTAACTCACAATGTATCAATGGCAGAACATTTTTTTGGTCTTTCTTGCATGACATTTAGCACAGTGAGAACATGTGGCCCTCATTTATACACCAGTGTAGGAATAACCCATGCATTTTTGGACGTGAAATCAACCTCTGTGTCCTCTCTGTATTTGGGAACCCTTGCTGCAGAGCCTTCTCTTACTTTTCAACACCTTACTGTATAGTCACTGATAACAAATAGAAAAAGTTCCAGTAAGTGTGCTAGAAAAAATGTTAAGATAGCTAGAGCCAGAGGCAATGGGAGTCTGGACAAGAGGGAGGTGAAATTCAGGTTGAAGAAGTGAGATTGCCGCAATTAAAAGAGAGAAGAGAGCATGAAGAAATGTTCAATCTCCAAAGAAAGGCAGGGAGGGAAACCTTTTAAATATATGAGCAGTTTACAAGTGCCTCCAGCCTGTCTCACAGTATTAAACATGACTACTAGTTTCCTCAGCATGTGCATGATCAGGGGAGCAACATTAATTAATACTAAATATCTAACCCATGGTCTGCCTCAGCTTTCAAGGCACATTATAAATATCAGCAAGAAAGATCATTAAAAACAACATGAATTGAATGTTCAGCTTGATTTGTAGAAACTGCCTAGAAGCAAAGGTGATGTGAAATGGATGAGTTTGTTAAAAGGGATGAAAATTTCAAATATCATTTCATAAGGAAATTAATAGCTCCTTCCTCGCTCTGCAATGTGGCCACAAACACCTGCATACAGAGCAAAGGAAAAAAAGAAGTAAAATAGCGCAAGCTTTTCTCATTATCTTGGGAAGCTCACAGAGTACTGAAAAATAGCTTACGTCTGGTGCTGCCTCTTGACAAAATTTTTCAAGAGTTGGACCATAATTAACAAGCAACTTCTCAGGCTCCTCTGTCATCCTTTCTTGACTGCTGCTCTCTGCTCCACCACACACTGACCTGTTTCTATCTCTTACCCCAGACTCTGATGGGCAGGGTGAAATCCAACAGCAGAACCCTAGAAACCTGCTGTTTTCCTTCCCTGGGGCAATGCATAATTAGAAGCCTTTTGGTTTAGGATATTTTAAATCAAATGATAAAGCATTTGAAACATTTTAAAGGGAATTTTCAGACCACCTGGTAGGCTTAGGAGAACATGTTCTTTTAACAGCCAGGGAGGTGTCTGTAAAGGCAAATGCTTTTACATATCTGATCTTATTTTGAAGATCTTCAGTTTCATAAAACTGGAAGCTATTTAGGCACAGAATCACAGAATGGCTGAGGTCAGAAGGGACCGCTGGAGGTCATGTTATTCCACCCCTGTTCAAGCAGGGCCACCTAGAGCCAGTTGTCCAGGACCATACTCCAATGACTTTTGAATATCTCCAGGGATGGAGAATCCCCAACATCCCTGGGCAACCTGTGCTGGTTCTTAGTCACCCTTACAGTCAAAAAGCATTTCCTGATGTTCAGAGGGACCCTCCTGTGTCTTGGTTTGTGCCTACAATCCTCTTGTCCTGTCACTGGGCAACACTGAAGAGCCTGGCTCCTTCCTCTTTGCACCCTCCCTCCAGGTGATGAGATCCCCTCCTTCTTTAGGCTAAACAGACACATCTCTCTCAGCTTTTTCTCATAGGAGAGCCGGTCCAGTCCCTTCATCATCCTAGTGACTCTGTATGTCTACAGCACTGGGGAGCCCAGAGCTGGACACAGTATTCCAGATGTGACTTCACCAGTGCTGAGTAGAGGGGAAGGATCACCTCCCTCAACCTGCTGAAAACACTCTTCCTAAAGCAGCCCAGGACAACGTTGGCTGACTTTGCAGGAAGGGGACTTTGCTGGCTCATGGTCAGCTTGGTGATCACTAGGATACACAGGTCTTTTTGAGCCACAATGCTTTCCAGCTGGGTGCCCCCCAGCACATGCTGGTGCTTGGAGTCATTTTTCCCCAGGGGCAAGACTTTGCACTTCTCCTTGTTGAACTTCATGAGGGCCCTGCAGGCCCATTTCTCCAGCCTGTCAAGGTCCCTCTGAATTGCAGCACAACTGAATTGCACCCAGTGGTTCAGTCAGTATTCAGTCCACCTCACTGTCTGGTCATCCAGCCCATACTTCATCAGCTTCTCTATGAGGATCTTCTGGGACAGTGTTGAAAGTCTTACTGCCTACATAGACAATGTCTAGGTAGGGAATGTCCACTGCTGTAGCCTCACCTATCGAGCCAGTCATTTAACTGTAGAAGTTTATCAAGTTGGTCAAGCATAGCTTTCCCTTGGGGAATCCATGCTGACTACTCCTGATGCGTTCATGGGCCTGACACTTATAAACTGAAGAGTATTTCTAGAAGTCAGGATTTTTATCTATAAAGACCTTTTATTTGAGGCCACAATAGCTGTTTCTTCCAAAATTTTTTACTGACTTTATCCTCAATTACAACTTCTGCCTTGAAAGTGGGAGAGTAACCAACCCCTCTTATAGAAAAAGGCTTTTTTTCTTCTGTGGTTTCCTCTGCACACACAAAAGGATAAATCAGAAAATTTATGTCACCTTCAATTTTTATTTCATGCCCCCAAACTCAGTAATATAGTTGTAATAGACTTAATCAGCATCACTCTTCAGGAAATCCTGGTGCTGTAATCCTGATGCCAAGAGAGGGACAAAGTGAATTTACCCAACACCAAGATTTGCTGTGCAATCTCTAATAGTTCATGTGGTCACTTGGAATGTGTTTTACAGTTTCACCAAAATAAACTGATTCATCATAAACTGTAAAAAAGTATTATTATTATTATTGTTGTTGTTGTTATTATTATTATTAAAGAGAGTTCACATAACAGACTCTCTAGCATCTTGTAAGGTAAGACTGTCCAAAAATTTTAAGGATATTTAGACTCCTTGTTTTAAAACACCAAAACACACACCACACCTTTGCTCTTTTCATTTATGTGTCGTTCCTTCCAACCTTCCCCTCTTTTCTCCATAAAGTCTCTCTTCCTATCTTCCCAATGGGTTTTATGAAACTGCTGTAGTACACAAAATATGGATTTTAGTATCATTTAGATAATATTTCCCTTCTCCCCCAATTATGGGACAGATATTTTCCCAAGACGATGTAAAATAACACAGATCTTCAGATGACGGTCTGGCAATAGCTCAAAATCTGGGAAGGGAAGACAGAGAATCCTTTGGGGAAACTGATGAAAATGTCAAGGATACAGAAGGAAACAGATAACATCTCCATTGCTGAAACACGCTCACCAACTGATAGGTTACATTTTGCTGCGGATAGAAATGATTGCATAGGTGTTGCGCATCATACAGCAAATGGATGTGCCCACTCTGGAATCCCACTCTCACTGCTTTTAAAATACCATTGAAGCTTTATCACCAACCCATCCATGACTTTGACACCAGTGCTAAATATGCTGCTACAAAACTCAGAATCAATAGGCTGGAAGGCGAACCAATCCTTCAAACCAGCCCCGGCTGTCATAGTAACTACACTGTGGCCACATCCTCGTAGCTACATCTGCCAACGATCCATCCAGAAAACCTCCCTGTCAGAAACACTGAGAAGTTCTGCATGAATTCAGATGCCAGAATAGAGTCAATTATTTGCCTTGCAACAACATATTTCAGGCTTGGAAACAGGGAGAACCAAAAGCAGTGAGCAGGACTGCCCTAAAAGTCTAACACACCTTCACTTTTATAGAACGCTTGAGGGTCTCTTGACTGAAGTGCTGTGTAAATGTTAAATGCAATTATATCTAAATATTTGGGAAGCATTATACTAATCATACTATTTTTATTTTCCAGAAAGGTTGCAGAATCAAGGCTTTCATTATCTGTAACCACTTAAGATTCCAAGTTACTTTTGCTAAAGAGGGAATGATAGCTTTGGTGTCTGGGCTAAGATCCAAATGAGTAATTACATCCTGCAAGCCTACATTTCTCTTCAAGTTTTATATTAGATAAAGTTCTTTTTACTTAGCAATGTTTCTTTTTAAAGACTGACATCTTCCAAGCCAGAGGCAGCTGCATTTCACTGATGGGTGAAATAGTTCCTATGTAAACATAATTTGAATAAATCAAGTGCTTTGTGGTTTTCAAAATGCAATGTCCACTCCAATTCATATTTTTCATTTGTTACATGCATGGAATAAAAACCTGTAAAGCAAACAAAACAAAAATCCATCAAATCTTTGATTTCAGGGAACAGCCTAAGCACAGGCAATGAGGAAAACTGCTTCGGGCAGTTCACATTTACTTTCAAGTGTTTTGTTCATAAGCAGCTTTCAATGAAATGGCTTTTAAACTGAGTATGATGCACATAAAAATAAAACAGCTACTCACCTGCTGAAAATACCATTAACAAAACTACAAGTAAGATGAACTAAAATTAATAAATCTGTGAACTTCCTTGAGATACATTTTAGAAGTCTCCAGCTCAGTAAATAATTAATTACTATGAGATTTTGCTTCTGTTTAGACATATAAACTCAGCAGCATAGATCAAATGTGCTTTACTTACCAATGATTCTCAATGCATGGAAGACGAGGGGTGGGAAGGCAGAAGAGCTGAAATGAAGTAAAAGGTGACAGTGAAATTGTCAGGCTACACTAAGTTGTTTGCAAATCAGATCCTGAACTTAAAATGCAGTTCTGTTCATAATGCACAGTTCAGAGAACTGCTGTTGGCAATCCGTGGAATGTTACTCGGTACTATGTTGCTATGTCCAATGATTTATTTCAGATGAGTAGTTATAGCCAAAGATCCAGCAAGTAGTTTCCTTTGGATGTTTTTCCCATGAGTGATCCTCTTGTAAAGAAGAAAGGGAAAGCCACTGATACAGCCCTGCTAGGGACAGGAACCTCTATCCCCTTTTAGAATGGGAGCCATACATAGATCCCCTAAGGAAGAAAAAAAGAAAAAAAAAAAAAAAAGATGGGAAATGTTCTAAGCGAATAACTCCTTTCTCAAGGTGTGTTGTCTGCACTAGGCATTTCTCTGCTGTAAGGATGGCCTTGCTTTATTGCTGCTCACCTTGGATGTGCTGGCACCCCACTCATCCCCACTCAACCTCCATCTAGACCAGGAGCATTTTGCGTTGTGGTAATATCCAGGTGACTGCCCACTAGCACTGCTCGGGGATAGTGTTTTGCTGAAAGACAGGTTTGTTAGATTAAAAAGTTGGAAGTTCAGCAGAATAAATCATGAACAATGTTATTACTGCACAATAGTTCTTACCAAGGTAAACCTTGTTATTGAAAGATATTGATTAGGCGGTCATATCTCATAGCTTAAAGGATTTTACATCATTTACAGTAATTGCAGTGTCTTCCTAATGGGAAGAAGTACCTTTGAACTCCCTGAAGGACATCCTGGATGGGCAGAACTGTGTGGCAATTTCCCAGTTACATTTGTGAAGCTGAGATTGTGTCCACTTTAGGAAGTGGAGAGCATTTTACATTTACATACATATTTCTGTGGGTTCTACTATCCTAAACCAGCTCAGTACCATGGGAAGCAGCAGCTCAGGGCATGGGACCACTGTCTCCACTTCCCACATTGCGCAACCTGGCACACATCTGTTCACCAGCTGCCAGGAAATCCCACACATGGTTTTGGACGCACTAAGTCTGAAGCTGGAGAAGTGAAGCACTGTTCCCTCAGTGCTGTGGCTGAGATAAAACCCCCACAGCTTGCTTCCGCTGTGCATGTGGCCTCACTGATCTGAAATTTCTCTCTGAAAGTTTACTTTCCCAAAGGCTATCATGCCCTGCCGTGACTGTAAGCATGCTCCCCGTTTAGATTAAGGTACATTAAGGTACCTTTCCACTCAGGAAACCTGCTCATTTTCCCTGGATAAATAGGTGGTTTGCATGTCCACTTTAGGCACAAGCTTAAATGTATAATCATTGCATAATAATTACCTTTCTTTTTGGCAAAGCAATCAAGAGCTAGCACTCTCATAGTAAATAAGTTTATCAATGAAGCCATTGCAGTGAGTCATTTTCATTGATCTAAATGACAGTGATGGCAAAACGGCACGGAGTATCTGCTCAGAGATGTATTTTGTCTTTAAGCAGCAAAGGTATTTATTTTCTGCAGCGTCGGGGAGCTAGCCGATTAGTACCGGACAAACTAGCTCTGAAGTTTTCAGTGAAAAGTTAAGTAATTTATACAGTTTTTGTGAGAGGTTACACAACATCTTTACATACATACTCATTTGATTTTGACACCCAGTCATTCTATTCACAATAGGTGGGATCTAGGTGGAGTAGACCTTTCAATTTTCTTTGTTCAACGATTTTCTGACTTGATGGTCTCCTTATCTCCTTCAGGTGCCCACCTTATCTTTTCTAATTATTCAGAGTACATTCAGTGGAACCTTTTCTAATTATTCAGAGTACATTCCTTTCTCAACACAAACAGAGCATCACCCCGAGCATTGTACCATATTCATCCTAAGTAATCTTTTTTCTTAAGACCTTGTTCTGTTTCAACAGGCACTGGCGTTAGAATATACCTTGGGACATCTTTTCACTATTAGTAAAGCAATTGAAAGAAAAGTGCCTTTCAACTATGGACTTTGTTCACAGCTCATTGACGGCTCAGGATGGCATTCATAGTTTTGTACTGGTACCTGCCAGACGGGGCTAACACTTGGGGAAATGTCTCTGCTGGCATCTCCCATACAAGATAGGGTCCTCTGCATGCAGCACCTCAGATTCATTTCTGTGAGTACCTTCTGACATGTGGATTATGTTGTGAGGGTATATTAAGGGGTGTGGTGACACTTCAGAGCAGTAAAAATCTACAATATTCCAAATAATAGGAAAATATCCAAATGTTCAACTTTAAGCACTTTTGTTCAGCTGTTGGCATTGTCCAAATCAAGTAAATAACTACAGTGAGTCTGCAGCAAGGAGCCTTGAATTCATCTCCTGGTTCTAGCAAGGATTTGTGATATGACCTTGGGCAAGGTCAAGTTCAGAGTTTCCGTACCTCAGCTTCCCCATTTGCAGAATGGTAATAATAATTCTTACTCCACAAGAAGACCATGGGGCTTAATTAACATCCATAAAGCACCTTGAAATCCTTAGATAAAAGGTTCTGTAAAAGGGCAAATGTAATTACTGTTATTATAGTGGTGCAGCTATAAAATATTCATGGTATAATGGCAAGTCCAGTGAACAGTCGGAAGCTTGCAAGATCAATTGTTGTGCATGAATGCACAAGCGCATTAGCAGGTTGTACAAGATGCAAGGCAATTTCTTTCCAACTATTAGGGTCCTGTCCTGCAGAGGGTCAAGAGTCCCCATTCCTCACTGAACTCAATGAGGAATCGGTTTAAGTACCTTGTAGGATCAGAATCTTAAAAAAGAACTAGAAATTCACATCACCATTTAAAAAAAAAATAAATCTTTTTTTCCCATTGATCAAAAACATTCTATTAAACTTCAGTGAACTGTTGTGCCGGCACGCAGCACCAAAGAACAAAGAGTTGGATCCAGAACTGATATAGATCACGGCAGTGTTTCTTAAGTCATTGCAGCTATACTGATTTATGACAGTGAAGTTCTTAAGAGCACAAAATTTTCTTGAGGGTTTTTAAAAGACATGAATGAGAACTATTACACCAGATTAAACTAGTGTTGGGCTGATAAAATAAAACCCAAATAAATAAATCCACACTTTTTCAAGACTCAGTTGCTACATGTTTAAACTGAAGTGTCAAAATTAGTTAATTGTTAATATATATATGTATATGAAATAAATTCCTTAGAATTTAGAACAGCAACTGGATATATTGTGGTGTTAAATTATTACTATTCCTCCTGTTCTTGCACTTGTTGTTACCTGGAGGTACACAGAATCGGCTGTTTGGTTTTGAAGCAAGTTGTCATTAATGACTTTCTAACCAATTACAAGACACACTTAGTAACTGACAGTACTGTTATGCAATGCAGGTATTTAAGGACTTCTAGCTCAAGGACAACACTAAAAGTCTAATGATTTTTGGCACGTTGGCTGGCTGCACTTTCTCAGCTATCTAGCCCTGATGGTCTCCGTAGCACTGCCATGATATCCCACCCCTTCTTTCCACCACACCTGAGTTTGTGTCCACTGCTTTCAGCCCACTGTACTGTCTTCAGTGTCCATCTGAGCATTTGCCATCTCATCAGCCTCCGTCCATGCTTTGGCACCCTCCTTTTCCCTTTGTTTTTTCCGATATTCATTTGGTGTTTCCTCAGATTGGAAGATGCCAAAGTAAGATTTCTTAAAATATTAATGCCAGTGCTGCAAAGGTAATATCAAAATACACACTTACTTCAGTGAGATGTTATGGGACGTTAATGTAACTTTTTGGGGAAAGAAAACATTACTCTTCAGCTGTGTAAGTGTATCTATCTCAGTAATCTATAACGGGGGAACTTCCCAGTGCAAAGCAATACAGCTGAAGTGGTCAGCAGTTACCTTGCTCCCTTGTAAGCCCAACATACAGGCTGTGAGTTGGAATATATCCCTGAAGCTGTGGAGAGGCTCTGTGTAAGTATAGTTAGGAGTTCTCAGCGCGAATTCTTCTCCATTAGAAACTGCAGAGCTGAAACTTCAGTTAAGAGGATCTGTTTTAAGTGAAGACGATGAAAGCTGTGCCTACAAATGATAGTGAACTTGGGCTCCATGGCTGCCTGGTAGATTTTCAGGGAGCTCTGAGTGCCAATGAATTAGGATCAGATGATTCCAAGCTTTCCAGGGCCACGAAGTCTCATCTGGCCTCTTTTCACAGGAAAGCTACACCAGAACTTCAAGTCCTTTGAGTAAAAACCACATTTCCCAGCCCAGCAGGCATGTGGCAGCAATCCTTGCCAGTTTCCAAGCTCCCACTTCCCTGGAAGTCTGTCAAACTGTTTTCCCCAGAGGAAAGTGTAAAGATTCCCTCTCTCCAGCTCATCCCAACAAAATGGCAGAGGCAGTGGGAAGCACATTTTAATTTCGAAGTAACAGGAATAGGTTTGGTGTGATCAGACTACCTTGGTGGATTTGGAATTAAATGTTGGAATATTTAAGTTCTACAGAACAAAAAAAGCAGTGAGGAAAATCAAGCAACATATTCTCCTGTTTGCCATTCATTTAAGATTTAAAATTTTCCATGAGCTCATAATCATCTATGGAACCTGAATTTTCTTTTCCAAATAGCTCTTGCCTATGCCATGACATTTAGAGGACCTTTACAAAGCTCTCTTGGAGTACAGGAGCCCAAAGCATTGCTATAATTTATGGCAGACATCTTGAATTTCTGTGCCTAGGCTGTCCAGCACTCATGGTTCTTCTGGCATCCTGATGTTTCTTCACATCACATTATTACATAAATATGCAAATAGAACATTTAAGTCCATGGGAGGTCCAAGGGAGAAAAAGTGCACAAAGTGAGGAAGAAAATTATTTTAATATTTAGTGAGAAAATATTAATGATATGGGGATATTAAAAAGAAGAATAACAGTGAAATCGTAAGTGCTGTGTACATTAGTAGCTCACAAGAAAAGGGACACGTGAGAAAGACCTTCCACTGTTGACAATATTCAGTGTCCACTGACTTTGAAAATAATTTCATGACAGCAAAACATTTTTATACAGTGTTCCATTGATTTCTCTCTTTCCTTCATAAGGATATTCAGGGAATATATTCATGCTTTTTTCAGCATTGGGCTGTTCATCTCTGTATGAATAACAGCGGAAGGTCAGAATCCATTAAAACTGCTACAACATCCATAAGTTGCAAAACTTAAGGTTTAAAAAAAATCATAATCTTTTTAGCACCTAAGATGAGATCAGTTCACAGCCGGTGAGCAGAATTACCTACAACCCTTGCCCATGCAAGCCCATGCAATGATACTTTACCTCTGCGAGTATCAGTCATAATCAGTTGGGCTACTGGAAATATTCAGATTAGATGTGCATAAATCTGCGGAATGCCAGATCTGACCAAAGGAACAAGCTCAACAAGCAGCAGGAGGGAGGTTACATGAGGGAGAAGGGATGTCAAGATTTCTGCATTTCAGCAGATGGGATAATCCTTCCAGGCCACCATAAGGGTATCTGTAGTGCTTCCCTGCAGGAAGCAGCTGGGAAAGAAAGTCACATGCCACCATTGAGCAGCATAATCCTCATCTCCAAATATCATGTGTTTTGCTTGAAAAAGTTGCACATTGCATTTCAAATTGTTCCCATCTTACATGTATATCTTTTGGTCTGTTCCTCAAACACTAGAAGAAATTTCATCTTGTGGCAATTCACAGAATGAGCATTCGAGCAATCAGACCTTTTGAACAATAAATTTACGCATATGCATTAGCTGTTCTAAAAGTTCTGTTTCATGAATAATCTTAAAGATAATATAATTGATTCCCTGCGTCAGGAAGAATGCCATTTTGGGTCAAAGATTTAAAGGATGTGAAAAATTAGGACAGTCCAGGCAGGAGAATGACACCCAAAGAGATGACAATGGCAATATCAAGGCTGGAATGAGTGATGTGATAGACGGGATCACTGAAGGAATTTAAGAGGGGCAAGAAAGGATAACAAAGATGAAACTTGTGGTGGATTTGATGCCTACGATACAATATAAGAATCCTGGATTGGGTACAGAAGGAAAAATCAGCTTGCATCAGAAAGATGTAAGGATGAAGATGGCTAAAAGCACAACTTCCACAGCCAAGCTGTAGAAGCATTATGTAAAGAAGAAGGGAATAATCTAAGAGCTGGAGTTTGTCACGGGAAGAGGCAAGAATGAACGGTGCTACACTGGCATGCAGAACTGGGCATGTAGTTTAACTTATCTGCAAAAGCCTGGTTCCTCATGATGTGACACAGAGCCAAGCAGTCTTGCAGCTAACCTGAGTGTCAGAAGACAACTGCCCAGGTGACAGAGTGGACTGCGAAGGAAGGGTGCTCGTGATAGAAGAAAGAAAGGAAGACAACAGCAAGCTTAGAATGGGTAAATGCGATGTTAAGAGTAGGGTTTTATTAAGCCACCCCAGAAGAGCTGTCAGAGAAGCAGTCTGATATATGGGAGTAAGGCTGAGGGAAATTGATCACAGGCTGAGAGCTGTGAGGTTCCAGGAAGGTGTTAATAGCTCTCCATCTTTCACATGGGCTGGACGTGAACTTACTTGCACAAAATAAGTGTTCTATAGGGTGAATTTCATCTGCCATTAAAATGCAGCCACCTCTCTGATGGGTTGGCCCATTTCATCTCTCCTACTAACGCTACCAAATAGCTTTGGAAGAGCAAGCAGAGTGTAATTTCCCCTCTTTGGAACTACTAAAGTAATTTACGTGAGCAAAATGTAATTATCCAAACTGAAATTTAGTCAGCAGATTGGTTTTAAATTTCTTCTGAAGCAAAGCCACAGAAATAGGCAGGATTCCTGCTAGCATGAAGCTAGAGCATGGATTCAATCCCAACTCAAGTGGAATAAAATGGCCTTGAAGCACTGCTCCTGGAAGGTGCTGATTTAACTCTAGCCCTCCCTCTTTTCAATGTGACAAGGGTGCTCGTCACCTTTTCTCATGCCCTGATGCAGTACATGTATGAAAGTAATTTGAAAAACTGACCTTTATGAAGGCAAAAAATTAGATTTACTCTTATCTTCCATGAATACAGGAGTTGGCCAAAGAAGACATTCCCTTGTGCTGCCAAAAAAACTCCTGTGCTGATCAGTCCTGACCCTGCAATGGCATCCGATTTAACAAAACCAGGTCCAAATGGTATGGCTGGAAGATGGCCAGGGCATAAATCAAGGTGGAAAATCTGCTGGGCTGGATTCACAGAATGTGCCTGGACCCCTTAACACAGGTGGTGATGAGAAATGCTGTAATCCAGCCACAAATTGCCCAGACAGGAATTCCCTGGTGGATCTGCATGCTGGGCCCTGAGGCATCGCCCTAAGGCATTTCCACCCCACCCACCCATCTGGCCTGGTTGCAGCAAAGGTGTAACCTGGCCAGATGGGTGAGTAGGTGGAAATAGGAGCAGACATGCTGGGGGCTGGGAGACTTAATGTGGTTATCCTCTCCCATGGCAACCCTCCTCTGGCACATCTTTGCAGAACATAAGGGACAATCTTCCCTTTGTAGTTAAAGATAAAAAGAGAGTCTCAGAAGCAAGTCCCCTGAGCATCTGTGTCACTGTGTATTTTACTGTTTCATTTGTTCTCCACAGCATCCCACTAAATAAGTGATTTCTGCTTACAGCATTACATCACCTGTAGGATTGTTTCTTGAAAATATGCCTCATTTATCATGTCATAGATGTTCTCTCTTTCAAGGGCCTGATACCAATGAGTCCATCTATGGAATTACTCCAGAAAACAGTCCTTTAAAAAAAAAAAAAAAAAAAAAGAAGAAAAAAGAAGAAGAAATCAAGTATTTACTGATATGTCTGCATAACTACCCTTTCCTGCTTTCTGTTCCAGGGTGCTATCAGGATTAATTAGTTAATGTTCATTGAATTATCTGAAAATAAAAGGTATTCACCTGTGCAATTCTCATTGTCCAGCAGGAACCTTCTCTCCTTTAGCCACGCATTAGTGACCTCTAGACTAGACTACCACAAGACATTTATTATTTAAATTCATTGAAGATGTAACTCATGTAAATGCTGGTTTGCTTACAGAACTTGGATGTCAAAAGCATCAGTCCCTCAAAAGTCATCCAGACAACCAGTACGCTGGTTGTCCATCCTTATCTGCAAGGCTGCCTTTAATTTGTAAGGCAACATCTCTAAACCCAGCTTGATGTAAAAAAAAGCAGTTTAGAGTTTATTCCTAAACCATTACTTGTGCCTGGCTGGAGAAAGTGTTTCATGGACTGCCCTTCCTTCTGAAATTACTGGCTTTGGTAAAGCCTTCCGTGTCTATCTTTTGGGCCATGGGATAAGGGACCAGTTACATGGTGTGGTAAGTGGAATGAAGGTGGTGCTTTCTTCCAGCTTTAACACATTGACTCCTGGTTTTAGCCCAGATGTTTTGCTTGGAGCCCCAGCTCATTAAACCTGATTATTTGATTGCAATCTCAAGTTTCCTTTAAAACATAGGCTGGATGCACCACAGATAGCGATGGGAGGCCTTTCTTTCTGCATCAGCAATACATAGCTCCTGAGAGCTTACTAATAGCCAGGACAAACCTATGTGAAATCCAAAGGGCAGAATCCTGTCTGTTCTCAGAGCTGAAGGAAACTATTTATTTTTATTGTTATTATAGTGATTTAAATGCACAGTACATATTGGCTTTCCTCTTGCTTTGCAAAATCACCTACGTTGTTTCCACAGTAGTCTGCCTAGGGCTCCCTCTTGCAGTCAACATCTTCCACCCACAGAAGATACCGCCCTGAGTGAGATATTCAGCCCCAGTTAGGCATCTGAGCCTGAGAAAGATATTACTTCTAAATGGAATCACACAAATTATTTTAACACATTTTAACAGTTGACTTTATGAAGCTATCTACAGATGAAAAGAGAAGCTTTAAAGCTTTTTAAAGTCTTCTAGGGAATCTCTGTCCTTAGGGACTTTTCCACATGTCTTAAGATAGTCTAAGCTACCTTCTGAGAGTATTGACTGCTCTAATTTTGCATTTAGGGATGTTGTTTTCCTGAGATAACACAGCACGCACACACACACGCATGTGATGGTTTCCTTGACTGGGCCAATCAACCCAAGTTCTTCATTTGTCATTGCTGAGCAGTAGCTGAAGTGTAACAGGCAACACCTGGTAATACCTTTCATCAGTATCTCCCACCTGCCTAACATACATATTTTCTTATTTCATTGCCTGAAACCAAGTTCTCCATTTCTTCAAACCCTCTAGACAGCCACTGCATCCTCCTTGGGACAGCTTCTAATATTTTGTCTTTTCAGGAATGTTTCTCTAGCCTACATACAGCGTGCTTCATTTCATGGAGCAGTGATCCCTGTCTCAGTTTCTAATCTAAAAAACAAATTGCACTTATGTTTCATTTTATGTATAGATCTACTGAGAAAGAGAATTAAAGGCAATTTTTCTTTCTGAATACTACAGTACTTGCAAGTTTCAAAAGATGATGCATAAAAAGAAATTGCTGGAAACAACTGAAAGATTTTTGCTGTGATATTTGCAGTTCTGGCATTGTTTTCATTCTTAATTGTTTGAAATGGATTCTTTTTATTTTTTTTCTGCCCCAGTTCATGGCAAAATAAAGAACACATGTCCAAAATACTTCAGGAATAATATTCAATATTTAATTGGAAAACCTTTTTATTTTTTTTAATAATAACAGTGGCTTTCTAACACCATTTCTTTTATATACATCTATATAATTTTCAATTCAGAAAGGCAGAAACTTTTAGGAAAAAGTGAAAAAGATTTTGACAACTTTTAATGAAAACCAGTAATTTTTCAAGCCTGTTTCTGAAGGAACTTTTTCCTTGGAAAAAAAATCAACCAGCTGTACAGGCAAACCTAACAAAGTAGCATAGACTTTGTAAAACCATCTACTAGGCTGAAATGTGGCAACTATTTAATAACGCACAGAAACACTATACAGCAATTTAAGATAAGACAAGAAGAATGACATATGGAATTGAAAATGCAGGCTGAGTGTAAGTAGGTAAAACGTAATCATCCAAATGTGAATTTTGCCACAGCAACAGAATAGGCATCCCTGCACTTATAGGTATTGCCATGAAATTTTTAATGACAACTTGCCAAGGTGTCTGTTATGTCTCCTTTTTTAAGAAACGACATCCAGAAACACAGTGACCCCCACTTCTCACTTGTGTATTGGTTTATAGCAACTCAGAGGAAATAGCTCCCCAGGGTGAATCGTTAAGGTTTTTTTAATAGCGTTTCTATTTTTGGAGATGCCTCTGACTGGATGGCATAAATGCTGTTTACACTTTGGGGCATCTGAGCAGGTAAAAAATGCACCACAACGAATCTCATTTGGATGTGGGAGGGTAGGAATGAAAAGTTAGTGATTATTTTTTTTAGAATGTGTTTAAAAGTTTGAATTATTTCCTCCCTCCACCATTCCTGCAATGGTTTGCTGTCAAGTCTCATTGGTTTCTTCTGATATGGATGGGGTAATTTTGCTGCTGGAGTGGCAGTTTAAAGCCAGAAGGGAGAAATGACCTGGTGTGTTTTTTAATTTCCTCCTTTTTATTTCTTGTCTGTAGAAAAAAGTGGCCTTTTGTCCAGCAAGGACCATATGACCAGAGATAAAACAATATTGCAGCTCATCATGTCTGAATGCTAAATGAAGATTTTTTAGGCCAAAATAAGTCAAAGAGAAGCACCAATTCAAAGGCCAAAAGTTACAATAATGTTGTATTAATATCCAACAGAAACATTCTCCAAGGATTAATGAAGTTTTCCTGTAATAACAGTATCTAGATTCTTTAAATTATTTCCTGAGGTGAACTATTCCCAGTGAAGTTTCCAGTCACAAATGTTTAATGGGGAGTCAAAACACAGCTTATTTCCTCCATAATATTTGATGGAGCTTGTTAAAAAAAAAAAAACAAAACAAAAACAAAAAGGTGGGAGGTTGCATTTTTCTGAGGAGCAGCATGTAACTTCTTTAGGCACCTTGGATGCAGAAAGGTATCGACAGGATACTCAGACTTGCCCAGGGGCTGGCTGCTGACCATGCCAAAGGGAGGTAGCACCAGCAACTTTGGAAAAATCTTGGGAAGATCCTGCCTGATTTTGGGTGGGTTTTAGACAGTGACAGATCTCAAAAAAAGAAAAGCAACCCAGAACTAATTGTCTTTGGAATGGGAATATGACACAGTTCTTTAAAGGGTGCTATAAAGCACTTAGAGTCCAAGCTGGATATAGAGTTTGCTATTAAAAAACCCCATAACACTGTTCCCTAGATGGTGGTTTTCTTTTCTTTCTTTTCCTTTCTTTCCTTTTCTCTTCTAGTCCCTTTTCTTTCTTCTTTTCTGTTCCCTTGCCTTTTTTCTTTTCCTTTCTCTTCTTGCCCCCCCCCCCTTTTTTTTTTTCCCCCTTTTCTCTCATTTTCTCCCAAGCAGCATCCAAGTCAGTATCAGGTCTATAGATCCCACTGCTTCACAGCCCCTATTAAACACACACGGTATATGCCTTTGCACACTATTGTAGAAACCCCCTGCTCAAGGTCCAAAGCCCTCACACCGACCTGCCTTGACATCAGTTTGGATCAGAGTTCACAATATATGCTATGATATGAAAAAACGGAAGTTCTCTGTATGGAAAATCTCACAAATTAATCTACTTAACAACATCAAGATGGGGTTTAGAAACTATCACTGCCTGTTAGGTGCAGTCTCTGCTTTGGCTGTACATGTGTGCAGCATGCTGAGCACCTTGCCCTTGATCTCTGTGCTCTTTGGCTCCATAATCACACGAGCAATTGATTACTGGGCAGGGAAGTAAGAGCTGAACCTAAATAACAAAAGAAACATTTCCACTTTCTGTACCACAGCAGAAGATAGAGTAAGCACATTCTGGACCTATTTTTGCACCATTAATTCATTTTGATACATGATATTGCCCAGGGTTCTATGACTGAAGAGATAAAGCTCTTCATCTTCATCAGGAGAGCGCTGGGAGACAGGGAAGCAGTACGTCAGACAGAGGGATCAAGCCAGTTATGTAAAAAACAGAGGCACAGAGCCGGAGTAGAAAAACAAGAGTGATTGAAAAAAGGAGCGAAGCAGGCAGACTGAAGAGTGAGCAGAAGGAAGCACAGTGGTAAAGCCAGGATTCATGTCTATGTAAGTCATAAAGAGAAACCTGGAAATTCACAGGACGATAGAGTGAAGCAGTTCAGTGAGATAGTGGGATACCACGGCCAGACCAGTGGGAAGAAAGATGGAAAAAAATATACACAAAGGTATTGGCAACCATGGCTAAAGTGAGAAGATTAAAAACTGTCCACAAGCAAACAGAGATATGAGTTAATGCTTTTGATTTCCCACTTTTTAAGTTCTTGTTTGTTTTGTTTTTCCTTTCATCTGCTTGGCAGCTCATCCTGGAAAGGACCACAGCTTTGGTTGTCCCTCTGATGCTGCTGAGCATCTTGTTCTTGCCAAACCAAGCTAGAGTAGCGATAAGAATGGAAATAAAGTGAAAAACCTGACTTTCCCCAAATCCACAGGAATTTTTCACTGATGTCAACAGCCACAGTTTCAGCCATGAAGTTTTTGTGACCTGTGCACTTGGAGCCTGCATTTCCAGAAAGCAGACATCTGCATTGTACCTACCTACACTCCCTTCATAACTGATGGGGAGAAACAGGCATTTCAGGACTGTCATAGCACAAGCAAAACCAGCAAGCTGCAACAAGGCTTTAGCGTGGGTCAGATTCTACTGTCCATGCTGTTTCTCCATCCTCCAGAGGCAAAGCCAGACCACACCGCTCCTTGTCTCTAGTACATCCAGGTTCTCCCTTCTCCAGGCTGTTTCTCCATCCAGCCACTCTTCTCCCATACTCCTCGGTGCTATTTAACCACTTTGTGGGAATGAGCTACAGCTGCACATCATCCACATCAATCAAGCCACTGCCTTGGAGGCAAGGCCACAGCTGCGTATTATCAATGCTAATCAACCCACTGCCTTCATTCCTCTACACAGGGTTGTCATTTATCTTTTCCAGAGGGCAACATATAAAAGAGGTAAAACCCTGGAACAGCCTATTTCTCTCATAAATAAGCACTAAGCTTAGGAGGGCTCAGCCCATATGTAGAGGTCTATAATACACTGAGGTGAATCCTCTCTTCAGATTCTGCTGCATCTGAAGAAGTGCAGCATGTGATAAAGTCATGAAATAAGACTTGTGAAGGAAACCGATGTGTCAGGCTGGGGGTTGTTCCCTTCACACTTCTTCATCAGGCTTCATCTTTTCTTTTCCGAGCTATATCATTCTCAGAAACAAAAATGAGAATCCTCCAATTTGTGAGTCATTTGAGTGCATAATATTGCTGCAATGGGGGTTGGTTGGGAGGCCTAAGGCAAGTCTTCTCATCAGCTGTGCTAGGGCTGAGGAATGGTGAAAGTAGTGGATGGAGGAAAAAGCTTGAGCTGGTGGAAGGGACTCAGATGCTGGATTAGTTATCTGTTGTGATGAGGAGTAGGAACTATGCAGGTAAGTTATGGGGAAAAAACCAAGCATCATTTTTCAGCCTTCCAGATTCTCATTTCCATTTCCTAATAACGAACAGGCGAGCAACTAAAGTTCCAAAAAGTTTAAAAGGCCATCCAAAATCTGACAGGTTAAAAAAAAAAAAGATCTACAGCACTTCAGAAAGTACTGGATATCTAAGCAGATGGTCTGTTTGCTTTCCCGAAGAATAAAAATTAAATTGATGTTTCTAAAGCAGCATCCAGGCCTTTAAAGATAATAAACAGACACAATGTCACTTGCACTGACATGCAGAAAATTCTGGTAATGAACTGTGGGAGCAGACGGGGTCCAGTCCACCTCCTGTGAACTGAAAGATGTACAGTGTTACAGGTACAGATGGTATAGGCATACTGAGCTGCTCCTATATGTCTTTTGTTTAGTAAATACTATATTTAATGGCCTGCCATTAACTGCTGAACATAGTAAGTTAATTTTGTATTTAAGTAGTAAAACTTCAAGGAATTTCATAATTGCATATCTTTTTACCAAATGACAAGCCATATGCTAGGAAATTTCAAGCCGCTAATTAAACAAAACATGCCCAAGCATGTTTTTTAACAAATACTGTACATCGTTATTTAAATTCAGGGCAAATACTGTTCTGAACACTACAAATAGATAAAATGGTGTTTAATAAGATACACCATCTGCATTTCAAATTGATGCCACCCCCATTTAAATCTCTTGAATAATCCCACTGAAGAGTTACTGGGGGAAAGAAATGCATGCATGGTGCTCTCTGTGAATTCGATACCGCTGTTCTCGGCAACTCTCGTTTCGTTATTAAACTCACTGGGGTAAAACTGCCAAAGCGCTAACTGCCAGCTTTCAGATTACACTAATCGAGAAGTGTACAAACCAAACTGAACTGTCCTTTAAGAGCTCTGAAAAGGGAGTAATTGGAAATAAATCAAAATAAATGTGGGGTTGTTTCTCTCTTCCCCCTACCCTCATCGTATTTAGCTACTCAGAGCTACTTGCAAAAATTAACGTATGAAACCTTACAGATTGTATAATCTCCAGATAACTGCTAGGGCCATCCTTAATCAGCTGTGATGCGGCATACTGGAAAGGAATGCACAGAATAAACCTGAAGACAGGGAAAATATGGCATTCGGGCATATAGAAGCTTTTCCATCTCACTCCCTCCAACCCCCCTGCACCCACCCCCCACCCCCAAAGAGAATGAGCCTGAAACACAACAGCTGTTTGGTTTAGTATCCAAGCATCCACCATGTACTGGCTTTGCAGGTGTTCAGAGTCCAAAGCACATTGCCTCATCTGTGCCAAGACAGCTGGTATAAAGTCATGGGCTAATTGTTACAATTGTCCTACCAAGGAACTATAGGGTATAGTTAGGACAATTCACATGGCAGAAACAGAGCCAGGGAAGGGAGGGACTTCAGCAAAGACAGCTGCTGGAAAAAATAAAGTCAGTGCATCCCTTTTCTAATTTTGTTTTGTTTTGGTTTGTGGTTTTTATTTTTTTCTGCTCCGCAGATGTTTTCTTGTGGACAATTACATCCTCCCTGAGATTATTTATCAGTACGCTGCAAAAACTACTTCCCGCGAAAGCTGTGGGATTGTCTTAAAACCTCAGAGAGCTTGGAAATATAACCAGGGCTTCCGATCTACCTGGCTGGGGCAGAAATATATTGAACTACACCCAGAAGATTAAGCCAGAGCTGGCCCTGACACTATAAATAGCAAAGCAAAGCAGCAGCTTAGGGCTTCTGCCTTTCATCATTAGCTGAATTTACTTTTTTGTGATTTAGAAAGGCGGCATAAATATGAAATGTATCATTTATATCCATGGTATGAAAGGCTCTAAAATTTCTGTGCAGGGCCCCATTAAACTGCCTCTCCTACAGCCTCTGCAGTGGCAAAGGGGCTCTATGTTTTCACAGGCGTGTGGTCTGTTAGGAACACAGCCGCCAGGCCAGTTGTTTTACTTTATAACTTCTTCTCAATG